>NC_041391.1:459777874-459819848 GCF_002162155.2 Triticum dicoccoides
AGGGCGAGGGCGACGGCGGGCGGCGTCGAGGGCGAGGGCGACGGCGGGCGGCGTCGAGGGCGAGGGCGACGGCGGCAGGCCTTCGGCGCAGCAGAGAAGACGAGAAATGCCCGCGACGGGTCGGGCCCTTGTATTTATAGCCCCCCCCTTTAGTCGCGGTTGGGGAGGCGACCCGCGACTAAAGGGCACCCTTTTGTCGCGGTTGGGGAGGCGACTCGCGACTAAAGGGGTTTTTGGCGGGTTTTTCGTTCCCGCGCGCAACGACCTTTAGTCGCGGTTGGGCAGGCCAACCGCGACTAAAGGTATTTTCCAAATACTTTTTCTTTTTCAAAATCTTAAAAATACAAATAATATATCAAAAAATTAAGAAAAATAAAACTAATTCAATTCAAAATCTTAAAATACAAATAATATATCAAAAGATTAAGAAAAATAAAACTAATTCAATTCAAAATCTTAAAAATACAAATAATATATCAAAAAATTAAGAAAAATAAAACTAATTCAATTCAATATGTTAAAAATACAAATAATATATCAAAAAATTCAGAAAAATAGAACTAATTCAATTCAATATGTTAAAAATACAAATAATATATCAAAAAATTCAGAAAAATAGAACTAATTCAATTCAATATGTTAAAAATACAAATAATATATCAAAAAATTAAGAAAAATAAAACTAATTCAATTCAAAATAATATAATTCACATGATCCATTCAACAAAGTTTGGTACAATAAATTATTACACATCATTTCTTCCCTTGTGTCCCTGCTTGCTTACGATTGTGCCGTATCCATGGAGCATCCTCATCATTTAACTTAATGCTTGGGTCGGTGTTCACTTTGAAGGGCGGAATTTCAGCAAACATATTATAATCTTCTGACATGTCTGTCTTGTCCTCCACTCCCACGATGTTTCTTTTCCCTGAAAGAACAATGTGGCGCTTTGGATCATCGCATGATGTACTGATCGTTTTCTTATCTTTTCGTTTCCTCGGTTTGCTACTCATGTCCTTCACATAGAAAACCTGAGCGACATCTTTCGCTAGGACGAATAGTTCGTCAAGGTAACCAAGATTGTTGAAATCCACCATTGTCATTCCGTATTGCTGGTCCACCTTTACCCCACCTCCTGTTAGCTTGAACCATTTGCACCAGAACAAAGGGACCTTAAAGGAGGGTCCATAGTCAAGTTCCCATATCTCCTCTATGTAACCATAATATGTGACCTTTTGCCCATTCTCGGTTGCTGCATCAAAGCGGACACCACTGTTTTGGTTGGTGCTCTTTTTATCTTGGGCGATCGTGTAAAATGTATTCCCATTTATCTCGTACCCTTGGAAAGTCGTTATAGTCGAAGATGGTGTCTTGGCCAACATGTACAGCTGATCTACAACATCATTGTCATTCATTAAATGTTTTCTCAACCAACTGCCGAAAGTCTCCATGTGGGCCTTCCTAATCCAGGATTCAGGCTTCCCCGGGTTGTCCGAGCGTAAAATATTCTTGTGTTTCTCAAAGTACGGAGCCACCAAGCTGGAATTGGTCAGTACAGTGTGGTGTGCTTCAGTCAGAGAATGGCCGTCCATACATATTGTTGATTTCCTTCCGATCGTGCCTTTTCCACTTAGTCTCCCCTCGTGCCGCGATCGAGGAAGACCAATCGGCTTAAGGTCAGGAACAAAGTCAACACAAAACTCAATTACCTCCTCATTTCCATAGCCCTTGGCGATGCTTCCTTTTGGCCTAGCACGGTTACGAACATATTTCTTTAATACTCCCATGAACCTCTCGAAGGGGAACATATTGTGTAGAAATACAGGACCGAGAACGAAAATCTCTTCGACTAGGTGAACCAGGAGGTGCGTCATAATATTGAAGAAGGATGGCGGGAACACCAACTCGAAACTGACAAGACATTGGATCACATCGTTCTGTAACCGTGGTAGAACTTCTGGATTGATTACCTTCTGAGAGATTGCATTGAGGAATGCACATAGCTTCACAATGGCTACTCGAACATTTTCCGGCAGGAGCCCCCTCAAAGCAATCGGAAGCAATTGCGTCATAATCACGTGGCAGTCGTGAGACTTCAGGTTTTGGAACTTTTTCTCCGCCATGTTTATTATTCCCTTTATATTGGACGAGAATCTAGACGGGACCTTCATACTGCTCAGGCATTCAAAAAAGATGACCTTCTCTTCTTTGGTCAGAGCGTAGCTGGCACGACCTTGAAACCATTCCGGATGCCGGTCATCAGGGTCTTTCAAACGTTGCTGGTCCTGTCGTGCTTCCTTTGTATCATTTGTCTTCCCATACACGCCCAAGAAGCTTAGGAGGTTCACGCAAATATTCTTCGTAACGTGCATCACGTCGATTGCAGAGCGGACTTCTAGGACTTTCCAATATTCTAGCTCCCAGAATATAGATTTCTTCTTCCACATGGCTGCGTGCCCATCAGCTCCCTTCGGAACTGATTGTCCGCCAGGACCCTTTCCAAAGATGACTTTCAAATCCTTGACCATATCAAATACCTCAGCACCAGTGCGTTCCGCAGGCTTCGGCCGGTGATCTGCCTTGCCGTTGTAATGCTTGCCTTTCTTTCTCACTGGATGAATTTTCGGAAGAAATCGACGATGCCCAAGGTACACGTTCTTCTTACAATTTGGCAAATGTACACTTTCAGTCTCATGTAAGCAGTGCGTGCATGCATTGTATCCCTTATTTGACAGTCCCGAAAGGTTACTAAGAGCAGGCCAATCGTTGATGGTTACGAAAAGCAACGCTCATAGGTTAAATTCCTCTTTTTTGTGCTCATCCCACACACGGACACCAGGTCTGCCCCACAGCTGTAAAAGTTCATCAACTAATGGCCTTAGGTACACATCGATGTCGTTGCCGGGTTGCTTCGGACCTTGGATGAGCACTGGCATCATAATGAACTTCCGCTTCATGCACAACCAAGGAGGAAGGTTGTAGATGCATAGAGTCACGGGCCAGGTGCTATGGCTGGAGCTCTGCTCGCCAAAAGGATTCATGCCATCTGTACTTAGACCAAATCTTATGTTCGTTGCGTCAGCTGCAATCTTTGAACTCTCTGTCGATCTTTCTCCATTGCGTTCCATCTGCGGTGTGTCTCAACTCCCCGTCCGACTTATGGTCCTCTTTGTGCCATCGCAACAACTTGGCATGCTCTTTGTTCCTGAACAGACGTTTCAACCGTGGTATTATAGGAGCATACCACATCACCTTGGCGGGAACCCTCTTCCTGGGTTTCTCGCCCTCAACATCGTCACCAGGGCCATCGCCTCTGATCTTATAACGCAATGCAGTGCATACCGGGCATTCATTCAAATTCTCGTATTCACCGCGGTAGAGGATGCAGTCGTTGATGCATGCATGCATCTTCAGAACCTCTAAACCTAGAGGGCAGACAACCTTCTTTGCTTCGTACGTACTGGCGGGCAACTCGTTATTCTTTGGAAACATATTCTTCAACATTTTCAGCAAGTTTTCAAATGCCGAGTCAGCTACACCTGCCTGTGCCTTCCATTTCAGCAAATCCAGTGTGCAGCCCAGCTTTTTCAGACCATCATCGCATCCAGGGTACAACGACTTTCTGTGATCCTCTAACATGCGATCCAAATTCTCCCTCTCCTTTTCAGTTTCGCAGCGTCTCCGTGCATCAGCAATGGTCCGACCAAGATCATCAACGGTCTCATCACGTGCCTCTTCTTCACCTTCACCTTCACCTTCCCCTTCACCTTCCCCTTCACCTTCCCCTTCACCTTCAGCATCCTCCATGAAAGTATCACCGAAATGAGCAAGATAGCTTTCATCGATGAAATCATCCCCTTCTTCATCTTCTTCCATTATAACCCCTCTTTCTCCATGCTTGGTCCAACAATTATAGCTTGGCATGAAACCGTGCCGAAGCAGGTGCAGGTGAACTTCTCTTGAGGAAGAGTAACCCTTCTGATTCTTACAGTCAACACATGGACAGATAACAAAACCCTTTTGCTTGTTCGCATTAGCCACTACGAGGAAATCTTTCAAACCCGTAGTGAACTCGCGGGAGAGTCGGTTACCGTACATCCATTGCCGATTCATCTGCATTATTATAATATAAAATATATAATTAACCATCATGCATTTGTTAAACTAACTAGCTATAAACAATAGAAATTAAACAATGAACAACACACATGCATATTTTATCAATGACACACATGCATGAAAGGTTCAAGTTGCTAACCGCGATCGAGGAGGAACCTCAAGTGTGGCTCCAACACTTCATATCATGTTTGTTTCACGCTGTTGGGCATTTCATCAAACACCTTGTGTGCATAAGAGGAACCAAAAGCAAACCTACACCCCCTTGTGAAGAGAAGTGGCACCAAATGGCTAAGTGAGTGCGCTGAACTGGTATATATAGGGGAGGAGCTTTAGTCGCGGTTGGCCTGGCCAACCGCGACTAAAGGCCTTTGGGCACCTTTAGTCGCGGTTGGCCTGGCGAACCGCGACTAAAGCCCCTCACGTGCACCAGCTGGCCACCGAGCGCCCTGGGCCCAGGCCTTTGGTCGCGGTTCGTCTGCCGAACCGCGACTAAAGACTTCATTAGTCGCGGTTCCTACAGTTTCGCGACTAATGGGGCTGGACGGAAGCCTGTTTTTCTACCAGTGTCATATGCTTCATGATGCTCCCGTTATGTTTCAATTCTTATCTTTTATGTGAGCATCATTGTCATCATCATGCCTAGCTAAAAGGCATTAAAGAAAAGCGCTTGTTGGGAGACAACCCAATATTTATCCTTACTGTTTTTGTGTGTCCACATGATTATGCTACTGTAGTAATCATGTTTTATATCTTTTGTTTCAATAAAGTGCCAAGTAGAACCTTTGGGAAGACTTGGGTGAAGTTTATGTGATCTTGCTGTGAAAAACAGAAACTTTAGCGCTCACGAGATTAGCTGCCCTTTTTTACTGGAGAGTGATTTTAGGTTGATTCTTTTTGCAGATGATTAATAGACAAATTACTCAGGTCCAGAAATTTATTTCATAATTTTTGGGGTTCCAGAAGTATACGTTTTATACAGATTACTACAGACTGTTCTGTTTTTGACAGATTCTGTTTTCTATGTGTTGTTTGCTTATTTTGATGAATCTATGAGTAATAACGGAGGGTATGAACCATAGATAAGTTGGAGTACAGTAGATATTACACCAATATGAATTTAGAATGAGTTCATTACAGTACCTAAGTGGTGGTCTTATTTTCTTATACTAACGGAGCTTACGAGTTTTGTGTTGAGTTTTGTGTGGTTGAAGTTTTCAGGTTTTGGGTAAAGATTCATTGGACTATGGAATAAGGAGTGGAAAGAGCCTAAGCTTGGGGATGCCCAAGTCACCCAAAGGTAATATTCAAGGACAACCAAGCAACTAAGCTTGGGGATGCCCCGGAAGGCATCCCCTCTTTCGTCTTCATTCATCGGTAACTTTACTTGGAGCTATATTTTTATTCGCCACATGATATGTGTTTTGCTTGGAGCGTCATTTCCTTTTGTTAGTTTTTGCTTGCTGTTAGTTAGAATAATGTTTTGCATCTTTAGTTTCAATAAAAAAAAGTCAAGGATAGCCTTTGCCATGCTTATTTTGCTAGTATACATGCTGCTGTTTGAAAACAGAAAGTTTACCGCTGTTGCAAAAATTCCCTAGAAAAGTCAGAGAGTGGTATAATGTTGAATATTTTTGAATATTGAGATCTGATAAATTTATTACAGTGGGAATTTTAGTTCATAATTTTTGGAGTCAGGGAAGTATTGATACTCTTGCATTCTTTACAGACTGTACTGTTTTGAAAGATTGCTGTTATGGTTGCATTGTTTGCATATGTTTCCTTGTTTAATGATTCTATTTGAGGATAGGAGTATTAAATATATAGATTCATTTAGTATTCATGTTGAATAATAATTTAAGTGATTTGTTACAGTATAATATGATAAGATTTTGCATTGGTTTATACTAACCTATCTCACGAGTTCTTGTTGAGTTTATTGTGAATGAAGCTTTTGATAAAAAGAGAAACCATGATATGAGAGGAATTAAGGAGACACAAAAGTTCAAGCTTGGGGATGCCCAAGGCACCCCAGGATAATATTTCAAGAAGTCTCAAGCATCTAAGCTTGGGTATGCCCCGGTAGGCATCCCACCTTTCTTCTTCAACAACTATCGGTTAGTATCGGTTGAGCCTAAGTTTTTGCTTCTTCACATGAGTTGTGCTATCCTTGCAATGTAGTTTTCTTTAGCTTTGCTTGCTGTTTGAATGAAGTATCAAGATCTGAAATCCTTTAATGAGAGAGAGCCATACACAAATTGGAATTTTCTAGAATACTCTATGTGCTTCACTTATATCTTTTGAGCTTGATAGTTTTTGCTCTAGTACTTCACTTATATCTTTTAGAGAGCGTTGGTGGATTTGTTTTAAAGAAACTTGATCTCTCATGCTTCACTTAGATTATTTTGAGTGTCGTTAATATCATGGTAATTTGCTTAATGTTAATATACTTGGTGTTCAAGATATGTGAAACTTTCTTTTGAGTGAATTGAATACTAAGATAAGTTTGATGCTTGATAATTGTTTTGAGATATGGAGGTGATAATATCATAGTCGTGCTAGTTGGGTGATTCTGAATTTGAGAAATACTTGTGTTGAAGTTTGCAAGTCCCATAGCATGCACATATGGTTAAAGTTGTGTAACAAATTTGAAACATTAAGTGTACCTGGCTTGTGCATCCTTATGAGTGGCGGTCGGGGACGAGCGATGGTCTTTTCCTACCAATCTATCGCCCTAGGAGCATGCGCGTAGTACTTGATTTTTGATGGCTTCTAAATTTTTTGCAATAAGTATATGAGTTCTTTTGACTAATGTCGAGTCCATGGATTATACGCACTCTCACCTTTCCACCTTTGCTAGCCTCTTCGGTACCGTGCATTGCCCTTTCTCACTTTGAGAGTTGGTGCAAACTTCGCCGGTGCATCCAAACCCCGTGATACGATACACTCTATCACACATAAACCTCCTTATATCTTCCTCAAAACAGCCACCATACCTACCTATCATGGCATTTCCATAGCCATTCCGAGATATATTGCCATGCAACTTCCATCATCATCATCATGAGATACATTACTTTTGTCATATTGCCATTGTATGATCATGTAGTTGACATCGTATTTGTGGCAAAGCCACCATGCATTATTTTCCATACATGTCACTCTTGATTCATTGCACCATCCCGGTACACCGCCGGGGGCATTCATATAGAGTCATATCTTGTTCTAAGTTTCGAGTTGTAATCCTTATGTTGTAATCAATAGAAGTGTGATGATCATCATTATTAGAGCATTGCCCGAAAAAATCAAAAAAAAAGAGAAAGGCCAAAAAAAGAAAGGCCCAAAAAAGAAGAAAGGCCAAAAAAGAAAAAAAGAAAGGCCCAAAAAAAGAAAATAAATAAAAAGGGCAATGATACTATCTCTTTTCCACACTTGTGCTTCAAAGTAGCACCTTGTTCTTCATATAGCGAGTCTCATATATTGTGCTTCAAAGTAGCACCTTATTCTTCATGTAGTGAGTCTCATAAGTTGTCTTTTCATACTAGTGGGAATTTTTCATTATAGAACTTGGCTTGTATATTCCTACGATGGGCTTCCTCAAATGCCCTAGGTCTTCGTGAGAAAGCGAGTTGGATGCACACCCACTAGTTTTCTTTTGTTGAGCATTCATAGCTCTAGTGCATCCGTTGCATGGCAATCCCTACTCACTCACATCGATATCTATTGATGGGCATCTCCATAGCCCGTTGATACGCCTAGTTGATGTGAGACTTTCTCCTTTTTTGTCTTCTCCACACAATCCCCATCATCATATTCTATTCCACCCATAGTGCTATATCCATGGCTCACGCTCATGTATTGCGTGAAGGTTGAAAAAGTTTGAGATTATTTAAGTATGAAACAATTGCTTGGCTTGTCATCGGGGGTGTAGAAGTTGGGAACATCTTTGTGTGACAAAAATGAAGCATAGCCTAACTATGTGATTTTGTAGGGATGAACTTTCTTTTGCCATGTTATTTTGAGAAGACATGATTGCTTTGATTAGTATGCTTGAAGTATTATTATTTTTGTGTCAATATGAACTTTTGTCTTGAATCTTTCAGATCTGAATATTCATATCATAATTAAGAAGATTTACATTGAAATTATGCCAAAGTATCACTCCGCATCAAAAATTCTTTTTTATCATTTACCTACTCGAGGACGAGCAGGAATTAAGCTTGGGGATGCTTGATACGTCTCCAAAGTATCTATAATTTTTGATTGCTCCATGCTACTTTATCTACTGTTTTAGGCAATATTGGGCTTTATTATCCACTTTTATATTACTTTTGGGACTAACCTATTAACCGGAGGCCCAGCCCAGATTTGCTGCTTTATGCCTATTTCAGTGTTTCGAGGAAAAGGAATATCAGACGGAGTCAAAACAGAACGAAATCAACTGGAGAAGTTATTTTTGGAAGGAAACCCACCTGATGGACTTGGACCCCACGTCAGAAGATACGGGAGGTGCTCACGAGGGTGGGGGGCGCGCCCTCCCCCCTAGGCGCACCCCCCTGCCTCGTGGGGCCCCTGTAGCTCCACCGATGTTCTCCCTGCATCCATATATACCTACGTACCCCAAAACTTCCAGAACAGAAGATAGATCGGGAGTTCCGCCGCCGCAAGCCTCTGTAGCCACCAAAAACCAATCGAGACCCTGTTCCGGCACCCTGCCGGTGGGGGATCCCATCACCGGAGGCCATCTTCATCATCCCGGCGCTATCCATGACTAGGAGGGAGTAGTTCACCCTCGGGGCTGAGGGTATGTACCAGTAGCTATGTGTTTGATCTCTCTATCTCGTGTTCTCTCTCGTGTTCTATGGCACGATCTTGATGTATCCCGAGCTTTGCTATTGTAGTTGGATCTTATGATGTTTCTCCCCCTCTACTCTCTTGTGATGAATTGAGTTTCCCCTTTGAAGTTTTCTTATGGATTGAGTCTTTTATGAGAACACTTGATGTATGTCTTGCCGTGATTATCTGTGGTGACAATGGGATATCATGTGCCACTTGATGTATATTTTGGTGATCAACTTGCGGGTTTCGTGACACTTGGGAACCTATGCATAGGGGTTGGCACACGTTCTTGACTCTCCGGTAGAAACTTTGGGGCACTCTTTGAAGTACTTTTATGTTGGTTGGATGAATCTGAGATTGTGTGATGCATATCGTATAATCATGCCCACGGATACTTGAGGTGACAATGGAGTATCTAGGTGACATTAGGGTTTTGGTTGATTTGTATCTTAAGGTGTTATTCTAGTACGAACTCTTTTATAGATCGATCCGAAAGAATAGCTTTGTGGTGGTTTCGTACCCGACCATAATCTCTACGTTTGTTCTCCGCTATTAGTGGCTTTGGAGTGACTCTTTGTTGCATGTTGAGGGCTTGTCATATGTTCTATCTATGTTATTATTGTTGAGAGAACTTGCACTACTGAAAGTATGAACCCTAGGCCTTGTTTCCTATCATTGCAATACCGTTTACGCTCACTTTTACCGTTAGTTACCTTGCTGTTTTTTATTATTTCTGATTACAAAAACCTATATCTACTATCTATTTTGCACTTGTATCACCATCTCTTCGCCGAACTAGTGCACCTATACAATTTACCATTGTATTGGGTGTGTTGGGGACACAAGAGACTTTTTTTATTTGGTTGCAGGGTTGTTTGAGAGAGACCATCTTCATCCTACGCCTCCTACGGATTGATAAACCTTAGGTCATCCACTTGAGGGAAATTTGCTACTGTCCTATAAACCTGTGCACTTGCAGGCCCAACAACGTCTACAAGAAGAAGGTTGTGTAGTAGAATCAGTGAGAAGAGGTTGTTTGACATTAGCTCACTTGATGAATGGAGAACCCAGGCTTATGAGAATGCCAAGCTGTTCAAAGAAAAAGTTAAACGGTGGCATGACAAAAGGATACAAAAGCGTGAGTTTAATGTAGGTGATTATGTGTTATTATTCAACTCTCGCTTAAGATTTTTTGCAGGAAAACTTCTTTCTAAATGGGAAGGCCCTTACGTTATCGAGGAGGTCTATCGTTCCGGTGCCATAAAAATCAACAACTTCGAAGGCACAAGTCCGAGGGTGGTGAACAGTCAAAGAATCAAACATTGTATCTCAGGTAATCCTATCAATGTTGAAACTAACATTATTGAGACCGTAACCTCGGGGGAATACATAAGGGACACTTTCCAGACCGTTTCAGACTCCAAAAAGGAATAAGTATGTGGTACGGTAAGTAAACCGACTCCAAAACAATTCTAATGGCAATATTTCTCCGTTTTGGAATATTTAAGAATTTTAGGAAGAAAGAAGTAATCCGGGAAGGACACGAGGCCTCCACGAGGGTGGAGGGCGCGCCCACCCTTCCTGGGCGCGCCCCTATCTCGTGGCCACTTCGTGTGCCTCCCGGACTCCGTTTTCTTGCACGTTACGTATTTTGGTCGGTAAAAATTCATTATATAATCTCCCGAAGGTTTTGACCACCGTATCACGCAATTATCCTCTGTTTTCATTTCGAGCTGTTTTTCTGACAGATCTAGAGCACCATGACGTCTCCAAGCGCTCCCAAGGACAAGTTTTTTCGAGAGGGTTATCAACCCCTATCTCGCGGAGGTGTTGCAACACCCTCAAACCATTGAGGTGCGTGAGGGGGTGCTGCACATCCGCGATGTGGAGGGACCAAGGCGTACCGGAAGCGTGGAGACAAAGCTCGAAGCCATGGAGCAACAAGTTTTCAAGTGCCAAGGGATGGTGCAGCATGGACTCAACGCCAACCAGATGATGATCATGGAGTTCACCAACAACCACAAGCTAGATGCCAAGATCATTGGGGAGACCATCTTCAAGCTTCAAGAGAAAATCGAGCACCTCCAAGCCCAGATCTATGACCTGCAAAACAAAACTGTGAGTATGAATATAGATTCAAGAGGATGAGTTTGGCTGCAGATTTGAGGATTTCGGAGACTCGATCATCCTTATATGATGGTGAGCCTATGCCTTGGAAGACAGACGACTAGCCTGCATCATCAACAACTCCTATTTCACCACCTCCGAGGACATAATTACATGGGTATGGGCACTCCCCTTGGCAACTGCCAAGCTTGGGGGAGGTGCCCCGGTATCGTATCACCATCACACTCCTATCTTTACCATTTTATTTAGTTCGATCCTTTTAGTAGTATCTTGATCTAGTAGATTGAAGTTTTGATATCAAGTAGTTTTGAGTTTTTCTTTATGATCTCTTTATGTAATCGAGTCCGTGAGCTATCTATAATAAAGATTAGTGTTGAGTCAAGGGCTTTGCTATGTTGCTATGATCTTGAGAAAGTAGAAAGAATAAAAAGAATAAAAGAGTTCATATTGATCTTATGGATAGTAATAACTTCACATATGAAAAGTATGAGACATAAAAGTTGTTGAGAGTTGACAAACATAGTTTTGGTCATCGTTGCAATTAATAGGAAGTAATAAGGAAAGAGAGGTTTCACATACAAATATACTATCTTGGACATCTTTTATGATTGTGAAGCACTCATTAAGTATGACATGCTAAAATAGTTGATGTTAGACAAGGAAGACAACGTAATGGTTTATGTTTTCTCACATCTCAGTTAAAGTATATTGTCATTGACCTTCCAAACATGTAGATCTTGCCTTTCCCCCTCATGCTACCCAAATTCCTTGCACCAAGTAAAGATACTACTTATGCTTCCAAATATCCTTAAACCCAGTTTTTGCCATGAGAGTCCACCATACCTACCTATGGATTAAGTAAGATCCTTCAAGTAAGTTGTCATGTTGCAAGCAATAAAAATTGCTCTCTAAATATGTATGACTTATTAGCGCAGAGAAAATAAGCTTTATACGATCTTGTTATGGAAGCAATAAAAGCGACGTACTGCATAATAAAGGTCCATATACAAGTGGCAATATAAAGTGACGTTCTTTTGCATTAAGATTTTGTGCATCCAACCCTAAATGCACATGACAACCTCTGCTTCCCTCTGCGAAGGGCCTATCTTTTACTTCATGTTTTTACTTTATGCTTGAGTCAAGGTGATCTTCACCTTTCCCTTTTTCATTTTATCCTTTGGCAAGCTCCTCGTGTTTGAAAGATCTTGATATATATATCCAATTGGATGTAAGTTAGCATGAACTATTATTGTGGACATCACCTAAAGGTGAATACATTGGGAGGCAACACAATAAGCCCCTATCTTTCTCAGTGTCCGGTTGAAAATCCATAACCACAAGTATTGCGTGAGTGTTAGCAATTGTAGAAGACTACATGATAATTGAGTATGCGGACTTGCTAAAAAGCTCTATTCTTGACCCTTTCTGATGTTATGATAAATTGCAATTGCTTCAATGACTGATATTATAGTTTGTTAGTTCCCGATAAAGTTTCTGAACCATACTTGACATTGTGAATTGATTGTTACTTGAGCATAAGAAATCATATGACAAAATCTATACATGTTGTTGTTGTAAGAATGATCATGATGCCCTCATGTCCGTATTTTATTTTTATCGACACCTCTATCTCTAAACATGTGGACATATTTTTCAATTTCGGCTTCCGCTTGAGGACAAGCGAGGTCTAAGCTTGGGGGAGTTGATACGTCCATTTTGCATCATGCTTTTATATCAATATTTATTGCATTATGGGCTATTATTACACATTATATCTCAATACTTATGGCTATTCTCTCTTATTTTACAAGGTTTACCATGAAGAGGGGGAATGCTTGCAGCTGGAATTCTGGCTGGAAAAGGAGCAAACATTGGAAACCTATTCTGCACAGCTCCAAAAATCCTGAAACTCCATGGAAGTCAGTTTTGGAATTAATAATAATTATTGAGCAAAGAAAACACCAGAGGGGGCCCACACCCTGGCCAGGAGGGTGGGGGGCACGCCCACCCCTACTGGGTGCGCCCCCTATCTCCTGGGCCCCCTGGTGGCCCTCCGGTGCCCATCTTCTTCTATATGAAGGCTTTTACCCTGGAAAAATTCAGAGGCAAGCTTACTGGATGAAACTCCACCGCCATGAGGCGGAACCTTGGTGAAACCAATCTAGGGCTCCAGCAGAGCTGTTCTGTCGGGGAAACTTCCCTTCGGGAGGTGGAAATCATCACCATCGTCGTCACCAACGATCCTCTCATCGGGAGGGGGTCAATCTCCATCAACATCTTCACCAGCACCATCTCCTCTCAAAACCCTAGTTCATCTCTTGTATCCAATCTTGTATCAAAACCACAAATTGGTACCTCTGGGTTGCTAGTAGTGTTGATTACTCCTTTTAGTTGATGCTAATTGGTTTACTTGGTGTAAGATCATATGTTCAGATCCTTAATGCATATTATTACTCCTCTAATTATGAACATGAATATGCTTTGTGAGTAGTTACGTTTGTTCCTGAGGACATGGGTGAAGTCTTGCTATTAGTAGTCATGTGAATTTGGTATTCGTTCGATATTTTGATGAGATGTATGTTGTCTCTCCTCTAGTGGTGTTATGTGAACATCGACTACATGACACTTCACCATTATTTGGGCCTAGAGGAAGGCATTGGGAAGTAATAAGTAGATGATGGGTTACTAGAGTGACAGAAGCTTAAACCCTAGTTTATGCATTGCTTCATAAGGGGCTGATTTGGATCCATATGTCTAATGTTGTGGTTAGGTTTACCTTAATACTTCTTTTGTAGTTGGGGTGCTTGCAATAGGGGTTAATCATAAGTAGGATGCTTGTCCAAGTAAGGGCAGTACCCAAACACCGGTCCACCCACATATCAAATTATCAAAGTACCAAACGCGAATCATATGAACGTGATGAAAACTAGCTTGACGATAATTCCCATGTGTCCTCAGGAGCTCTTTTCTCATTATAAGAAATTGTCCAGGCTTGTCCTTTGCTACAAAAAGGATTGGGCCACCTTGCTGCACTTTATTTACTTTCATTTCTTGTTACCCGTTACAATTTATCTTATCACAAAACTATCTATTACCTACAATTTCAGTGCTTATAGAGAAAACCTTACTGAAAACCGCTTGTCATTTCCTTCTGCTCCTTGTTGGTTTCGACACTCTTACTTATCGAAAGGACTATGATAGATCCCCTATACTTGTGGGTCATCACCTTCTTCTCTGGAATATAAGTTAGAGGGACAAACAATGGGGTCGTCTCACTATCATTGTGGCAGTTCTTCCTAGCATCAGTGTTGTCACCCTAAAATAGAAACAAGTAGGTAGATAACATGTTTTGCACGTATAAGCATCAGCGCTGTCAATTCATCCCATTTCTTTGTCAGAAATAAAGAGACATGGTTTAAAATAGCATTAACATAATAGGCATTGTTCATAGTTAAGACGGCAGGAAATGGCATTGTGCAGCAGCGGCCAGCTTCACCATACCACTGGATTACAGATCAAGAACACAAGCATACATTTAATGCTAAACAGCGTATAAGCATGAATGGTGAGTGTACTATCAATTTAGACCATTTTAGATTGGTAGAAAAGAGACACAAGCATACACACAGTGTTAAAGAACATAACTTGCTATGTTTAGTTTAATTTACATGGTATGAATAAGGAACTAGGTTGTACAACTAAAGACTGAAATTGAGAAGGACAAACTTATGTTTATGTACTTCTTTGTTATAAACTTTCAACAAGCAATTTGATGCAGACGACAAAAATAAACAACATTTGCACTCATAGCTATCCAAATATATACAACGAAGTTTGATGGCTCGAGGAGGACAAACTAACATTAGTAGTGAAGACCGGCTCTATAAAGCCATTGTCCATATTGATGGGGGGCAATTCAAGAAGTTTACCGCACACTCTTCTTAAAGAGCATTGCCTTTATTCTACATTTTGTTAATAGTAAATATAAATGTGAAATATAGGAACAAATGACAATTATTTAACCTAGGATGCGGAGTACAAATGTAAATACACCATACAGCCAAAAGGCACTGACAAGAGCAATGCAGAGCTAAACTTCTTCAGTAACGTTGGTTTTATTCAATATTTTGGCAAGAGTAAATGTAGATCTGATGTGTAGAAAATGGAGGGCAGGGGAAAATAAGTTGCAAAGTGTACATGAAGAACTAGCTGACAATATAAGTACAGTGATGAAGGACAGTAGAGACTTACAAGAACAATGCAGAACTAAATTTCTTCATAAGCATTGGGTTTATTCTACATTAATGTAAGCATTAATATAGCTCTGATAATTTGGAGCGAACAGTGGATAAGAAAGCTATAATGCACAATGATGTCACATAATCCACCATGTATGAATGTAAGTACAGCGATAGGACAATAGGTACTCACAAGAGCAAAGCAACAACCAGCATAGTTGCAATATCCTAGGTTTTGCGATGTTGGTTCTATCGCCAATATACGTGGGGTGCTATGTGATTTATCCGGTAGCACCACCTTTTTTCAAGGACTTTGCTTGTACTCCTTCAAGTTCTGGAATTACCCTCTTCCTTTGGGATGTCTGAAACACAAGAACAACATTTTAATGGAAAAGCATGGTATGATGACAAATGGAATATGTATTGATAATGGATGGGCATGGCATCTTCACTATCGAATTTAGGGCTCCGCAGACCCTGGATAGTTTCGAGCTCTGGGGTGCGTGCGAAGAACTGAACCTCCTCAATCTGCCAACCCATCGATCTCACGGCCTAGCTCGATGAGCAGGAAGGAAACGGAACAAGGCAATTTACCCAGGTTTGGGCCACCTTGCGGTGTAAAATCCTACTCCTGCTTTGTGGTGGATTAGCCTCGAGGTGGGCTGAGGATGAACTACTACAGTGGAAGAACAACCTCAGGAGGCGTGTTCTTGTGTTGGTGTGAGCTGGTGAGAGTGCGGATGCTCTGGATCCGGATCCCCTTTGTGGTGGTGACTAGGTTGTATTTATAGTGGCCTTGGTCCTCTTCCCCAAAATTAAGGTGGGAAGGGATCCCACAACGGCCAAATTCGAAGGGAGACAACTGGTACATCTTATCCTGACGAAAGGTGGTCTTCGCCTACAAAGCTTCTGGTCGTGACACCATGGTGGGCTCGGCGATGACCTCCGTTCTACCGTCCTGGCGGTCTTGGTCTTATTGCATGGAAATGGAAACCTTTGGCTGGTTCCTCGGGACTCTGCGCTCGCGCTTGTCTCTTTAGCACCAAAGAGGAAACTATTGTACTGCGCCTGCTGGCACCTGCCTAGCCTTGGTCGTCATGTCTTGCGTCATCCGAACCTCACGAGGTGAGGGCATGCATAGAAAACTCTGCTCCTCGGGAGCTAGCCTGAGGAGGCCGCTCCTTCTAGAGGTCTTGCCATCATTCGCCTTGCGAGGCTTGGCCCCTCGTGAGGATCTTGTGGCGTTGGTGCTAAAGGTGGGCCATACCAGGCCGTAGATGGAGCCATGCCATGGGTTACAGGCAGGCAAGTCTGGGTACCCCCGTTACCAGAATGCCGACAGTATCCCCGTGGGCCCAAGGCATGCTCGGACTTGGCTTCGAGGCGAAGCCAAGGGGCAAGGGTGAAGCGCCGCGGGCCCCAACCGCCTGCAGCCTCGGTCGACACGTGGCGCTTGATGGGACGTGGGCGTCTTCGCTTCCCCATGCTGCCTCGGCAACCGTTCTACTTGACAAGAGCCTGCTACATGCAGAAAGATCATCATTACTGGGTATTGTGGAGGCCGGCGGTTGGCCTTCCTCTGGCTATAAATGAGGGGAGGGGCAGAGCCCCCCTGCTCGTATCCATCTTCTCGCTGCTCGCTCTCCCTTCTTCTTCCATGTCTCGCTGTCTTGTCGTAGCATCCATGGCGCCGACGGGAAGGTTTTCCGCAGCCGAAAACGGGAAGGCCCCCAAGGAGGGGTCGGGTTCACCGCCTCCCAAGAGAGGTCGTGGTCGCCCCCGCAAGTATGCCGCGACCTCGGTGGTGGCCCCTCGAGGGCACGGGCACACCTCTTTGAGGGCAGGGCGTCGCCTTAGGCAGCCGCGACGGCGCTTCCTCTCGCGGTGGGAGCCGTCGAGGATAGGGCAACTCCTGCAATGGGGGAGGCACGTTGTGGTCGCCCGGCCTCCTCGGCCGCGGTCCCACTCGGCGGATGCGTTCCCGGAGTTTGTCGTGTGGTCGGAGAGGCCCGCTGGCACCTGGCTCCCGCTCCTCCGCTTCTTCGCGGGTGCGCTACCGACCACGGGGCTTGATGGCCTCTGGCTGCAGGCTGACAGCTGCTACAGCAGGTCCTCATGGGCGGGGGTCGAAGTTACCGCCGCGGGCAATGTGTCCTTGACCCATGGTTGGCAGGCATTTGCCCGCGCGTGGGGCCTGAGCGGGAGGTGCACCTCCATTTCAGGTACGACGGTCTTGCGACCCTCTATGTGAGGGTGTTCGGGGAAGACGGCCGTCATGCGGGGTGCTGCCCGGAAGATGACAGCGGTGACTACGAGCTTGCTCTTGGCGACGGTCGTGCTACCTCCAGCAATGGAGGCTCCTCTTCCGACGAGAGCACCAGCAGTGGCACCTACGACGAACCACCGCCGTTGGGCTCGGACTAGGGAAGGCGACGAGCAGTCTCGCCGCCGTGCTCTGGTGAAGTGGGGGGAAGACTCAGGCTCAGCTTGGGCACTGCTGGAGCCTAGCCTCAGGAGCTGCCGCAGTCGAGCGGCCCGCTTATGTTTTTCCTTTCCTTTCTCCTACACTTGAAAGAAGTAGAGGGCCCTGCTGGGGTGTGTAATGAACCATGGCGCTTGCACCACTATGCTATGTTTGTTATCTTTATATCATGTTGTGATACCTGTGTTTCTACTAGGTGTGGCTAGGGTAACTTAGCTCGATGTGCTTGTGGTAGTCTCCCATGTCGCGAGGGCGGGCCTTTCCAGCGGTATCTTCCAAGGGCTTCCTTCTTGACCACTCAGGAGCCGTCGAGCCTCAGGAGACGTTGTATAGCTGCAGAGTTTTTAGACAGCCTCAAGAGGTGTCTCGTCCTACCTCGTGCAAGCCCACGAGTGTGGGCTGATTGTTACTGATACACCATGTCGGCGATGACCGGAGTCACGGACTTAAGAGAGTGCACATGCCCACGAGCTCATTCTAGAGCGTCTCGCGAGGATTAAGGACACCGAAGCTCTGGGGACTAGGCTTCGGTGAGGTGTGGTTGCGGGCGAGCCCAGGCATACGCGTACACACCTACCTAGCCCTCGCACACAGGACACACGAGGAGAAGTGACAGGCAACTGCCGCTCTTCCTGGGACAAGTTTGGAAAGGTGAATGAACAAGAGAGAAAATTCCAACTCTTGCGAATGAAAGACGCGAAAAGCTCCAAATTTCATTCAAGAAGTTGAAAAACAGCTACAGAAAGCAAGCAAAAGAACAGCCGCGTCTGGCACCTAGACTAGTCTTCTTGTCTTCCCACCAGCATGGAGCATGGGGCCTCCCCTAGGACGTGGGTTGGAGCCCCCGTGAGGCCCAGGGGCGACCTAAGGAGGCTCCAGGGCATGCAGAGCCCCAACTCATTATTACGTGAGAGTGTCATGAGCGGAGACCTTCATAGGCGCGGGGCCTTGCTTCATGGGTAGAACTTCCGAAGGTGCTGGATGTTCCGGGCGTTCTGGATGGGGATCTCGTCCTGCGTCCCTAGGCGCGCGGCGCCAGGCCTGGAGACACGGGCGAACCTGAGCGGGCCCTCCCACATGGGCGAGAGCTTATGCAGCCCCTCCCTGGAGAGCACCTGCCTCAGGACGAGATCACCCACCTCGAGCGTCCTGGAGCAAACGATGCGGCAGTGGTACCGCCGCAGTGCCTGCTGGTACCTCGCTGCTTGGAGCGAGGCTTGGCAGCAGCGTTCCTCCCCCAACACAAGGTCCATCCCCCGCGAGGCATCCTGGCGTGCCTCGTCAAATGCCAAGACCCGCACGGAGTGATGCCTGACCTCGTGAGGGAGAACCGCTTCAGCTCCGTAGACCAGGAAGAATGGAGTCTCGCCCGTCGGCTTGGTCGCAGTGGTGCAGTTGGACCACAACACAGACTGGAGCTCGTTAAGCCAGCCCCTGCTGCAGGCCTCGAGCTTCTTCTTGAAGGTTCTTGCCTTGAGGCCTCTCTGGACCTCTGCATTGGTGCGCTCAGCCTGGCCATTGCTCCTGGGGTGTGCCACCAAGGCATAGCATATCTGTGTTCCAAGGTTAGCACAATATGTTTTGAAAATGTTACTAGTGAACCTGCAAGCCATTATCGGTGATGATGCGATTAGGAACCCCGAAGCGGCTCACGAGGCCCTTGATGAACTTGACGGCTGAGCCATCCGGGATGGTGCGGACGGCCTCCACCTCCACCCACTTGGTGAATTTGTTGATGTCAATGAAGAGGTAGCGGTAGCCCCCGGTCGCTCGAGGGAACGGTCCTAGGATGTCCAGCCCCCAGACCGCGAACGACCATGAGAGCGGGATGGTCTGGAGGCCCTGAGTGGGCTGGTGGATCTGCTTGGCATGGGACTGACAGGCGTCACAGGATCTTACCAGCTCGGTGGCATCATTGAGTGCTCTGGCCCAGTAGAATCCGCTGCGGAACACCTTGCCCATGAGGGTACGCGATGAGGAGTGATGCCCGCAGTCCCCGCCATGTATGTCGGCCAGCAGCTCGCATCCCTGCTCCTTGGAGATGCATCGTAGAGAGACATTGTTTGGTCTTTTCTGATAGAGCTCACCATCCCGGATGCAGTACGCGGTGGCCTGGCGGGCCACATGTTCTGCGTCTTCCTCCTTCTCCGGCAGGGTGCCTTGGAGCAGGTATGCCTTGAACTCCTCGGTCCAGCACCCCTCCTGAGACTCAAGCGCGAGGAGCGGGAGGCTCCCAAGGTCGGGCCGCAAGCTGGAGTGCCTGAGAGGGGTGCTGGAGGGAGCTCCTCCTGAGGCGATGCTGGCCCCGCAATGGGGGAGCTGTTGACGGCTTGAAGAGCCGCTCCTCAAAGACACTGGGCTCCTAAGGTAGACACCGAGAAGCCCTCTTGGCGATGTCGTCCTCCTTCTTGTTCGTGCCGCATGGTACGTGCTGCAATTCAAGGCCCACGAACTGTTTCTTGGTTTTGCGTACCTCCTCGAGGTATGCCTCCATGTGCTCATCCTTCGACTTGTACCCTTTGTTTGAGAAGTTGAAGAGGAGCTGGGAGTCACCCCTGATGGTGAGGCACCTCACCCCCAAAGCCGCCGCAGCCTTGAGACCAGCGATCAGGCCTTTGTATTCCGTGATGTTGTTGGAGACCTTCTCGCCCTACTGGAAGCAGAGCTGCAAGGTGTAGTAGAGCTTGTCCTGGGTGGGCGAGATGAGCACGGCTCCAGCCCCCGCGCCCTGGCGTGCGAATGCACCGTCGGAGTACATGACCCAACCATCTGGTGCTTCGCTTCCCGACGAGAGGGAATGGTCCTCACCCACTTCTGGGTCGGGAACGTCAGTCCATTCCACCACAAAGTTGGCGAGGGCCGCACCCTTGATGATTCTGGTGGTGCCGAACTCCAACCGGAACACCTGCAGTTTGATGTTCCATTCTGCGACCCTCCCCGCGGTGTTAGGGCTCTGGAGCACTCTCTCCAGAGGGTAAGCTGAGACGAACTTGATGGGGTGGCCTTGGAAGTAGTGGCGCAGCTTTCGGGAGGCGGGCGAGGAGTGCGAGCAAGAGCTTTTGTGGCATGGGATAGCGCGCCCGCGCATCACGTAGCACCGTGCTAACGAAGTACACCGGGTGCTCGACGAGGGCGGTGGCATTAGCGGAGTCCTGCACCTCCTGGGGCTGAGGGTCCTTAGGGGCCTTGTCATCTGTTGCTACCTCTTGAGCATGCATTGGTTTTCCCTTGAAGAGGAAAGGGTGATGCAACAAAGTAGCGTAAGTATTTCCCTCAGTTTTGAGAACCAAGGTATCAATCCAGTAGGAGACAATGCACAAGTCACCTAGTACCTGCACAAACAATCAAGAACCTTGCAACCAACATGATAAAGGGGTTGTCAATCCCCTCACGGTCACTCGCAAAAGTGAGATCTAATAGAGATAGTAAAGTAAATATTTTTGGTATTTTTGTTGTATAGATTGGAAAGTAAAGGTTGCAAAATAGTAAACGAGATGCGATGTAAATAAAAGAGATGTAATATAATAGGAAAGAGACCCGGGGGCCATAGGTTTCACTAGCGGCTTCTCTCAAGATAACATGTATTGCGGTGGGTGAACAAATTACTGCCGAGCAATTGATAGAAAAGCGCATAGTTATGAAGATATCTAAGGCAATGATCATGAATATATGCATCACTTCTGTGTCAAGTAGACCGAAATGATTCTACATCTACTACTATTAGTCCACATATCGACCGCTATCTAGCATGCATCTAGAGTATTAAGTTCATAAGAACGGAGTAACGCATTAAGCAAGATGACATGATGTAGAGGGATAAACTCAAGCAATATGATATAAACCCCATCTTTTTATCCTCGATGGCAACAATACAATACGTGCCTTGCTGCCCCTACTGTCACTGGGAAAGGACACCGCAAGATTGAACCCAAAGCTAAGCACTTCTCCCATTGCAAGAAAGATCAATCTAGCAGGCCAAACTAAACCGATAATTCGAAGAGACTTGCAAAAATATCAAATCATGCATATAAGAATTCAGAGAAGAACCAAATAATATTCATAGATAATCTTGTTCATAGATCCAAAATTCATCGAATCTCGACAAACACACCGCAAAAGAGTATTACATCGAATAGATCTCCAAGAACATCAAGGAGAACTTTGTAGTGAGAATCAAAGAGAGAGAAGAAGCCATCTAGCTAATAATTATGGACCCGAAGGTCTGTGGTAAACTACTCACGCTTCATCGGAGAGGAAATGGCATTGATGTAGAAGCCCTCCGTGATCGACTCCCCCTCCGGCAGATCGCTGGAAAAGGCCCCAAGATGGGATCTCACGGGTACAGAAGGTTGCGGCGGTGGAAAAGTGGTTTCGTGTCTCCCCCTAATGTTTCTAGGGTATAAGAGTATATATAGGCGAAAGAAGTACGTCGTTGGAGCTACGAGGGGCCCACGAGGGTGGGGGCGCACCTACCCCCCCCCTAGGCGCACCCTCCTGCGCCGTGGCCTCCTCGTGGAGTTCCAGACTTTGACTCCAAGTCTTCTGGTGTTTCTTTCGGTCCAAGAAAGATCATCGTGAAGGTTTCATTCCGTTTGGACTCCATTTGGTATTCCTTTTATGCAAAACTCTAAAATAGGCAAAAGAAAAGAAACTGGCTCCGGTTAATAGGTTAGTCCCAAAATAATATAAAAGAGCATATTAAAGCCCATTAAACAACCAAAACAGATAAAATAATAGCATGGAACAATAAAAAATTATAGATACGTTGGAGATGTATCAAGCATCCCCAAGCTTAATTCCTGCTCGTCCTCGAGTAGGTAAATGATAAAAACAGAATTTTTGATGTGGAATGCTACCTAACAAAATTATCGATGTAATTTTCTTTATTGTGGCATGAATGTTCAGATCCGAAAGATTCAAGACAAAAGTTTAATATTGACATAAAAATAATAATACTTCAAGCATACTAACAAAGTAATCATGTCTTCTCAAAATAACATGGCCAAAGAAAGTTCATCCCTACAAAATCATATAGTTTGGCTATGCTCCATCTTCGTAACACAAAATATTCAAATCATGCACAACCCCGGTTTCAGCCAAGCAATTGTTTCATACTTTAGTATTCTCAAACTTTTTCAACTTTCACGCAATACATGAGCATGAGCCATGGACATAGCACTAAAGGTGGAATATAATGGTGGTTGTGGAGAAGACAAAAAGGAGGAAGATGGTCTCACATCAACTAGGCATATTAATGGGCTATGGAGATGCCCATCAATAGATATCAATGTGAGTGAGTAGGGATTGCCATGCAACGGATGCACTCGAGCTATAAATGTATGAAAACTCAACAATAGAAACTAAGTGGGTGTGCATCCAACTTGCTTGCTCATGAAGACCTAGGGCATTTTGAGGAAGCCCATCATTGGAATATACAAGCAAAGTTCTATAACAAAAAATTCCCACTAGTATATGAAAGTGACAAAATAAGAGACTCTCTATCATGAAGATCATGGTGCTACTTTGAAGCACAAGTGTGGAAAAAGGATAGTAGCATTGTCCCTTTTCTCTTTTTCTCTCTTTTTTTGTTTGGCTTCTTTGGCCTCCTTTTTTTCATTGGCTTGTTTGGCCTCTCTTTTTTCCTCACACAGGACAATGCTCTAATAATGATAATCATCACACTTATATTTATTTACACCTCAAGGTTTACAACTTGATACTTAGAACAAAATATAACTCTATATGAATGCCTCCGGTGCTGTACCAGGATGTGCAATGAATCAAGAGTGACATGTATGAAAAAAATGTGAATGGTGGCTTTGCCACAAATACAATGTCAACTACATGATCATGCAAGGCAATATGACAACGATGGAGCATGTCATAATAAACGGAACGGTGGAAAGTTGCATGGCAATATATATCAGAATGGCTATGGAAATGCCATAATAGGTAGGTATGATGTCTGTTTTGAGGAAGGTAAATGGTGGGTTTATGGTACCGGTGAAAGTTGCGCGGTACTAGAGAGGCTAGCAACGGTGGAAGGGTGAGAGTGTGTATAATCCATGGACTCAACATTAGTCATAAAGAACTCACATATTTATTGTAAAAATCTACAAGTCATCAAAACCAAGCACTATGCACATGCTCCTAGGGGAAGGGTTGCTAGGAGTTAGCCATCGCACGATCCCGACCTCCACACATAAGGAAGACAATCAAAGAAACACCTCATGCTTCAAATTTGTTACACAACGGTTACCATATGTGCATGCTACAGGACTTGCAAACCTGAACACAAGTATTTCTCAAATTAACAATTAATCTACTAGCATAACTCTAATATCACCATCCTCATATCTCAAAACAATCTTCAAGCATCAAACTTCTCATAGTATTCAACGCACTTTATATGAAAGTTTTTATTATACCCATCTTGGATGCCCATCATATTAGGACTAGTTTTATAGCCAAAGCAAATTACCATGCTGTTCTAAAATACACTCATAATAATATAAGTGAAGCATGAGAGATCAATAATTTCTATAAAATAAAACCACCACCGTGCTCTAAAAAGATATAAGTGAAGCACTAGAGAAAAATTATCTAACTCAAAACATATAAGTGAAGCACATAGAGTATTCTAATAAATTCCGATTCATGCGTGTCTCTCCCAAACAGTGTGTAAAGCAAGGATGATTGTGCTCAACTAAAAAGAAAAGACTCAAATCATACAAGACGCTCCAAGCAAAACACATATCATGTGTAGAATAAAAATATAGCCTCAAGTGAAGTTACCGATAGACGAAGACGAAAGAGGGGATGCCTTCCGGGGCATCCCCAAGCTTAGGCTTTTGGTTGTCCTTGAATTTTACCTTGGGGTTCCTTGGGAATCCCCAAGCTTAGGCTCTTGCCACTCCTTATTCCAAAATCCATCAAATCTTTACCCAAAAACTTGAAAACTTCACAACATAAAACTTCAACAGAAAATCTCATGAGCTCCGTGAGTATAAGAAAATAAACCACCACTTTAAGTTACTGTAATGAACTCATTATTTATTTATATTGGTGTTAAACCTACTTTATTCCAACTTCTCTATGGTTCATACCCCCTGATACTACTCATGGATTCATCAAAATAAGCAAACAACACACGAAAAACAGAATCTGTCAAAAAAGAACAGTCTGTAGCAATCTGTAACTTTCGAATACTAATGTAACTCCAAAAATTATGAAACAAATTGGTGGACGTGAGGAATGTGTCTATTAATCATCTGAAAAAAGAATCAACCTAAAATCACTCTCCATTAAAAAATGACAGCTAATCTCGTGAGCACAAAAGTTTCTGTTTTTTACAGAAAGATCGCAAAGACTTCACCCAAGTCTTCCCAAAGGTTCTACTTGGCACAAACACTAACTAAAACATAAAACCACATCTAACACAATCTAGATGAATTACTTATTAAACAGGATCAAAAAGCAAAGGACAAAAATAAAATTGGGTTGCCTCCCAACAAGCGCTATCGTTTAACGCCCCTAGCTAGGCATAAAATCAAGAATAGATCTGGGTATTGCCATCTTTGGTATGCAATCCATAAGCTGCTCTCATAATAGATTCATAAGGCAATTTAATTTTATTCCTAGGAAAGTGTTCCATGCCTTTCCTTAACGGAAATTGGAATCTAATATTTCCTTCTTTCATGTCAATAATTGCACCAATCGTTCTAAGGAAATGTCTACCAAGAATAATAGGACATGTAGAATTGCAATCTATATCAAGAACAATGAAATCTACGGGAACATAATTCCTATTTGAAACAATAAGAACATCATTAATACTTCCCATAGGTTTCTTAATGGTGGAATCCGCAAGATGCAAATTTAAAGAACAATCATCAAATTCACGGAAACCTAGCACATCACACAAGGTTTTCGGAATCGTGGAAACACTAGCACCCAAATCACACAAAGCATAGCATTCATAATATTTAATCTTAATTTTAATAGTAGGTTCCCACTCATCATAAAGTTTTCTAGGGATAGAAACTTCTAGTTCAAGCTTTTCTTCATAGGATTGCATTAAATCATCAATGATATGTTTAGTAAAAGCTTTATTTTAATTATAAGCATGAGGAGAATTTAACACGGATTGCAACAAGGAAATACAATCTATCAAAGAGCAATTATCATAATTAAATTCCTTGAAATCCAAAATAGTGGGTTCATTGCTATGTAAAGTTTTGACCTCCTCAATCCCACTTTTATTAATTTTTGCATCAAGATCTAAAAACTCCAAATCATTGGGACGCCTTTTAACTAAAGTTGACTCATCTCCAGTCCCATCTTTATCAAGATTCATATTGGAGAACAAAGATTTAATAATAGACACATCAATCACTTTCAGATCTTCATCCTTATTATCATGAAAACTAGAAGAACACGCTTTCACAAAGCAATCTTTTTTAGCACGCATCCTAGCGGTTCTTTCTTTGCACTCATCAATGGAAATTCTCATGGCTTTGAGAGAATCATTGATGTCATGCTTAGGTGGAATAGATCTAAGTTTCAAAGAATCAACATCAAGAGAAATTCTATCCACGTTCCTAGCCAACTCATCAATCTTAAGCAATTTTTCTTCAACCACAACATTGAAATTCTTTTGCGAACTCATAAATTCTTTAACACTAGTCTTAAAATCAGAGGGCATCTTATTAAAATTTCCATAGGAGTTGTTGTAGGAATTACCATAATTATTAGAGGAATTACTAGGAAATGGCCTAGAATTAAAGTTTCCTCTATACGCGTTGTTACCAAAATTGTTCCTACGAACAAAATTCACATCCATAGATTCATTATTATTCTCAATCAAAGTGGACAAAGGCATATCATTAGGATCCAAAGAAACACTTTTATTAGCAAACAATTTCATAAGTTCATCCATCTTTCCACTCAAAACATTAATCTCTTCAATCGCATGAACTTTTTTTACTAGTGGATCTTTTGGTGTGCCATTGAGAATAATTAACCATTATAGTGTCTAGCAGTTTAGTAGCTTCTCCTAAAGTGATTTCCATAGAAGTGCCTCCCGCGGCCGAATCTAAAAGATTCCTAGAAGCAAAATTCAGTCTGGCATAAAAAATTTGTATAATCATCCACAAATTCAAACCATGTGTTGGGCAATTATGTATCATTAATTTCATCCTCTCCCAAGCTTGTGCAACATGCTCATGATCAATTTGCTTAAAATTCATAATATCATTCCTAAGAGAGATGATCTCAGCGGGAGGAAAATACTTAGAGATAAAAGCATCTTTGCACTTATTCCATGGATCAATACTTTTTTTAGGCAAAGAAGAGAACCAAGTTTTAGCACGATCTCTAAGAGAAAATGGAAATAGCTTAAATTTAGCAATATCATTATCCACATCTTTCTTCTTTTGCATATCACACAAATCAACAAAGTTGTTTAGATGGGTAGCGGCATCTTCACTAGGAAGGCCAGAAAATTGATCTTTCATAACAAGATTCAACAAAGCGGTATTAATTTCACAAGATTCAGCATCGGTAGTAGTAGCAATTGGAATGCTAATAAAATCATTGTTGTTGGTATTGGAAAAGTCACACAATTTAGTATTATCTTAAGCCATTGTGACAAACAATCAATCCAACACACAAGTACACAAGAAGCAAGCGAAAAGAGACGAACAAAAGAGGGGGGAAGAAAAGGCAAAGTTTTTCGAAAAATGTTTTAGAAGTGGGGGAGAGGAAAACGAGAGGCCAATGGCAAATTATGTAATGCGAGGGAGAAGAGTGAATGATGGGTACTTGGTATGTCTTGACTTGGCGTAGATCTCCGAGGCAACGGCACCAGAAATCCTTCCTGCTACCTCTTGAGAACCAAGGGTGATGCAGCAAACTAGCGTAAGTATTTCCCTTTAAGAGGAAAGGGTGATGCAGCAAACTAGCGTAAGTATTTCCCTCAATTTTGAGAACCAAGGTATCAATCCAGTAGGAGACAATGCACAAGTCACCTAGTACCTACACAAACAATCAAGAACCTTGCAACCAACATGATAAAGGGGTTGTCAATCCCTTCACGGTCACTCACAAAAGTGAGATCTAATAGAGATAGTAAAGTAGATATTTTTGGTATTTTTGTTGTATAGATTGGAAAGTAAAGATTGCAAAATAGTAAACGAGATGCGATGTAAATAAAAGAGATGTAATATAATAGGAAAGGGACCCGGGGGGCATAGGTTTCACTAGTGGCTTCTCTCAAGATAGCACGTGTTACGGTGGATGAACAAATTACTGCCGAGCAATTGATAGAAAAGCGCATAGTTATGAAGATATCTAAGGCAATGATCATGAATATAGGCATCACGTCCGTGTCAAGTAAACCGAAACGATTCTGCATCTAGTACTATTACTCCACACATCGACCGCTATCCAGCATGCATCTAGAGTATTAAGTTCATAAGAACGGAGTAACTCATTAAGCAAGATGACATGATGTAGAGGGATAAACTCAAGCAATATGATATAAACCCGATCTTTTTATACTCGATGGCAACAATACAATACGTGCCTTGTGATACGTCTCCAACGTATCTATAATTTTTGATTGCTCCATGCTACTTTATCTACTGTTTTAGGCAATGTTGGGCTTTATTATCCACTTTTATATTATTTTTACTAACCTATTAACCGGAGGCCCAGCCCAGATTTGCTGTTTTATGCCTATTTCAGTGTTTCGAGGAAAAGGAATATCAGACGGAGTCAAAACGGAATGAAATCAACTGGAGAAGTTAATTTTGGAAGGAAACCAACCAGATGGGCTTGGAGTGCATGTCAGGGGATCCCCGGGCTGCCCACGAGGGTGGGGGGCGCGCCCCTTCCCCCTGGGCGCGCCCCCCTACCTCGTGAGCCCCCTGGAGGTCCACCGACGTACCCCTTTCACCCATATATACCTACGTACCCTAAAACTTCCAGAACAAAAGATAGATCGGGAGTTCCGCCACCGCAAGCCTCTGTAGCCACCAAAAACCAACCGGGACCCCGTTCCGGCACCCTGCCGGAGGGGGATCCCATCACCGGAGTCCATCTTCATCATCCCGGTGCTATCCATGACGAGGAGGGAGTAGTTCACCCTCGGGGCTGAGGGTATGCACCAGTAGTTATGTGTTTGATCTCTCTCTCTCGTGTTCTCTCTCGTGTTCCTCTATGGCATGATCTTGATGTGTCTCGAGCTTTGCTATTGTAGTTGGATCTTATGATGTTTCTCCCCCTCTACTCTCTTGTGATGAATTGAGTTTCCCCTTTGAAGTTATCTTATCGAATTGAGTCTTTTATGAACACTTGATGTATGTCTTGTGTGGGATAACCGTGGTGACAATGGGTTATTCTATTGATCCACTTGATGTATGTTTTGGTGATCAACTTGCGGGTTTCGTGACACTTGGGAACCTATGCATAGGGGTTGGCACACGTTCTTGACTCTCCGGTAGTAGCTTTGGGGCACTCTTTGAAGTACTTTTATGTTGGTTGGATGAATCTGAGATTGTGTGATGCATATCGTATAATCATGCCCACGGATACTTGAGGTGACAATGGAGTATCTAGGTGACATTAGGGTTTTGGTTGATTTGTATCTTAAGGTGTTATTCTAGTACGAACTCTTTTATAGATCAATCCGAAAGAATAGCTTTGTGGTGGTTTCGTACCCGACCATAATCTCTACGTTTGTCCTCCGCTATTAGTTGCTTTGTAGTGACTCTTTGTTGCATGTTGAGGGCTTGTCATATGTTCTATCTATGTTATTATTGTTGAGAGAACTTACACTAGCGAAAGTATGAACCCTAGGCCTTGTTTCCTATCATTGCAATACCGTTTACGCTCACTTTTATCACTTGTTACCTTGCTGTTTTTATATTTTCAGATTACAAAAACCTATATCTACTATCTATTTTGCACTTGTATCACCATCTCTTCGCCGAACTAGTGCACCTATACAATTTACCATTGTATTGGGTGTGTTGGGGGCACAAGAGACTTTTTGTTATTTTGTTGCAGGGTTGTTTGAGAGAGACCATCTTCATCCTACGCCTCCTACGGATTGATAAACCTTAGGTCATCCACTTGAGGAAAATTTGCTACTATCCTACAAACCTGTGCGCTTGCAGGCCCAACAACGTCTACAAGAAGAAGGTTGTGTAGTAGACATCAAGCTCTTTTCTGGCGCCGTTGCCGGGGAGGCTAGGTAAGTGAAGTTATATCTTTAGATCTTGCAATTGAATCTTTTTGTTTCTTGTTTTAGCACTAGTCTAGTTTATAAAAGAAAACTACAAAAAAAATGGAGTTGAGTTTGTCTCATACGCTTCACCTTTTTAATATCTTTCGTGAGTATGATGGAAAGGATAATTGTGCTCATGTGCTAGAAGAAGAAATCTTTAAAATGTTTGGCACTAAATCTTTGAATGATGAGCATGATTGCAATGTTGTTAGTATGAATTCCTTGAATATGCATGATGCTAATGATATGCAAAGCCACAAGCTTGGGGAAGCTATGTTTGATGAAGATGATATTTTTTGTCCCCCAAGCTTTGATGAGCAAATTTACTACGATGATAACATGCCTCCTATTTATGATGATTATTGTGATGATACATATGTTATAAAGAAGAAGTTTGCTTATGTGGAGAGTATTAAAAATTCTATGCTTGTAGATCATGAAAAGAATGCTTTAGGTGCTGGTTATATTGTTGAATTCATTCATGATGCTACTGAAAATTATTATGAGGGAGGAACATATGCTTGTAGGAATTGCAATAATGTCAAGTTTCCTCTCTATATGCTTAAATTCTTGAAGCTATGCTTGTTGTGCCATCCTATGCTAGTTGATTATTGTTCCCATAAGTTGTTTGCTCACAAAATCCATATGCATAGGAAGTGGGTTAGGCTTAAATGTGCTAGTCATATGCTTCATGATGCTCCCGTTATGTTTCGATTCTTATCTTTTATGTGAGCATCATTGTCATCATCATGCCTAGCTAAAAGGCATTAAAGAAAAGCGCTAGTTGGGAGACAACCCAATATGTATCCTTACTATTTTTGTGTGTCCACATGATTATGCTACTATAGTAATCATGTTTTATAGCTTTTGTTTCAGTAAAGTGCCAAGTAGAACCTTTGGGAAGACTTGGGTGAAGTTTATATGATCTTGCTGTGAAAAACAGAAACTTTAGCGCTCACGAGATTAGCTGCCATTTTTTACTGGAGAGTGATTTTAGGTTGATTCTTTTTGAAGATGATTAATAGACAAATTTCTCAGGTACAGCAGTTTATTTCATAATTTGTGGGGTTCCAGAAGTATACGTTTTATACAGATTACTACAGACTGTTCTGTTTTTGACAGATTCTGTTTTCTGTGTGTTGTTTGCTTATTTTGATGAATCTATGAGTAGTATCGGAGGGTATGAACCATATATAAGTTGGAGTACATTAGATATTACACCAATATGAATTTAGAATGAGTTCATTACAGTACCTAAGTGGTGGTTTTATTTTCTTATACTAACGGAGCTTACGAGTTTTGTTTTGAGTTTTGTGTGGTTGAAGTTTTCAAGTTTTGGGTAAAGATTCGATGGACAATGGAATAAGGAGTGGAAAGAGACTAAGTTTGGGGATGCCCAAGGCACCCCAAGGTAATATTCAAGGACAACCAAGCAACTAAGCTTGGGGATGCCCCGGAAGGCATCCCCTCTTTTGTCTTCGTCTATCGGTAACTTTACTTGGAGCTATATTTTTATTCACCACATGATATTTGTTTTGCTTGGTGCGTCATTTTATTTTGTTAGTTTTTTCTTGCTGTTATTTATATTAGTGTTTTCATCTCTAGTTTCAATAAAAAAGTCAAGGATAGCCTTTGCCATGCTTATTTTGCTACTATACATGTTGCTGTTTGAAAACAGAAAGTTTACCGCTGTTGCAAAAATTACCTAGAAAAGTCAGAGAACGGTATAACGTTGAATCATTTTTCATATTAAGATCTGATAAATTCAATACAGTTTTAATTTTAGTTCATAATTTTTGGAGTTAGGGAAGTATTGATACGCTTGCATTCTTTACAGACTGTACTGTTTTGACAGATTGCTGTTATGGTTGCATTGTTTGCATATGTTTGCTTGTTTAATGATTCTATTTGATGATAGGAGTATTAAATATGCAGAGGCATTTAGTATTCAGTGTTAAATAATTATTTTAGTGATTTTTTACAGTAAAAAAGTGATAAGGTTTTGCATTGGTTTATAATAACCTATCTCACGAGTTCTTGTTGAGTTTGTTGTGAATGAAGCTTTTGATAAAAAGAAGAGAAACCATGATATGAGAGGAATTAAGGAGACAAAAATTTTCAAGCTTGGGGATGCCCAAGGCACCCCAAGATAATATTTCAAGAAGTCTCAAGCATCTAAGCTTGGGGATGCCCCGGTAGGCATCCCACCTTTCTTCTTCAACAACTATCGGTTAGTATCGGTTGAGCCTAAGTTTTTGCTTCTTCACATGAGTTGTGCTATCCTTGCATTGTAGTTTTCTTTAGCTTTGCTTGCTGTTTGAATAATGTACCAAGATCTGAATCATTTATTGAGAGAGAGCCATACATGAATTAGAATTTGCTAGAATACTCTATGTGCTTCACTTATATCTTTTGAGCATGATAATTTTTGCTCTAGTGCTTCCCTTATATCTTTTAGAGCATGGTGGTAGTTTTATTTTGGAGAAATATTTGAACTCTCATGCTTCACTTAGATTATTTTGAGAGTCTTTAATATCATGGAAATTTGCTTAATGTTAATATACTTGGTATTCAAGATATGTGAAACTTTCTTTTGATTGTGTTGAATACTAAGAAAAGTTTGATGCTTGATAATTGTTTTGAGATATGGAGGTGATAATATCAAAGTCGTGCTAGTTGGGTGATTATGAATTTGAGAAATACTTGTGTTGAAGTTTGCAAATCCCGTAGCATGCACGTATGGTTAAAGTTGTGTAACAAATTTGAAACATGAAGTGTACCTGGCTTGTGCATCGTTATGAGTGGCGGTCGGGGACGAGCGATGGTCTATTCCTACCAATCTATCCCCCTAGGAGCATGCGCGTAGTACTTGATTTTTGATGGCTTCTAAATCTTTGCAATAAGTATATGAGTTCTTTTGACTAATGTTGAGTCCATGGATTATACGCACTCCCACCTTTCCGCCATTGCTAGCCTCTTCGGTACCGTGCATTGCCCTTTCTCACCTTCAGAGTTGGTGCAAACTTCGCCGGTGCATCCAAACCCCATGATACGATACGCTCTATCACACATAAACCTCCTTATATCTTCCTCAAAACAGCCACCATACCTACCTATCATGGCATTTCCATAGCCATTCCGAGATATATTGCCATGCAACTTCCATAATCATCATCATGACATACATTACTTTTGTCATATTGCCATTGCATGATCATGTAGTTGACATCGTATTTGTGGCAAAGCCACCATGCATTCTTTTTCATACATGTCACTCTTGATTCATTGCACCATCCCGGTACACCGTCGGAGGCATTCATATAGAGTCATATCTTGTTCTAAGTTTCAAGTTGTAATCCTTATGTTGTCATCAAATCGAAGTGTGATGATCATCATTATTAGAGCATTGCCCTAAAAAAAGGCCAAAAAAGGAAAGGCCCAAAAAAAGAGAAAGGCCAAAAAAAGGGGGCCCAAAAAAAGAAAATAAAAAAGGGAAAATAAAAAAGGGCAATGCTACTATCTCTTTTTCCACACTTGTGCTTCAAAGTAGCACCTTGTTCTTCATGTAGTGAGTCTCATATAGTGTGCTTCAAAGTAGCACCTTGTTCTTCATGTAGTGAGTCTCATAAGTTGTCTTTTTATACTAGTGGGAATTTTTCATTATAGAACTTGGCTTGTATATTCCTACGATGGGCTTTCTCAAATGCCCTAGGTCTTCGTGAGCAAGCAAGTTGGATGCACACCCACTAGTTTTCTTTTGTTGAGCATTCATAGCTCTATGCATCCGTTGCATGGCAATCCCTACTTCTCATGTTGACATCAATTGATGGTCATCTCCATAGCCCGTTGATTATCCTCGTCAATGTGAGACTTTCTCCTTTTTTGTCTTCTCCACACAATCCCATCATCATATTCTATTCCACCCATAGTGCTATATCCATGGCTCGCGCTCATGTATTGCGTGAAGGTTGAAAGAGTTTGAGATTATTTGAGTATGAAACAATTGCTTGGCTTGTCATCGGGGGTATAGAAGTTGGGAACATCTTTGTGTGACGAAAATGAAGCATAGCCTAACTATATGATTTTGTAGGGATGAACTTTCTTTGGCCATGTTATTTTGAGATGACATAATTGCTTAGTTAGTATGCTTGAAGTATTATTATTTCTGTGTCAATATGAACTTTTGTCTTAAATCTTTTGGATCTGAATATTCATATCACAATTAAGGAGATTTACATTGAAATTATGCCAAAGTATCACTCCGCATCAAAAATTCTTTTTTATCATTTACCTACTCGAGGACGAGCATGAATTAAGCTTGGGGATGCTTGATACGTCTCCAACGTATCTATAATTTTTGATTGCTCCATGCTACTTTATCTACTGTTTTAGGCAATATTGGGCTTTATTATCCACTTTTTTATTATTTTTGGGACTAACCTATTAACCGGAGGCCCAGCCCAGATTTGCTGTTTTATGCCTATTTCAGTGTTTCGAGGAAAAGGAATATCAGACGGTGTCAAAACGGAACGAAATCAACTGGAGAAGTTAATTTTGGAAGGAAACCAACCAAATGGGCTTGGAGTGCACGTCAGGGGATCCCCGGGCTGCCCACAAGGGTGGGGGCGTGCCCCCTACCTCGTGAGCCCCCTGGAGGTCCACCGACGTACCCCTTTCACCCATATATACCTACGTACCCTAAAACTTCCAGAACAGAAGATAGATCGGGAGTTCCGCCGCCGCAAGCCTCTGTAGCCACCAAAAACCAATTGGGACCCCGTTCCGGCACCCTTCCGGAGGGGGATCCCATCACCGGAGTCCATCTTCATCATCCCGGCGCTATCCATGACGAGGAGGGAGTAGTTCACCCTCGGGGCTGAGGGTATGTACCAGTAGCTATGTGTTTGATCTCTCTCTTTCGTGTTCTCTCTTGTGTTCCTCTATGGCACGATCTTGATGTATCCCGAGCTTTGCTATTGTAGTTGGATCTTATGATGTTTCTCCCCCTCTACTCTCTTGTGATGAATTGAGTTTCCCCTTTGAAGTTATCTTATCGGATTGAGTCTTTTATGAACACTTGATGTATGTCTTGTGTGGGATAACCGTGGTGACAATGGGTTATTCTATTGATCCACTTGATGTATGTTTTGGTGATCAACTTGCGGGTTTCGTGACACTTGGGAACCTATGCATAGGGGTTGGCACACGTTCTTGACTCTCCGGTAGTAGCTTTGGGGCACTCTTTGAAGTACTGTTATGTTGGTTGGATGAATCTGAGATTGTGTGATGCATATCGTATAATCATGCCCACGGATACTTGAGGTGACAATGGAGTATCTATGTGACATTAGGGTTTTGGTTGGTTTGTATCTTAAGGTGTTATTCTAGTACGAACTCTTTTATAGATCGATCCGAAAGAATAGCTTTGTGGTGGTTTCGTACCCGACCATAATCTCTACGTTTGTTCCCCGCTATTAGTGGCTTTGGAGTGACTCTTTGTTGCATGTTGAGGGCTTGTCATATGTTCTATCTATGTTATTATTGTTGAGAGAACTTACACTAGCGAAAGTATGAACCCTAGGCCTTGTTTCCTATCATTGCAATACCATTTACGCTCACTTTTATCACTTGTTACCTTGCTGTTTTTATATTTTCAGATTACAAAAACCTATATCTACTATCTATTTTGCACTTGTATCACCATCTCTTCGCCGAACTAGTGCACCTATACAATTTACCATTGTATTGGGTGTGTTGGGGACACAAGAGACTTTTTGTTATTTGGTTGCAGGGTTGTTTGAGAGAGACCATCTTCATCCTACGCCTCCTACGGATTGATAAACCTTAGATCATCCACTTGAGGGAAATTTGCTACTGTCCTACAAACATGTGCACTTGCAAGCCCAACAACGTCTACAACAAGAAGGTTGTGTAGTAAACATCAGCTGCCCCTGCTATCACTGGGAAAGGACACTGCAAGATGAACCCAAAGCTAAGCACTTCTCCCATTGCAAGAAAGATCAATCTGGTAGGCCAAACTAAACTGATAATTCGAAGAGACTTGCAAAGATATCAAATCATGCATATAAGAATTCAGGGAAAAAACAAATAATATTCATGGATAATCTTGTTCAGAAATCCACAATTCATCGGATCTCGGCAAACACACCACAAAAGAGTATTACATCGAATAGATCTCCAAGAACATCGAGGAGAACTTTGTATTGAGAATCAAAGAGAGAGAAGAAGCCGTCTAGCTAATAACTATGGACCCGACGGTCTGTGGTAAACTACTCACGCTTCGTCGGAGAGGCAATGGTGTTCATGTAGAAGCCCTCCATGATCGATTCCCCCTCCGGTAGATCGCCGGAAAAGGCCCCAAGATGGGATCTCACGGGTACAGAAGGTTGCGGCGGTGGAAAAGTGGTTTTGTGTCTCCCTCTGGTGTTTTTAGGGTATAAGAGTTTATATAGGCGAAAGAAGTACGTCGGTGGAGCTACGAGGGGACCATGAGGGTGGGGGCGCGCCTACCGCCCTGGGCGTGGCCTCCTGCCTCGTGGCCTGCTCGTGGAGTTCCAGACTTTGACTCCAAGTCTTCTGGATTGCTTTCGGTCCAAGAAATATCATCGTGAAGGTTTCATTCCGTTTGGACTCCGTTTGGTATTCCTTTTCTGCAAAACTCTAAAATAGGCCAAAAACAGAAACTAGCATTGGGCCTCCGGTTAATAGGCTAGTCCCAAAAATAATATAAAAGAGCATATTAAAGCCCATTAAACATCCAAAACAGATAAAATAATAGCATGGAACAATAAAATATTATAGATACATTGGAGACGTATCATTTGTCAGGGCAGTTGTCGCCTTGGGAACTCCGTCCTCGGGAGTCTCATTGTCTGGAGGATTGGCCGGAGCCTCAGGAGCTTCGTTGACCGACGGGGTGGCCGAGGCCTTAGGAGCACCGTCCTGAGGCCGTGGCACCCCAACCGGGCGCGAGGTTCTTCCTTGCGAGCCCTTGATCGGGTGCTCCCCCCGAACCGCCACCAGTGTCGCGCTGGCGGAGTGGGGCGTGGCAGCCAAGTAAAGCACCAATGGTTAAAGGGGGTGCAGCGCCACCATCACTGGTGGACTGGTGAGATACTTCTTGTGGTCTTGAAAGGCTGCATCGGCCTCCGGAGTCCACTCGAATGGCCCTTTTCTTTTCATGAGCTTGAAGAAAGGGAGGGCACACTCCCCTAGCTTGGAGATGAAACGCCCGAGCGAGGTTATGCAACCCGCCAGCTTCTGCATTTCCTTGAGGGTTTGCGGTGGACACATCCTTTCTATGGCCTTGACCTTCTCTGGGTTGGCCTCGATCCTTCTGTGCGACACCAGGAAACCCAACAATTTGCCAGACAAAATGCCAAACACACACTTTTTCGGGTTTAGCCGCAGGTTCACTTGGCATAGGGTGGCGAACGTGTCCTCCAGATCTTCGATAAGAGTTCTTGCTTCCCGATATTTCACCACTATGTCATCGACGTATGCCTCAGTGTTCCTCCCGAGCTGTTGTCCCAAGGCTATATGCATCAACCGTTGGAAGGTTGCTCCCGCATTGTGCAGCCCAAATGGCATGCAGGTGTAGCAGTACACCCCGTAGGGGTTAGGAAGGCTATCTTCTCAACATCTTGCACCGCCATCTTGATTTGGTGATAGCCTGAGAAGGCGTCCAGGAAGCATAGTAGATCGCATACAGCGGTGGAGTGGATGATCTGGTCAATGCGCGAGAGAGGGAAAGGGTCTTGAGGATAGGCCTTGTTGAGGTTGGTGAAATCAACACACATGCGCTCCTTCCCGCCCTTCTTGGGGACGATGACTAGGTTCGCGAGCCAGTCTGGGTGCCGACCTTCCCGAATGATGACCGCCTTCAACAGCTTGTGGGTCTCCTGGGTGATGAACAACTGCTTCTTTGGAGCTTGCCGTCGTGCTTTCTGCTTCACTGGTCGTGCGTTGGGGCACACCATCAAGTGGTGCTCGATTACTCCATGTGGAACCCCGACCAGATATGCTGCTTCCCATGCAAACACATCCTTGTCTACGCATAGGAAGCTGACCAGCGCGTCTTCTTGGTAAGGAGGGAGGCCGGCGTCTATGGTGATGGTGGAGCCCAATACCCCGTCTTCGTCGATTGGAACCTGCTTTGTCTCGGCCCGATCTTGAGAGAACAACTGCTTCTTCTTTGTTGGTGCAGCCCCCGGGGCCTCCGGGGCCCCCTCCTTGCTTGGTCGCGCGGCCGCCGCAGCTCTAAAAGCATGCTTGAGGGCCGAGAGCACATCCTTGGTGTCCCCTGCCATGATGAGGACGCCGCTACTTCCCGGTATCTTCATGAGATTGTAGCCAGGGTGGGTTGCCACCATGAACTTGGCCAAGGCCAGGTACCTGATAATAGCGTTGTATGGTAGGCCGATGGGGCGATGTCAAAGTCGATGAGCTCGGTGCGGTAGTTGTCACGGGTGTCGAAGGTGACGGGGAGGCGGATCTGCCCTAGGGGGCCGGTGGAGCCATTGACGACTCCAGGGAAAGGCTTGGTGGGGCGGAGCCGGCCGTGGGGCACATGAAGCAGGCCGAATGCTTCCATGGAGAGGACATTGAGGCCGGCGCCACCGTCAATGAGGGTTCTAGTGACTGCAACATTGCAGATGGTGGGGGTGCAGAGCATGGGGAGCGCGCCGGCACCGATCGTGGTCGTGGGGTGGTCCCTGGAGTCGAAGGTGAGGTTGGCTTTAGGCGCCGCCCATCCTGGTGGTCCTCCTTGTTGTACGTGGGCGGCGCCCACTTGGCGAAAGCACTGCTTGACGTGGCGGTCCGAGGTTGCCGCCTGCGAGCCGCCGAGGAGGGCCGCGATCGTGTGGGGTGCTAGTGCCGCAAAGCGCGTGATGAAGAGGCCGCGCAGCTCCTCCCAGGAGGCCACTGAAGACTCCGGCAAGCTCATGAGCCAGGCGCGCGGCACGCCCATAAGGGCCATGGGTAGCCAGTTTGCCATGGCCATGTCGTCGCTGCCAACCACCAAAATAGCCTCCATGTATGCCTGGAGGAACCCCATTGGGTCCGCCGCACCGTCGTATCGAGGCGGCAGCTCCAGCCTGAACTTGGGGCGACCACTCCACCCGCCGCAAGGCGGAGGTGAAAGCTCGGAGACACACGACGCCTCCAAACGCACCCATCGGCCCGGTCGATGGAGCGGCGCTCGCCATGAGAGTCGAACGGCATGGGTGGAGTGCAGCGGACGGAGAGGCGAATCTTCGACGCACCCCTACCTGGTGCGCCAAATGTCAGATTCCGGGCTCTGCAGACCCTAGATAGATTCGATCTCTGGGGTGTGTGCGAAGAACTCAACCTCCCCAGTCTGCCAACCCGTCGTTCTCACGGCCTAGCTCGATGAACAGGAAGGAAACAGAACAAGGCAATTTACCTAGGTTCGGGCCACCTTGCGGTGTAAAACCCTACTCCTGCTTTGTGGTGGATTAGCCTCGAGGTGGGCTGAGGATAAACTAGTACAATGGAAGAACAACCTCAGGAGGCGTGTTCTTGTGTTGGTGTGAGATGGTGAGAGTGCGGATGCTCTTGATCTGGATCCCCTCTATGGTAGTGGCTAGGCTGTATTTATAGTGGCCTTGGTCCTCTTCCCCCAAAATGAAGGCGGGAAGAGATCCTACAACGACCAAATTCGAAGGGAGATGATACGTCTCCAACGTATCTATAATTTTTTATTGTTCCATGCTATTATATTATCTGTTTTGGATGTTTAGTGGGCTTCAATATCCTCTTATATATTATTTTTGGGACTAACCTATTAAACAGAGGCCCAGTGCAAATTGTTGTTTTTTGCCTATTTCAGTGTTTCGCAGAAAAGGAATATCAAACGGAGTCCAAACGGAATGAAACCTTCGGGAGAATTGTTTCTGGAACAAATGCAATCCAGAAGACTTGGAGTGGACATCAAGGAAGCAACAAGGCGGCCACGAGGTAGGAGGGCGCGCCCAGGGGGTAGGCGTGCCCCCCACCCTCGTGGGCCCCTCGTGGCTCCACCGACCTACTTCTTTCGCCTATATATACTCATATACCCCGAAAACATCCAGGAGCACCACGAAACCCTATTTCCACCACCGCAACCTTCTGTACCCGTGAGATCCCATCTTGGGGCCTTTTTCGACGCTCCGCCGGAGGGGAATCGATCACGGGGGGCTTCTACATCAACACCATAGCCTCTCCGATGATGTGTGAGTAGTTTACCACAGACCTTCGGGTCCATAGTTATTAGCTAGATGGCTTCTTCTCTCTCTTTGATTCTCAATACAAAGTTCTCCTCGATCTTTTTGGAGATCTATTCGATGTAATACTTTTTGCGGTGTGTTTATCGAGATCCGATGAATTGTGGGTTTATGATCAAGATTATCTATGAACAATATTTTATTCTTCTCTGAATTCTTATATTTATGATTTGATATCTTTGCAAGTCTCTTCGAATTATCAGTTTGGTTTGGCCTACTAGATTGATCTTTCTTGCAATAGGAGAAGTGCTTAGCTTTTGGTTCAATCTTGCGGTGTCCTTTCCCAGTGACAGCAGGGGCAGCAAGGCACGTATTATATTGTTGCCATCAAGGATAAAAAGATGGGGTTTATATCATATTGCTTGAGTTTATCCCTCTAAATCATGTCATCTTGCTTAATGTGTTACTCTGTTCTTATGAACTTAATACTCTAGATGCATATTGTATAGCGGTCGATGTGTGGAGTAATAGTAGTAGATGCAGAATCGTTTTGATCTACTTGTCACGGACGTGATGCCTATATACATGATCATGCCTAGATATTCTCATAACTATGCTCTTTTCTATCAATTGCTCGACAGTAATTTGTTCACCCACCGTAAGATATGCTATCTTGAGAGAAGCCACTAGTGAAACCTATGGCCCCCGGGTCTCTTTTCCATCATATTATATCTCTTTTATTTACATTGCATCTCGTTTACTATTTTGCAATCTTTACTTTTCAATCTACACAACAAAAATACCAAAAATATGTATCTTATTATCTCTATCATATCTCACTTTTGCAAGTGGCCATGAAGGGATTTACAACCCCTTTATCGTGTTGGTTGCAAGGTTCTTATTTGTTTCTGCAGGTACAAGGCAACTTGCGCGTAACCTCCTACTGGATTGATACCTTGGTTCTCAAAAACTAAGGGAAATACTTATGCTACTTTGTTGCATCACCCTTTCCTCTTCAAGGGAAAACCAACGCATGCTCAAGAGGTAGCAAGAAGGATTTCTGGCGCCGTTGCCGGGGAGGCTTACGCCAAGTCAAGCCAAGATTTGATCTCTCGACAACTCGCTGATTTCTGGCATCGTTGCCGGAAAGATCTACGCACAAGTCAAGACATACCAAGTACCCATCACAAACTTTTATCCCTCGCATTACATTATTTGCCATTTGCCTCTGGTTTTCCTCTCCCCCACTTCACCCTTGCCGTTTTATTCGCCCTTTTTCCATTCGTCTCTTTTTGCTTGCTTCTTGTGTGCTTGTGTGTTGGATTGTTTGTCGCTATGGCTCAAGTGTAACGCCCCAAGACCGATGCTCGAGTTGCCTTCCATTTATTTTTTTCGTTGTTGTCGTGTGTTTAATTTGTTTGTTGCATTATCATAATTATTTTGCATATTTCATTACTCTATGTTGATGCCATGACCATGTTGAGTGCCTTGTCATATTTTGCTTCTTGCATCATGTTCATCTTATATTATATTGCATTGCATCATCCTTGCTTTGTTCTATGCTTCATGATATTGCCTATTTCATTTTTGTTGCATTTGCATCATGAGCATCATGCCTTGGTTTGCATCTTGAAG
>NC_041391.1:459820264-459831349 GCF_002162155.2 Triticum dicoccoides
CCCTTTTCTTCTTACCTCCACCTCACTCATGCAACATGCTCATACCAGCGACCATTCGTCAAGTTCACCCAAGTTTCTATTCCATTCAAACTTCTCCTTTCTTCTTTATTACATTTATTTTCATGTGACATTTTCCCTGTCCAGAAAATGTTCCATATTTTCCTACAAACCCCACACCTTGCCGTTAATCCCTCTGTCAATTTTCGGCTCTTTTTAAGATGTTTTGGTTGGTTCCAAAAATGGCTCAAGTTTGAATTTAATTCAAACTTGAATTATTTTTCTACCTCTAAAAATGCCCAAAAGCATTTTATCCAATAGAGCATAATTCCTGGAGCATGAGGATACTCTTATATCTGCCAAATTCATTACCTACCTCCCTGAACATTTCCTTTTCTTCAGCTGCGAATTTTCAAATTTACAGAATTAAGAAGAAAAGGAAAAGCCCTCCCAATGCAGCCACTCGGGCCTTTTCCCTCACCCGCAGCCCAACCAAGCCTAGCAGCAGCTCCAGCGCAGCCCACCTGGCCCAACTCTGTTCACGGGCACCTGCCCCATTGCGTCGCCGTCTCTGTTCTAGAGACAGAGCGCTCGCGGTCGCACCGTGAGCTTCACGGACGCCGAGGTCGCGCCGTCTTCTCCCCCTCCTTTTAAGCCCCAGCCGCGCCCCCTAGGGTTTCCCCTTCCTCCTCTCCCTCTTCCCCACCGCCGCCGCGCAGGTAAGAGCACCCAAGCGCCCTGTTGCCTCGCTTCCGATCGCCATGGCCGAGGCGAGCCGGAGCTCTCCTTCGGTGTAGGAGCTCCAACGCCGGCCCCTTCTTTCTCTGCACGCACCACTACATGTCCACGACCCCGTTCCTGCTGTGATCCAAGGCCGGACATGCCAAGTCCATCGACGCCTTCTTCCCCTGCTTCCTCTGCTTCTCGGACCAGAGGACGTCGCCCCGACCAGCAGCTCGTCATTGCCCTCTCCTTCATCTCCTGGCCTCCTCATCGTATCCCTCAAGCCCCTGGTGAGCAGCCGCTCCTCCGAGCCCCTCTTTCGCTTTGATTCCGTCGTTGTAGTTGCCGATCCTCGCGCCGTGAGTTCGTCCGCCATGGCCAATCTTGAGTTTGAGCTCGTGCTCGTGTCGCTGTTTCTGCTCACATATCACACACACACAGCCTACATGCTCTCTCCACACTTGCACTTACGCTCGCATAACACGCCCATCTCGCCTGCGAGTCCCGCTGCCCTGCTTCGCCGTATCCGCGCCATGACCGAGACGAGCTTCTGCTCGTCCCCGATCTCCTGTACCCCTAGCCTTGCATGCGCACACGCAGTAGCACCCATCCCCTGCTTCCGCACCCCCGCCGGCTCACCACAGCAGCAATTGCCGCTGCATTTGCGCGCCGGTGTCGCCTCCGATGCACCCGTGTATTCACCGGAGAAGAAGGCTAGGACTTCTGATCATACATAATGAGCTGAGCCTCCTTTCGGCACCAAACATAGCAACAGCTCAGTGGTCAAGGCCACGCAATCCTACAGGGGAGCCCCCAGATCGAACCCCCAAGGCTGCGCATTCTTTTTGTGCAATTTTGTGCCTTCAGACTTTCAGAGATTCTTGCTGCTTCATCTAGAGCCAAACCCACTATATACCATGGATCCAGCCTAGATCAACTGGTTAATCACGCTGGTGCATATCCAGCAGGTGCTGGGTTCGAGTCCCAGGCGCCCCTATTTTGTTAATCCTTTCCATTTTTGCTATCTGTTCGTATTTCTTCAGTTCAGATCAGTCCCAGAGGATGTGTCATCTTACGCCGAGACCATTCCTTATCACACATGTTTCCTAGCTCAACTGGTTGACCCCGTTGCCGAACCTGCAGGAGGTCCTGGGTTCAATCCCAGTGCCCTTCCTTTTTCTTTTTATGCCGTTTCTGTTATTTCACACATACCCTCTCCACACCCACAGTCCTGCCACCTCACACCCAGGCCCCCTCGTCATTCTCCGTAGCCCGTGTCCCCTACTGTTTCTTTTGCTTTTGCATATTCACATAAATGCCATTTTTTTGAATTGTCTATAACTATATGTCCATGCATCCAAGTAAAACATGTCATATATGCATCTTGCACAGATTTTCATGTACTTTCATAATATGCTGCTTCCTTCCGTGTTAAAAATGATTAACCTTGCTATTTGCATTAATTCGCATAAATGACATGCTAAATTGTTTTATTTCATAACTAAATAACCGTAGTTCGGATTTAAATGTTCTCTATATGTAAATGGGGTAGAAAAATGCATAGATTAACATGATGCACTTTCTTTGCATGCTTAACAACTTTAAAATTGTGTATAGGGCAGAACAGTAGCAAATTCGAAATATGCATATGGGGATTTTCCGAAATTGTTGTTTGTGTTTCCGGCCTCATTTAAACTTGTCTAGATAGGTAGTTTTATTATGCTTCACCCCTTGCCATGTTTAATAACATTTAATATTATTGGGTACATAACCAAGAGAGAACTAAATAATTGATGTGGTGTTTCGTCAATATGCAACTTGTTACATATTGAGCTCCACTTAACTTGTAGTGTTGTTTGTGCACTTTGCCATGCCATGCCTCATTAAACCGGACATGCATCATACTTGATTGTGCATCATGCCATGTTTATGTGATGGTTGTTTACCATGTTGTTTGCTTCTTTCCGGGTTGCTTCTCTCGTTAGCTTCGGTTTCGTTCCAGAGTTGTGAGGATTCGTTCGACTACGTTTGTTTGTCTTCTTTATGGACTCGTTCTTCTTCCAAGCGGGATTTCAGGCAAGATGATCGTCACCTTGGATCTCACTACTATCATTGCTATGCTAGTTGCTTCGTTCTATCGCTATGCTGCGCTACCTATCTCTTGTTCCTCAAGCCTCCCAAATTGCCATGTCAGCCTCTAACCTTTTCACCCTTCCTAGCAAACCATTGTTTGGCTATGTTACCGCTTTGCTCAGCCCCTCTTATAGCGTTGTTAGTTGCAGGTGAAGTTGAAGATTGCTCCATGGTGGACAGGATTATGTTGGAATATCACAATATCTCTTATATTATTAATGCATCTATATACTTGGTAAAGGGTGGAAGGCTCGGCCTTATGCCTGGTGTTTTGTTCCACTCTTGCCGCCCTAGTTTCCGCCATACCGGTATTATGTTCCCGGATTTTGCGTCCCTAACGCGGTTGGGTGATTTATTGTCAGGACCCCGACTCAATGCCACATCGATCTAGCATGTAACACCTCATATCACTTTGCGGCCTCACGCACGGTATTCCCACGGGTGTCGCCTTACCTTTGCCCGGGACCGTTTGCGCCTTTTGGCACACGTATATGATAGTGTCGCTAGCATCCATATGATAAGGAGCCCGGGCTGACATGGCTAGTCGTAAACCCAAAGTGGCACAAACTTACAGGGACAGGCATCCATGACCCAGCATCGAACGTGTCGGTCATCAGCGAGTGAATCCAGGCTGTAGCACTGGGCTAGCAGGACTCCGGTGAACCGGGCTGTAGCGGGCTAACAGGACTCCGGTATTCATCGCGTGACATTTCCCCGAAGGGACAGACACAGGAACGAAGAAGGACACATGCCGGCCAGCCTAAGTGTTCCGGAGCAGTAGCAAGCTACCATGGCTCAGTGGAAACACTAGGAGACATTTCCCGGTAAGAGAGGCTACTAAGGATAAACAACTAGGTAGCCAGATCCCACACATACCAAGCATTTCAATAACATACACACAATATGCTCGATATGTGCAAATACAACATGGCATCACAAAATGACTCTACAACTCAAGTATTTTATTCAATAGGCTCCGAGGAGCGAGATATTACAAACATGGGTCTCATGACCCAACAATCAGAGCATACAAGTCAAAGCACATGCGGAAGCTTAACATGTCTGAGTACAGACATCTACAAATGAAAAAGGCTAAGAAGCCTGACTAACTACCAGATCCTGCCGAGGGCACAAGATCGTAGCTGAGGTAACAAGCTAAACGTCGAAGTCCAAGCGGAACTACTAGTGAGACTGAAGTCTCTCTGCAAAAACATAAAATAGGCAAACGTGAGTACAAATGTACCCAGCAAGACTTACATCAGAACTAACTACATATGCATCATTATCAACAAAGGGGATGGTGGGGTTTAACTGCAGCAAGCCAGATTTGACTCGGTGGCTATCCTGAACTACGACTGCAAGTAACTCTTTTGAGGTGGCGCACACGAGTCCACATATTCACCATATCAATACACCACTATGGATCCGCTCCCGTCTCCCTACGAGAACGCCATCCATAGCACTCACGCTTATCTTGTGTATTTTAGAGTATCCACTTTCACTTGTCTATGAACTATGCAAGGGGTCCAAGTTTCCATATCCGAGGAATCCGGCTATTCGAATAGATAATGATAACCCTGCAGGGGTGTACTTCTTCACACACGCTCTCGCCACTTATCGCCCTGTACACGTCATGTACCTCGGCAACCTTCAAGCGGAAGCCGGGCGAGGGAGTCGGCCACGACCTGACTAACCGAACAAGTCTCTCGTCCAGGTTTATCGCATATTCGGGTTCCATCCGCAAGGAGATCCGGCCGGGGTGTCGCTCACGGCCCCAAACGATGTGAGCAGGGTTCCCAAGCCCACCATCCGGGTGCCACTTGGTACACCGTGCCACTGTGCCTAGTCTGCCCCAAGCCCACCTGTACCGGGTGCCACTTGGTAGACTACTAACACTACCTACAAACACCAGAAACTAGTTGCAACTCCTGGACAGAGATCATGTTGATTAATAAGTCGAGAGGGGCACTTAAGCATTCTAATGCGTGGTAGTAGCTGGTCATGGATCACAAACACAGAACTCAGTTCCTGAGGACGGCTGCAATGAGACAACCCACCATGTACTCCTACATGGCCTCTCACCGCTACCTTTACCAAATCGTGTTCACACACTTAGCTCACACACAGTAGGACATGTTCACACACCTTTGATTCATCCCCGATGAATCAGACCTGACTCATCTCTAAGAAGTATCAGGCATGACAAACAAGCATGAATGAGTAGGCACATCAGGGCTCAAACAACTCCTACTCATGCTAGTGGGTTTCATCTATTTACTGTGGCAATGACAGGTCATGCAAAGGATGAAGGGGTTCAGCTACCGCAGCAAGTAACAGCTGAATCGGTGTTGTCCTAATTCATTAAAAGAGAGCAGGAGCGAGAGAGTAGGATTGTATCAGAATGAACAAGGGGGTTTTGCTTGCCTGGCACTTCTGAAGATAATATAGCTCTTCATCGGTGTCATCGATCACATCGTCGGTATCACGTCTATCGAAAGGGGGCAAATACCGGCAAACAAGAAAGATCACAATGAATGCGATGCAACAATATGATGCATGATAATGACATGGCAATATGCTGGTGTTTTGAGCTAATGCAGCTGTAAGCCAAATTAATTGAAGTGGAATTCAAACAAGGTTAAACTCCAACTCCAAATGTTCTTTCACAAATTACCCTAATCATGATTTATCCTATTCAGTGAGGTTAACTTGTTCAAACATGCATGATCATGGCATAAACAGATTCTTCATATTTTTCTGATCATTTTTCATATATAAATTATTTAATTCTGAGCTACGATTGAATTTCTATGATTTATTGAAGTTTAGAATATTTTCTGGAATTTCCTGAATTAAATTAAATCCAGAAAACCTATTACTGCGTCAGCATGACTTCACAGTGATGTCAGCAAGTCAACGGGCATTGTCCAGGTCAAACCCTGACCTGTGGGTCCCGAGTGTCAGTGTCTAACTAAACTAACCTAGCTTAGTTAATACTAACCTAACTTAATTAGCCGGGCGGGGCCCGCATGTCAGTGAGAGAGAGGGGGGGTCAAACCGGGCAGTGGGGTCAACCCACGCCGGTCATCGGGTCAGCGGTCGCCGGCGTTTAGCCGCCGGCGAGTCCAGACGCGGCGGAGGGCTCGGAAACGAGCCACATGGCATCGTTTCGGCCGTGGTTTGTTGCATTCGAACGCGCGCAGTGGCGCGCATCTAGTGGTGGCCGTGATAGGTGCTGGGGTGGCCGGAAAAGTGGCCAGCGACGAGGTTTGGCGGCGGCAGCAGCTCGGGCAATCTTGGGGTGGCGCTACAGAGCACTAGAGGAGGGACCGAAGGGCGCTGCGGGCTCCTGGGAGGGCGGCGAACATGGTGACGTGCTCAGGCGCAAGCTGGGGTGGCCCTGGCCACGGCGGCGCCACGGCCGGCGGCACGGAGCTCTCGGCTGCGGTGGAAACGGCGGCTACGGAGGGAAATAGAGCACGGGGAGAGAGGGGTTTGGAGCAGGGGCTCACGGCGATGACGACGGAACGCTCGGCGAGGTCGGGGACGGTCCGAAGCCGACGAATTTGACGGTGATGGCCGGCGGGTCCGAGGTAGAAGACGAGCCCGGTGAGGTCGTTCGGGGGCTTCTGGAGGGGCGTGGCTCGGTGAGGTGGGTCGAGGACGGAGTGGCGGAGCTGGTGGGCTAGTCGGGGAAGCGAGGGAGGCCCGGTGGCCGTGGTGGCAGTGGACGGCGGCGAGGAGCTCCACTCGGTGGCTGCGTGCGATAAACAGAGGAGGGGGGAGGAGCGAGGAGAGTGAGAGAGGGAGCCAGGGGCTGCGTGGCGATGCTAGAAGGGCCGTGGCGTCGCGGTGGAAGCAGGAGGTGGCCGAGGCAGGGAGGAGGTGGCCGGGGCGCGTGGCCGCGCGCGCCGGGCGCGTGCACGTCCTCCTGGCAGGGAGGAAGACGACAGGGGAGGGGGGCGGCGGTGGGCTGGGCCGTGCTGGCCGGTTGGTGGCGCCAGGTAAGGCCCAAGTACTAACTCTCTCTTGTTTTTCTATTTCTTTCTGTTTTCTAGTTTTTGCTATTTGTTTTGATTTAGTTTATAAACCAAATCATTATAATAAATCCTGAAAATAATTGTGGGCATTAACTGAATTAGTGTAGAGGCCCTCAACTATTTTCAGAATTGTTGGAGCATTTAAAAATATTAACAGTATTTAAATGCCCCAATTCAAATACGATATGGTTTATTCAAAAATCCTAAAATGTCTTGGAAAAATATCCATCATCTCTGGATATGGTTTTCACCCTTTTCCATTAATCATGAACATTTTTGCAAATCAATTTGGGTTCTTTGAAAATATTTTGAAGTTGAACATATTTGCATTGCTTTGGTGCTAGGGCTTGGTCATCCCCATTTCAAATTTCATGAACTTTAAACATGATGCATGAATGCCTTAATGCAACTAATGACAAACAAATTCTAGGGCTGTGACATTTATGGGACCCCCTTGATAGTTCGCTTTGAATAAAACTCCTCCAACAAGGACCAACCTTGGTTTTACCATTTGCCTCACCACCACCTACTTTTCCCTTAGGAGTCGCTCTCTCGAGGGTCATCTTTATTTTAGCCCCCCCCCCCCGGGCCAGTGCTGCTCTAAGTGCTGGTCCGAACTAGAGCCCTTTGCAGCGCCCCCTCAGGGAAACTTGAGGTCTGGTTTTAGTTGTACAGATTGCTCATCCGGTGTTGCCCTGAGAACGAGATATGTGCAGCTCCTATCGGGATGTCGGCGCATCGGGCGGTCTTGCTGGACTTGTTTTACCATTGTCGAAATGTCTTGTAAACCGGGATTCCAAGACTGATCGGGTCTTCCTGGGAGAAGGAATATCCTTCGTTGATCGCGAGAGCTTATCATGGGCTAAGTTGGGACACCCCTACAGGGTTATAAACTTTCGAGAGCCGTGCCCACGGTTATGTGGCAGATGGGAATTTTTTAATGTCCGGTTGTAGATAACTTGACACCAGATTCGAATTAAAACGCATCAACCGCGTGTATAGCCGTGATGGTCTCTTTTCGGCGGAGTCCGGGAAGTGAACACGGTTTTTGGGGTTATGTTTGACGTAAGTAGGAGTTCAGGATCACCTCTTGATCATTGCTAGCTTCATGACCGTTCCGTTTGTTCTCTTCTCGCTCTTATTTGCGTATGTTAGCCACCATCTCATGCTTAGTCGCTGCTGCAACCTCACCACTTTACCCCTTCCTTTCCCATTAAGCTTTGCTAGTCTTGATACCCATGGTAATGGGATTGCTGAGTCCTCGTGGCTCACAGATTACAACAACAGTTGCAGGTACAGGTTATGCGATGATGATGACACAAGAGCGATGTTTGCTTGTTTTGGAGTTCTTCTTCTGCTTCTTCTTCGATCAGGGGATAGGTTCCAGGTCGGCAGCCTGGGCTAGCAGGGTGGATGTCGTTTGAGTTTCTGTTTGTGTTTTATCCGTAGTCGGATGGTGCTCTTATGTAAGTCGATGTTGTATTTGTGTGGCATTGTATGCCTTTTTGTATGTATCCCCATCTATTATGTAATGTTGATGTAATGATATCCACCTTGCAAAAGTGTATCAATATGCGGTTCTATCCTTGGTTGGACCTTCGAGTCTCTTTAGGATAGTATCGCATATTGAGCGTGACATCAAGACAATACTAAATTGTGTGATTTTTCCAATACAAACAACAATGATTTTCTTAGCACTCCGATTGCTCCTATTAGCGATGCTGAATCTTGCGAAATTAATGTTGCTGTATTGAATCTTGTCATGAAAGATCAATTCTCTAGCCTTCTTAGTGAAGATGCCGCTACACATCTAAACAACTTTGTTGACTTGTGCGATATGCAAAATAAGAGAGATGTGGATAATGATATTGTTACATTGAAGTTATTTCCATTTTCTCTTAGAGATCATGCTAAAACTTGGTTCTCTTCTTTGCCTAAAAATAGTATTGATTCATGGAATAAGTGCAAAGATGATTTTATCTCTAAGTCTTTTCCTCCCGCTAAGATCATCTCTCTTAGAAACGATATTATGAATTTTAAGCAACTTGATCATGAGCATGTTGCACAAGCTTGGGAGAGGATGAAACTAATGATACGTAATTGCCCTACACATGGTTTGAATTTATGGATGATTATACAAAAAAAATATGTCGGATTGAATTTTGCTTCTAGAAATCTTTTAGATTTGGCCGCGGGAGGCACTTTTATGGAAGTCACTTTAGGAGAAGCTATTAAACTCCTAGATAATATTATGGTTAATTATTCTCAATGGCACACCGAAAGATCTACTAGCAAAAAGGTTCATGCAATTGAAGATATTAATGTTTTGAGTGGAAAGATGGATGAACTTATGAAATTGTTTGCTAATAAGAGTGTTTCTTATATTACTAATGATATGCCCTTATCCACTTGGATTGAGCATAGTAATGAATCTATGGGTGTGAATTTTGTTGGTAGGAACAATTTTGGTAACAACGCGTATAGAGGAAACTTTAATTCTAGGCCGTTCCCTAGTAACTCCTCAAATAATTATGGTAATTCCTACAACAATTCTTATGGAAATTTCAATAAGATGCCGATTTTGAGACTAGTATTAAAGAATTTATGATTTTGCAAAAGAATTTCAATGCTTTGCTTGAAGAAAAATTGCCTAAGATTGATGAGTTGGCTAGGAACATGAATATAATTTCTCTTAAAGTTGATTCTTTGAAACTTAGTTATATTCCACCTAAGCATGATATCAATGAGTCTCTCAAAGCCATCAGAATTTCCATTGATGAGTGCAAAGAAAGAACCACTAGGATGCGTGCTAAAAAGGATTGCTTTGTGAAAGTGTGTTCTTCTAGTTTTCATGATAATAAGGATGAAGATCTGAAAGTGATTGATGTGTCTATTATTAAATCTTTGTTCTCCAATATGAACCTTGATAAATATGGGACTGGATATGAGCCAACTTTAGCTAAAAGGCGTCCCAATGATTCAGAGTTTTTAGATCTTGATGCGAAAATTGGTAAAAGTGGGATTGAAGAGCTCAAAAATTTACATAGCAATGAACCCACTATTTTGGATTTCAAGGAATTTAATTATGATAATTGCTCTTTGATAGATTGTATTTCCTTGTTGCAATCCGTGCTAAATTCTCCTCATGCTTATAGTCAAAATAAAGCTTTTACCAAACATATTGTTGATGCTTTAATGCAATTTTATGAAGAAAAACTTGAATTAGAAGTTTCTGTCCCTAGAAAACTTTATGATGAGTGGGAACCTACTATTAAAATTAAGATTAAAAATCATGAATGCTATGCTTTGTGTGATTTGGGTGCTAGTGTTTCCACGATTCCTAAAACTTTGTGTGATATGCTAGGTTTCCATGAATTTGATGATTGTTCTTTAAATTTGCATCCTGCGGATTCCACCATTAAGAAACCTATTGGAAGGATTAATGATGTTCTTATTGTTGCAAATAGGAATTATGTGCCCGTAGATTTCATTGTCCTCGATATAGATTGTAATCCTTCATGTCCTATTATTCTTGGTAGACCTTTCCTTAGAATGATTGGTGCAATTATTGATATGAAAGAAGGAAATATTAGATTCCAATTTCCATTAAAGAAAGGCATGGAGCACTTTCCTAGGAAGAAATTAAATTACCTTATGAATCTACTATGAGAGCACTACAAAAAAAGACACATTCGTGACATTTAGGGCCGAACGAAAAAAAATTCTGTCATACTTATGACACTTCTAAGACGATAATTGTGACAAAACCCGGTATCATCATAGATGTGGTGGGCTTTTAATTCTATGACAAAAAATCATGACAGAAAATGGGCTTTTCGTCCTGGGCGGCCGGAGACGCAGCTGCATGACATTCTTTGGGCCGTCCATGACGGAAAAAATCGTGGTAGAAGCGAGGGCGAGGAAAATTTTGGGGAGTTCCCAATTACGGTGGGTGGTCGGGGGCCGAGCGATGCGTGTTTCTCTCGTACACGTATGCACGTGTGTGTGAGGCGTTGGGCTCTAACTGAACCCGAGCGAGGCGTCGCCTAATTAAACCCGAGTGATTGCACTGCAGGCTACGCATTACTGAACCCAAGCGATCGAGCGATTCCTTCGCTACTGCAGCTAACTGAAGCCGATCGATGCTGCCTCTGGATGAACAGTGAGCATTGCAGGGGGGTGGATGAACAGG
>NC_041391.1:459831672-459881733 GCF_002162155.2 Triticum dicoccoides
GTTGGATGAACAGTGAGCGGTGGGGGTGGATGAACAGGACCCCGATCGATTGAGTCGGTTGGGGCTGGATGAACAGGACCCCGTGGAGGGTTGGATGAACAAGACGACCCCGTGGAGGGCTGGATGAATAGTAGACGGTGGAGAGGTGGATGAACAGTAGCCCATGGAGAGGAGTGGTTGAACAGTAGCCGGTGGAGTAGCGCGCGGTGGAGGCTCGATGAACAGGAGCCCGTGGATGAACAGTCGCATGTGGAGGCTGGAGGAGGTCGACGGTGGATGAACAGTAGCCCATGGAGGGTGGAGGAGGTCGACGGTGGAGATGAACAGTATCCCGTGGAGTCCCGCTTTGCGGTACTCCACACCCCTCCCGATGAACAGGACCCCCGTTTCGATCGTAGCACTCCAACACAAGTCTGTTTCGTCCGTTTTGCGATACGCCACACCCCTCCCGATCAACAGGACCTTGTTTCGACCATAGGAGGTCCATTTCCTCCATTTTGCGGTATGCCAGACCCCTCCCGATGAACAGGATCCCGTTTCGAACGTGGTCGGTCGAGCACAAGGCCGTTTCCACCGTTCTGCGGTACGCCAGGCCTCGTTTCCATCGCATGTTCTGTCCAAGCCCTCCTGATGAACATGACGATGCATTCCGTTCCGACCCAGCCGGTTGGCTCCCCTTGAACACGACGACGACGCTGTTTCTCCGTTCCGACCCAGCCATGTACACGAGCCCTGGTCGTACGTATGCGCGAGTAGGCGTTCGAGACCCCACACGTATGTACGTACGTAGCCGTATTTTCTTTCTTGCACACTGGCCGCTGTACGTACGTGTACATGCTACGTGCGCGCCTCTACTACGACACGTGCGCGCCTCTACATCCACCAATATGTACGTACACGTTCGCGACCAGAATGACAACGCTACGTACGCTTCGACCAGGTGGGTCCCGACTGTCAAGCACTTCCTTGCGTGTGAAGATGTAGCTGGTGGGTCCCAGCAGTCAGGGGGGAGAATCGTTTTTTTTTGCCCGGACGCACTTCCTTGCGTGCGAAGATGTAGCTGGTGGGTCCCAGCAGTCAGGGGGGAAATGTTTTTTTCGCGAAATACGGTGGCCCGTCCGATGGGTCCCTGTTGTCAGGTGGAGGAATCATTATTTTCCGCATAATAAGGAGGCACTTCCTTGCTGCGGCCGTGGACCCAGCTGTCAGCCTCTCCACATACAGTCCACGTCCGATGGAAGTTGTTCCTTGACCATGTTGACCATGCCGCGCTGAGAGCACCAGGGCGGTGGACAATGGTGAGGCCTAGGAAGGGGACGACACGGAGTCGGGGAAGACGCGGCAGTGGATGCCCACACGTATAGGAGTATGAGGGTTCACTGGTTCGGCTGCGGTGTGAGGCTGTCGTCGCCGCAAAATAAGAGGGGGTGTGGGTGAGTAGAGGGATGGCCTGGCCAGCGGTGGGAGTAGTACGGGGTGTTGGGGAACGTAGTAATTTCAAAATTTTCCTATGCACACGCAAGATCATGGTGATGCATCGCAACGAGAGGGGGAGTGTATCTTCATACCCTTGAAGATCGCTGAGCGGAAGCATTTATCAACGTGGTTGATGTAGTCGTACGTCTTCACGATCCGACCGATCCAAGTACCGAACGCACGGCACCTCCGAGTTCTGCACACGTTTAGCTCGATGACGTCCTCGCCTTCTCGATCCAGCAAGACGGGCGAAGTAGTAGATGAGTTCCGGCAGCACGACGCGTGGTGACGGTGTTGGTGAAGAACAATCTCCGCAGGGCTTCGCCAAAGTACTACGGAAACTATGATGGAGGATAAACTAGAGGGGATGGGGTTGCTGGCACACGGCTTGGTGTTTCTTGATGTGTCTTTGGTGCTAGCCCCGCCCCTCTATGTTGAGCCCTGGAGTCGAAACTTGGAGCAAAAGCCTCCTCAAAGTCGGTTTTGCCCAAAAGGCAAGAGTCCCACTCGGACTCCAGGACCAAATGACACAATCCTTGGTGTCTGGTCCAGACGCCATGGGCCTCGGCGTCTGGCCCAGGGCCAGACGCCAGGGTCTCCGGCGTTTGGACCCTGGCCTCCGCAAAACTCCTTTTGCACCGACTTATAGCCCCATGGGACTGGCCCCTTGGCCTAACCATATCATCCAATATATGAATCTTTACCTCCGGACCATTCCGGAGCTCCTCGTCATGTCCGTGATCTCATCCGGGACTCCGAACAACATTTGGTCACCAATATACATAACTCATATAATACTATATCGTCAACGAACGTTAAGCGTGCGGACCCTACGGGTTCGAGAACTATGTAGACATGACTGAGACACCTCTCTGGTCAATAACCAATAGCGGAACCTGGATGCCCATATTGGCTCCTACATATTCTACGAAGATCTTTATCGGTCAAACCGCATAACAACATACGTTGTTCCCTTTGTCATCGGTATGTTACTTGCCCGAGATTCGATCGTCGGTATCTCAATACCTAGTTCAATCTCGTTACCGGTGTTGGTGCACTAGAGTAGGGGTACCCTAGTATCCCGAACTTGTGCACGGGCAGTTGCAGCACCCCGCGGCAAGGCTTGCCGGGTGACCGCCAAGGTCCTCCGTGGTTCCTTTGGAACCATTGAAGAACAAAGTATTCAAGCCAAGGAGACAAGGCCCCGGCAAGAGGAGCTTGCCGGCAAGGCCAACCAAGGCATCTCAAGGAACTTGCGGCGACACGCCACGCGTCCCGGCAAGGCCTGGTGAGCGACAAGCTTCCGGGCGCGACAAGACAACGACCGCGGCAAGGCGCTTGCCGCGGCAAGTAACCACCCTACACCCGCGCTCCAGCGCATCCACCAACGTGTCGCCCTGGGGCCTTCCCAGGCGCGCGTGGCAAGAGGCTGTGCAGCCAGCGGTGCGAGGTGGCAAGCGACGCTGACAAGATTACCATCGTGGCGAACGGTGGCGTCCCTGACGGTCCTTTTCTACACTGTTTGGGTGATGCAGACGGGCATTTAATGCCTTTGTCCCCTGCCGTTAGGGTTAGGTAGGATACACTGTACAGGTGGTTGTACCAACCACAACACCTTTCCATTTTTACCCTTGCCTACGTTGCCACCTGTCGGTGACCCCTTTAGCATATAAAAGGAGGCCCATGCGCAACGTAGAGGGGGTTCGGGTCGATTCGCAACTAGAAAGACACTCACGCTCAGCCTGGTTAGCAGCTAGAGTGTACCGCAGCACTCAGCGCTCCTGAGCAAGAACTCAATACAATCAGACAAGCAGCAGTAGGAGTATTATCTCTCCGGAGAGCTCCGAAGCTGGGTAAACTGCTCGTGTGCTTCGCCTTGATCCGCTCTTCGTGCGATCTCCGCCCCCCGCCGAACCGAAAGGGGCGCGGTCTGCCGGTCCCATAGGTGTTCGTGGATCAGCTTCCCCGACATCTTTGGCGCGCCAGGTAGGGGGCGTCGAGATTGTGTGAACCTAATCCGGCGTTCACATGAGCTAGATCTTCATTTTTCTTCATCGACATGCCACCGAAGAAGAAAACTTCGGCGCAGCTGCTCCGTCCACGTCACTTCCACCACCACTGGAGCAAACGGGTGGTGGGGTAGACACTGGCGGAAGAAGGACATCGACGAGGAAGCTCACGATGCTGCCAGGTCCAAGGACAAGGTTGCGCAGACCTCGGCGTCCGTACATGTACCGCGCCCATCTCAGGAGGCGCAGGACCGACAGCATCATGGTATTTGCAGTACCATACGTTCATTGGGACAAGATCGAGCTGGTGGATCTCGGGGTGCTCAAGACCAGCATGCACGCCAACGTGCTGGCACGAGCGAGACACGGTCGCCTGGACGGGATACTGCTCCTTCTAACATAGTTAGAAGTCCGAGCATATCCCGCTCCTTGCACCGTTCGCCACTGCCGCCGACCACTCCAGCAGAAGCTTTGGCGCGAGCTCAACTGCTCCTGGATTACCCTCCAGCGGAAGACAAGATCGACCAATGGAGGGCCACCATTCAGAGTCTCATCGGCTTCACCAACGGCGACACTCCACGGCAGCCAAATACATCGCTGCCACGGCAGGACTGCCAGGCGCGAGCCGATGGCGACGAAACCGGTGGGGGTGCAACCACCATGCACTCTCCACCCCGAAGGCCAAGATCGCCGACTCGTCGGATCCACCTCGACAGCGACTCCACCGCATCATCAGATCCACGAGCTCGTCGCGATCTGCGCCAAGTTCTTCATGAACGACAGCAAGAAGACGCTCGTACTCGCATCGAGCGCCGAAGAGAAGCACGACGTCAATTCGACAAGCGCGCTGGGCCCTCTGTTGACATGCATGCGCCAGGGGAACCAGGCGACTTGCCGTATGCGGTGGGTTGCCTTGCGTTCACTCATGAGCTGCGGCAAGTCCAGTGGCCCAGCACGAAGAATTTCAAGCCAGATGTACCAGAGAAGTACGACGGCAAGTCGCATCCGTCGGAGTTCCTCAGCATCTACACCATCGCGGTGCAAGCTGCTGGGGGGCGGGACGACAAGATCCTTGCCAACTACTTCCCGCTGGTGCTCAAGCCCAATGTCAGATCCTGGCTCATGCACTTGCCGGACAACTCCATATCCTCCTGGGCTGACCTGTGCCATCAGTTTGTCGGCGCCTTTACAGGCGGCCACAAGCCTCATGGCCAAGAGAGCGACCTTCATCTGCTCGCCCAGAAGGAAGGAGAGCCCCTGCGCAAGTATATTCAGAGATTCAGCCGCGTACAGCACAACATTCCAGATGTCCACCCTGCCGCGGTAATCAGCGCGTTCCATCAGAACGTGCGAAACCGCAGGATGCGGGAGGAGATGGCGATGTGCAAAATCAGAGACGTCAGTGAGCTATATGCCCTGGCCGACAAGTGTGCACGTGCTGAGGAAGGGAGGAAACTCCCCGGAGAGAATACAGGAGGAGGAGGATCTGATAGTGAGGATGCTGCCCCGGCAAAGAAAAACCGGCGGCGGAACAACAGGAAGAAGAAAGGCAAAGAGGTGCTAGTCGTCGAGCAGTCCGGCAAGAAAGCCAAAGCTCGTAGCTCCGGCAAGGAAGTTGCCGCAGGCACCAACTGCCAGGCTGTGGCGATCACCGACAAGCAGGACGGCGCCAACAAGCAGTACTGCAAGATCCACCGCACCAAGGGCCATGACCTCCAGAGCTGCAAGAAGGTCGAGCTGCTTGTAGAATAGCAAAAGGCTGAATACGAGCGACGCAACAAGGAGAAGGCCCAGGAAGGTGCTGGAGGAGCCGGCAAGAAACGCCCCGGCTGAGGAGGACGCCGCGGCAAGGCTAAGCAGCGGCAAGGAGACAGACCTCCCCGCGGCCGCGACAAGGATGAAGATGATGATGATGATGAAGATATGGATGATGACGAGACTGATGAGCAGGAGTTCCAGAAAGCCACAGAGGTCCTGTGTGTTGACGGTGGTGCTTCTCTGCATACTTCACACCGCCAGCTCAAGCAGTGGGTGCGGGAAGTCAATGCGGCAGAACCACCCGTCGAGTCACGCAAGCCTCTGAAATGGTCCAGCACGCCTATCATCTTTGATATTGAGGACCACCCTGATCACATAACTGCGGTCGGGTGCTTGCCGATGTTGGTTTCACCAACTATCCACAACCTCAAGGTCACTAAGATGCTAGTTGACGGCGGGGCCGGCTTGAACCTGATCTCCTCCGCAGTGCTCCAGAAACTCCAGATCCCTGATAGCGAGCTCGAAGAGACCGGCACATTCCAAGGAATCAATCCGGGAAGAAGCAAGCCGAAGGGAAAGATCACGTTGCCGGTAACATTTGGCAGCAAGTTGAACTTCAGAGCTGAGAGGGTCACTTTTGACGTTGTTGACTTTCCATTGCCTTATAATGGGATACTCGGCCGTCCAGCACTTGCCAAATTCATGGCAACCTCTCACTATGCATACAACATATTGAAGATGCCAGGCCCGATATGTGTCATCTCTGTCCCTGGCAACAAGAAGGATGCTCTTATCTGTGCCGACAAGATCCACCGAGAAGCAGCAGCCGCAACAGATCGCAGGTCACTTGCCGTTGAAGCTCCCGGGGGGAAGAAGAAGACCAAGTCCGGCAAGAGTTCTGATGCCCACTCCGGCAAGCGCACCTCTTCGGAGTGCTGCGCTACCGTCGAGGACGCACCATCGAGCTCCACCGGCAAGTGTAAGAAGACAATGGTAGCTCCACCAGAGACCAAGAAGGTGTCCGCCAAGGAGGACGGCACTGGTGGTACCTTCACCATCAGTGCCACTCTCGACCCTAAATAGGAAAGCGCGCTCGTTGCTTTCCTGCGGGCGAACGTCGATGTATTTGCATGGCAACCGTCTGACATCCCCGGTGTTCCCAGGAAAGTAATCGAGCACCATCTTGCCGTCTGTCCTCATGCGCGGCCCGTTAAGCAGAAAGTCAAAAAACAGGCAGTGGAGCGCCAGGAATTCATCGCAGAAGAAATCAAGAAATTGGAAGCAACAGGCCTTGTCAGAGGAGTGCTCCATCCTACGTGGTTGGCCAATCCTGTAGTCGTGCGCAAGGCGAACGGGAAATGGAGGCTTTGTATCGACTTTACTGATGTCAATAAAGCTTGTCCCAAAGACCCATTTCCCTTGCCGCGCATCGACCAGATTGTTGACTCCACGGCCGGATGTGATTTGCTTTGATTTCTTGATGCATACTCAGGATACCATCAGATCTTCATGGCAGAAGAGGATGAGGAGAAGACCACATTCATCACTCCATGTGGCACGTACTGTTTCGTACGGATACCTTTCGGTTTAAAGAATGCTAGTTCAACATTTGCAAGAGTAGTCCATGACGCTTTTGAGCCACAAATGCACAGAAATGTGGAAGCCTACATGGATGACATAGTGGTCAAGAGCAAGGACAAAGCAACTCTGATTCAAGATTTAGACAAAACCTTTGCAAATCTGTGCAAGATCAACCTCAAGCTTAACCCCGAGAAGTGTGTGTTTGGAGTCCCCTCCGGCAAGCTTCTCGGGTTCTTCGTGTCTCAGCGGGGAATAGAAGCCAATCCCGACAAGATCAAGGCCATTGAGCAGATTGAAGCACCAAAGCGCGTCAAGGATGTACGAAGACTTGCCGGTTGCATAGCTGCTCTCAGCAGGTTTATCTCTAGGTCTGCTGAGCGCGCCCTGCCATTTTTCAAAATATTGAAAAAGGCAGGTCCAATGAAATGGACTCCGGAAGCGGAGGCTGCGCTGCAGGACTTAAAGAGATACCTGTCCTCCACTCCAACACTTGTCGCACCTAAGCCACAAGAGAAGTTGCTACTATATATAGCGGCAACCAATCAAGTGGTTAGTGCTGCGTTAGTGGCGGAGAGGGAGGCGGATGATGAGCCGGCAACCACGGCAAGTGCGTCCAGCGACAAGCAAGGGACTTCACCAACAAGCTCTGGTCCCGACAAGGATGGATCTGCGCAGGCGCGTGAGGAGATGCAGAAGAGAATGGTGCAGCGCCCAGTTTACTTTGTCAGTTCCCTTCTGCAGGGGGCTAGGTCAAGGTACTCTGGTGTGCAGAAATTGCTTTTCGGCCTTCTCATGGCCTCGAGAAAGCTGCGCCATTACTTCCAAGCACATGAGATCACAGTTCTCACTCGCTTTCCGCTGAAGAGGGATACTACAAAATCCAGAAGCAACAGGCAGGATTGTCGAGTGGGCACTAGAACTGTCAAGTTTTGGCCTCAAGTTTGAGAGCACTTCAACTATCCAAAGCAGAGCATTGGCAGAGTTCATAGCAGAGTGGACGCCAACACAAGATGAAGAAATTCCAGAAACGAGCATCCCCGTCAAGGAGGCGAGCAAAGAGTGGCTGATGTACTTTGATGGTGCCTTCTCGCTGCAAGGCGCCGGTGCGGGCGTGCTACTTGTTGCACCCACCGGAGAGAATCTCAAATACGTGGTCCAGATGCACTTTCCCAAGGAGCAAGCAACGAACAATACCGCAGAGTATGAAGGTTTGCTTGCCGGTCTCAGGATCGCAGCAGACCTTGGGATCAAGAAGCTCATTGTCAGGGGTGACTCACAGCTTGTCGTCCGCCAAGTGAACAAGAGTTATCAGAGCCCATTGATGGAAGCTTACATTGATGAAGTGAGAAAGCTAGAAGAGCACTTTGACGGCCTGTAGATGGAACATGTTCCGAGAGCTCAGAACGACATTGCCGATGGCCTGTCAAAGTGCGCCGCACTTAAGTTACCTATGGAACCAGGGATCTTTGTGCTCAAGCTGACTCAACCATCCGTAACACCATCAACTGGACAGAGCAAGAAGAGGAAGTTGATTTCTGGTGACTATTTTCCGGCAGAGCTCCCCGAAGCCGCCGCCAAGAAGGTCCTCAAAATCAACACCAACGGTGCTGAGGAGCAGTCTGCTCCAACAAGCCCTAGGATTTGTTCCGTTGAAGCAGACGCTCCCGACAAGTTTTGCTCCGGCAAGCTTGCCGGGGAACATCAAGCTCCGGCTGAGCCGCAGGTTCTTGCTGTAGAAGTGGATGTTCCCGCAGCAGCAGATGTGCCTTTAGTACTTGTTGTCGAGCCGCAAGCTCCAACATGGGCACAGCAGATTGTTCTTTTCCTTCAGACAGGAGAACGTCCCGAAGAGCCAGAAGAAGCGGAAAGAGTAGCCCGGCAGTCAAGTATGTACCAGTTTGTCGACAACACACTGTACAGAAGAAGACTCAACGGTGTGAAATTGAAGTGTATTCACCGGGAAGATGGACAAAAGCTGTTGGCAGAGATACATGGAGGCATATGTGGTCACCACATTGGCGCAAGAGCACTTGCCGGCAAAGCATTCCGGCAAGGTTTCTTTTGGCCGACAGCCCTCCAGGATGCAACTGCACAAGTAACCAAGTGTGAAGCATGCCAGTTCCATTCCAAGCAGATACACCAGCCAGCTCAAGCTCTCCAGACGATCCCTTTATCCTGGCCATTTTCGGTCTGGGGGCTCGACATCATCGGCTCCTTTCCCCGAGCTGTCGGGGGCTTTGAGTACTTGTACATCGCAATCGACAAGTTCACAAAGTGGCCGGAAGTGGAACCAGTGAGGAAGGTGACAGCACAGTCAGCAGTCAAGTTCTTCAGGTCGATTGTTTGCCGCTTCGGGATCCCTAACATGATCATCACCGACAACGGCACGCAATTCACGAGCCGCACCTTCATGCAGTACGTCCAAGATCTTGGCGCCAAGGTCTGCTTCGCTTCTGTTGCTCATCCGAGAAGCAACGGTCAAGCGGAGACGGCGAATGCTGAAGTGCTGCGCGGGCTCAAGACCAGGACTTTCGACAGGCTGCACAAGTGCGGAAAGAACTAGATTGAGGAGCTGCCGGTGGTTCTTTGGTCGATCAGGACGACGCCAAATCGAGCCACTGGCTAGACACCTTTCGCTCTAGTCTATGGAGCAGAGGCAGTTCTCCCCACGGAACTCACATATGGGTCACCTCGAGTGCTCGCTTATGATGAGCTTGAGTAAGAGCAGCTGCGACAAGATGACGCGCTGCTCCTTGAGGAAGACCGTCTTCAGACTGCTGTACGAGCTGCTTGATACCAGTAAGCTTTGCACCGCTACCATAGACGCAAAGTTAATGCCAGAAGTTTCGAGGAAGGTGACCTTGTTCTTCGGCGCGTTCAGTCCGCCAAGAATTCCAACAAGTTGACGCCGAAGTGGGAAGGCCCTTACAGGGTGAAACGAGTCACTAGGCCTGGCGTTGTCCACCTGGAGACCGAAGATGGCATTCCGGTGAGCAACTCCTGGAACATTGAGCATCTTCGTAAGTTTTACCCATAGGGCGCGGTTTCCGGAACCTGTTCCGGCAACCACCTTTTGTACAAGTCTTGCCGATGTTGCATGTAATCCTTTGTACAAAGCTGGGCGCAGACCCCGTGCATAAGTAAAGCTCATGTGCTCCGCACATCTTGTCAATTTCATGCTTTCTACTTTATATTTGCATGCGTTATCTGACACTTTGTGCAGCACCTACCCCCGATAAGCAATAACGAGCCATAAGGCTCCATATCTTTATTTTCTCTTCTTTCTTTTTCTCAAAAAGGAAAGGAAGGTTCCCTCACCCACAAGTTTGCCGGGGGGAAAGGAGGAGATAATGGTGTGGACCAGGCATCGTTCAAGGAAGTTTCGCCTTACCGGGAAGCAAACGACAGAAAAGCTAAGTTGCCAAAGTTTGAGCAATTAGTTTTAAATTTTTAAGTTATCTTCCTTGAACGACCGTGCTTTGTATGGAAAACCTGTGCGCGGAGGAACCAACTTGTAGCTAGTTGCGCCCTTACTTTGTTTCGAGTCCGCTCAACAACTTAAGTGAGCTGCGACTAGTTGCGACAAGGTTTCTTGTCGGAAGCAGCACCGCCAGCAGGCTGCTGACGTCCCGCACTCAGCGCTCGCGGCCCAGGTGCCTGCACCGACAAGTTCCCTAAAAGCGTAGGGCGAAAACATACAAAGGAAGGGATCAAGTAAAGGAAATAACATAGTAATCTCTACCCGAAATAGAGTTATATTACAAGATAACTTGTCGCAGCTCTAACAGATTGTTCTCATGACATGACCAGCAGCGACAAAGAGAAAGAGAAAACGGGCGGCCTAATCTACGCGATCGCCCTCAACCCTCTTGATCTCGCTCACCTTGTCCACAATGGGTGCGACAAGGGCCTTGAGCACTTCCAGATCAGCATCCGGCGGCAAGGACCTGAGGACGTTGGTGAGGTTGAGGCCTGGGTTGCGGAAGGCCACCTTCACCAGCACCTTCTGAAGAGCCCCCGCGCAGATCCTGCGCGACTCGTCGGCCAGCTGCTTTGGGATCTTCTCCCGGAGTCGCTGGAGGGCCGTCGCCACGCCTTTGAAGAACAGGCTGAGCTTGGCGCTGGGTTGGAGGTGCTCATCGGAGGAGTACCCGAGATCCTCCATCCCCAGCTGCGCCAACTCCCCATCGATGGCTGCGGCAAGATCCACCAGACCCTCGGTGTAGTGCTCCACAATCTCCCTGAAAGCATCGTGGACGGCAGCAGCATTCGCCAGCAGCGCCTCGTCGGCCTTGATCTTCTCCTTCAAGGCCACCTCCTGCTCCCTGGAACCGTCCAGCGTTTTGGTCAAGGTGGCCAGCTTCAACTCGAGATCCGCATTGGAGTCCTTGGCGGCACTAATCTCTTTGCTTCTCTCAGTGAGAAGACCCTACAGCTCGCCATGAGCGGCGGCGTCCTTCTCGCGCTCACGCTTGAGCACGGCAAGCTCCTCGCCGCTCGCCTTAAGATCGGCCTCCAGCTGCACCACCTTCGTCTCCAGCTCCTTCTTGGCGACCTCGGCAGCTGCAGCAGCATCCTTTGCTTCCTTGAGAGCCCCGCCAATTGCCTGCTCGCGCGCGGCAAGCTCCTCCTCGTGGCTGTCTAGGTTGAACTTGCGCTGCACCAACTCACCTTCCTGCGCAGACAGCTTCTCGGCAGCAAGCCGCTGCTGCTCTTCAACCTCAGCCTTCCCGAGGAGGAAGGCTTTCCGCTCCTCGGCTTGCTCCCCCTCCTCTGCTAGGGATCGGAGAGCTTCCTGCCTGAGACCCCGGAGCTCCTCTGCGCGCTTCTCAATGTCCACTCCCGCCTTCGCGACAAGCACTTCTCAGGATGCCAGCTTGGCCTGTCGGGCGCGGTAGAGCGACAGCAGCTTCCGCAGCAGCCGCTCCTCCTCAGGCTTGTCGCTGCTGCTGCTTGGCGTGTCGACCAGCGCCAGCCCAGCGGAGGCGAGCACCTCTTCGTCAAAAGTTTCTCCTTCGACCGGCGCCCTGGAGCTCAACGCCCAGGAGAGCTTGATGAAGACGCCATCGCCGGCCTTCAAATAGGCGCCGGGCTGGGGCTCTTCGGAGCCTGGCGCTGCGGCAGCGGAAGAGGGATCGGCGGTCGGTGCAGCGCCTGGCGCTCCTGCGGCCTCGGGGCCGTCAGTGTGATCGCCGGATTCCTCGCCAGCTTCTGTGGCGGCAGCCTTGGCGGCCTCTTCGCCGGCGGGATCATCAGCGTCGGCCTCTTCTTCGGTGGCAGCGGTGTCGTCGTTGTTGCCGCGCGCGTTCTCCTCGCCGACGGCCTCGGTTTCCATCGGCTCCATGGCAGGTGGATCTGACGACCGAAGAAGGGAGAGAAGTCAAGCGAATATTCAAGCAGAAAATCAGATGAAGAAGAACTCAAGGGAAGTTTTTCAAGCAAGGGGATTACCTGTACTAGGATGTGCATCCGCGGTCTCCGCCACCTGGGGATCGCTGGTGCTATCCCTTGCCGGAGAATTCTCCCTTGCCGGAGAACGCTCCCTTGCTGGGGAATCCTCCCTTGGCGGTGTAGTTGAAGCAGATGGCATTTCGGGAGCGGCTTCCGGGCCCTCCTGGTGAGACTGCTCTGCTCCTACACAAACCAACAGACAGATATCAGCAAAGAAAGAGCAACCATGTGCGCCTAACGGCAGGAAGAAAACTGAGGGCTGCGCTGGGGGCTGCTTTGGGGAGAGGTTGCCGGGTCCGGCAAGGTGGTCTCGGACACGTCCTCTGCTGTCACGGTAGGTTCATCCTCGATGACAATCACCGGGACCTTGGCTCTCTTCGCCGCTCTCTGGGCCAGAGTCCTGAAAAGGAATGAGTTCAGAGTAAAGCAAATCAGATACAAGACAAAACAGCAAGGAAATCTTACTCTTCTTCTTCCTCGTCGGAGCTGAGTGCGGAGAGATCGAAGTCCAGCTAGCCTCTGGTGCGACGGGGCGGAGGAGTAGGTTCCCTTGTCCGCTTCGTAGGAGAAGTAGCGGTGGACCGGGAAGACCCCGCTCCGGTTGCCGCATCGGCGTGAGGCGCTCCCGCGGCAACAGTGCTTGGCGCGGTAGAGCGTGTCGCACGGCCCGACGGCTGTTGACCCGCCTGCCGCCCCGCTACATCCACGGCCTTGCGGAGACGCCTTCTTGGTGGAGCTGGGGGCTCCGCTTGCGGCAAGCTGCCTGAAGGTTCGGGCCCGACAAGCTCTCCCTCGCCGAGCTCGCTCAACTCATCTTCGGGCCCGACAAGCCCCTCCTCGCCGGCAAACTCCTCACGCTTGGCAAGGCTTGCCGCCTCCGCTGCCTCTGCCTCCTCCATGGTGAATCCAAACTCACCCGCGGCAGCGGCTGCCGCCGCCTCTTCCAGCCTAGTGGCGATGCGCTGCATCTCCGCATCGGTGGTGTCGCGGGTGAGGCTCTTCTGTTCATCGGCGCGGACCGGCACTTCTACCAAGCCGTCAAAGAAATCCCGCACGACGTCGTCTGCAGGCTCTTGCCAGGTTGGGACGATTCCATGCGAGTCGCACAGCGGCATCATTGCACGGATGCGGTCAAGCGAAGAATTGTTGCACAGCGGAACGACATCCCGCGGCAACATGAATGGATGTTGGGGATCGCGCTTGAACAGTTCCAGGAGCATCGCGTCCAGCTCCAGGACGGTGAAGTTGAAGTTAAGGCCCGGGCGCAGCCTCATGATATCCGCCGAGTTTTGGAACTCCCAGGCGGGCCTCCTCCTCTCCTGAAGGGGGGCAATGCGGCGGCGAAGAAAATCTGTGCCAACGGCGCCTACGGTGAGCCCGGCAAGCCTGAGGCGAAGGATCCGGGTGACGGCAATCTTCAGCATGTCGTCTTCCGGGGCCACATTGCTCCAATCGTTGCCGCGCGCTATTGGGGCTTGTCGCAGGGCGGTAAATGGCTGCGGGTTCTCCTCGACAATCCAGCACCACTCTGCTCTCCATTCCTCCCACTTGCTGCGGAGCTCTCCCTCCAGATACGCTTCCTTCTTGCTGACCCTCGAGATCCAGGCGATTCCGCCGGATAAAGGCTCTCCTCTCTCGACTCGGGGCATAAAGAAGTGGCGAAGAAGGGCTACGTTTGGATGGACTCCGACAAAGTTTTCGCAGAGATGTGCGAAAACTGCCATGGTCAGAACGGCATTGGGGTGAAGTCAAGGAGGCGGAACCTGTAGGTGTTCATGATGTCACAGAAAAATTCAGAGAAGGGCGGGCAGAGCCCGCAGTAGAAGAACAGAGCAAAGAAGGGGTATCCGCTTGGAGCCAGTTCCGAAGCGGTGGCCAGGAGTACCTTTGTGCGCGGATGCGCTCGCGTCTCCGTCGACCAGAAGAGGTAGTAGTACTCCCTTAGCTCCTTCGCGCCGAGCTGAGGGGGGAAGATGGCCCGCTCCTTTCGCAGCACCGCAAGCCGCTGCGCCTCGATCGATTTCACGCCCTTCCCCTTGTCGGCCTTCGGAGCCATGGCGGAAGTGGTGGGGGAGATCGACGGCGTTGGTGGTGCTGGTGGCAATGGGGGGCGGAGCGCTGCTCTCCTTCAGCTTCGGGAAGAAGGGGGGGTCGGCGGAGATTTGTGAAATTGGAGCAACAAACGGCGAGATGGGCGAACTGCCCCTGTTTCCCCTGCCTACAAAGAGGGAGGGGGCGGACGTTTCACCCCTCTGAATAAAGAAACAACCCACGATCTCTCCCACGACGCCGCGTTCGACGCGTGCCGTTGGGGGAGGGCGCGGTGGATACGGAGTAAGATACGGCGTAACCCAGGCCGCGCGTGCCCGTGCCCTGTTTTTGGGCCTGGCCCAACAGCGCTCGGCACCGTGTGTGGCCCAGGCCCGGGGGCTCCTGTCGGTGTACTAGAGTAGGGGTACCCTAGTATCCCGAACTTGTGCACGGGCAGTTGCAGCGCCCCGCGGCAAGGCTTGCCGAGTGACCGGCAAGGTCCTCCGTGGTTCCTTTGGAACCATTCAAGAACAAAGTATTCAAGCCAAGGAGACAAGGCCCCGGTAAGAGGAGCTTGCCGAGAAGGCCAACCAAGGCATCTCAAGGAACTTGCCGCGACACGCCACGCGTCCCGGCAAGGCCTGGTGAGCGACAAGCTTCCGGGCGCGACAAGACAACAACCGCGGCAAGGCGCTTGCCGCGGCAAGTAACCACCCTGCACCCGCGCTCCAGCGCATCCACCAACATGTCGCCCTGGGGCCTTCCCAGGCGCGCGTGGCAAGAGGCTGTGCAGCCAGCGGTGCGAGGTGGCAAGTGACGCTGACAAGATTACCATCGTGGCGAATGGTGGTGTCCCTGACGGTCCTTTTCTGCACTGTTTGGGCGATGCAGATGGGCATTTAATGCCTTTGTCCCCTGCCGTCAGGGTTAGGTAGGATACACTGTACAGGTGGTTGTACCAACCGCAACACCTTTCCATTTTTACCCTTGCCTACATTGCCACCTGTCGGTGACCCCTTTAGCATATAAAAGGAGGCCCATGTGCAACGTAGAGGGGGTTCGGGTCGATTCGCAACCAGAAAGACACTCACGCTCAGCCTGGTTAGCAGCTAGAGTGTACCGCAGCACTCAGCGCTCCTGAGCAAGAACTCAATACAATCAGACAAGCAGCAGTAGGAGTATTATCTCTCCGGAGAGCTCCGAAGCTGGGTAAACTACTCGTGTGCTTCGCCTCGATCCGCTCTTCGTGCGATCTCCGACCCCGCTGAACCGAAAGGGGCCTGGTCTGCCGGTCCCATAGGTGTTCGTGGATCAGCTTCCCCGACAACCGGCAAGTCTCTTTACTTGTTACGTAATGCATCATTCCGTAACTAACTCATTAGCTACATTGCTTGCAAGGCTTATAGTGATGTGCATTACCGAGAGGGCCCAGAAATACCTCTCCGACAATCGGAGTGACAAAACCTAATCTCGAAATATGCCAAATCAACATGTACCTTTGGAGACACCTGTAGAGCTCCTTTATAATCACCCAGTTACATTGTGACGTTTGGTAGCACACAAAGTGTTCCTCGGTAAACGGGAGTTGCATAATCTCATAGTTGTAGGAACATGTATAAGTCATGAAGAAAGCAATAGCAACATACTAAACGATCAAGTGCTAAGCTAACGGAATGGGTCATGTCAATCACATCATTCTACTAATGATGTGATCCCGTTAATCAAATGACAACTCATGTCTATGGTTAGGAAACATAACCATCTTTGATTAATGAGCTAGTCTAGTAGAGGCATACTAGTGACAATATGTTTGTCTATGTATTCACACATGTATCATGTTTCCGGTTAATACAATTCTAGCATGAATAATAAACATTTCTCATGATATAAGGAAATAAATAATAACTTTATTATTGCCTCTAGAGCATATTTCCTTCAGGGGGCGGTGAGGCCTCCGCGGCATCACAGCCGGCCACAGGAGGCAGGAGCATGCGGCACGACCGAAGCTGCTTTGGGCGGCTGGAGCAAGAAGACCAGAGGTTGAAGAAGCACTAGGGCCGTTGGATGGACATCATACGGTCAATGGAGCTAGAATCGTTCATATTGACTAAAGTTGACAAAGGCCTCCGTCCCAGTCAACTTAGTAGGCCCACAAGTCAGCCTCCCACCAAGGTGGGTCCCAGCTAGCAGGGGTATTCATTTTTTTGTGCGTAATAAGGAGGCACTTCCGGTGGGTCCGAGCTAACAGCGGGGGAACATTTTTTTCGTGAAATACAGTGGCCCGTCTGGTGGGTCCCAGCAGTCAGCGGGAAATGTTTTTTCGTGAAATACTGGTGGCCCGTCCAGTGGGTCCCTGCTGTCAGGTGGACGGATAATTATTTTGCACGTAATAAGGAGGCACTTCCTTGCGATTGTCGTGGACCCAGCTATCAGCCTCTCCATGTACAGTACTCTTCCGATGGAAGTCGGTTGTTGACCACATTGACAACGCCGCGTCGAGAGCACCACAGCGGTGCACGACGACAAGGCCTAGGAAGGGGACGGCGCGGAGCCGGGGAAGACGCGGCAGAGGAAGCCCGCGCGGAGAGGAGTATGAGGGTTCACTGGTTCGGCTGCGGTGTGAGGTTGCCGTCGCCGCAGAATAACAGGGGGTGTGGGTGACTAGAGGGATGCCCTGGCCAGCGGTGGGAGTAGTAGGGGGCGCTGAGGCCTGCGCGGCAGCACAGCCGGCCATAGGAGGCGGGAGCAAGCGGTCCCACCGGCGCTGCTTTGGCGGCTGGAGCAAGAAGATCAGAGATTGAAGAAACACGATGGCCGTTGGATTGACATTCAACGGTTACGTCTGCTAGAATCGTTTGTTGACCTATATAATAACTAAAAAAATCTTGCATACGTGTCAACTTAATAGGCCCACAAGTCATACCACTCCCTCTTTTTTTTAATAATTTATATATAGCTCATTGCAACTTCTTATGCAATTTATTGCAGTCATTTTTTGGTTGGCCAGGGCCAATTTTGCATATTTCTGTGGGTTCCAAACTATTTTAATACCGAAATGTCGAGCCAGATTTAAAGTACTTTGAAGATATATTTAAATTAGGTTAATGCCCAGTGAAATAGGAATCTAAAAATGTGAAAAAAATCAGAAATTATAAAGTAATTGCCAATTTGTCATCTGTTTTCATATTACTTTCAAGATTTGCAGGCGTCATGAAAGAGTTGCAGCCCATCAGGGCATACAAAAATAAGTAGGCCTGGATTGGATATTCTTCAGAAAAAATAAATTGGGCTCATTTTCACAAAGAAAAAATAGTTGGGCTGGTCACATGGTGAACATAAAATATAAGCCTGGGCTAGACGGGCCACAACCCAGTTCAAGCCCTGCTCCGTCTCAACTATAACAAAAAGAAATACTGCTCGAGCAGCTACGTCCCAGGTGGTAGCCAATCTTGTGATGTTCTCTTGTCTATTGACTATATACGCTCACAATGTCGTGGGTCCCAGATGTCAGGAAAACACTAGGAGGAAGCATTTTATTTTTCCATACGCTGACATGGTGGGCACCTACTGTCATCCTCTCCACGTACTTCTGCCGATTCATGTTGTTTGTTGACCATGTTGACAACGCGAGAGGACGACGCCATGGCGAGCGCACCAAAGCGCGGAGCACGTCGGTATTAACGATTTAGGAGACGGTGGGGCAGCGATGAGTGCGCTGATGCGCAGCCAGTTGTGCGAGGCGGAAGCAGGCGGCCCCGCTGGCGCTGGTTTGGTTTTGGCGGCTGGAGGAAGACAGGAATGAAGAAACACGACAGACTGTAAAAGCAGCAAGAGTACTTAACAACCTTAACTGAAACCAGCAGGGGCACTTAACAACCAAAGCTGAAAGCTGTATGAGTACTTATACAGGTTCAACTATACAAAGCACGCCTCGAACAGTGCTACTTTGCCTACAGTTAACCAAGGGTGAGGCTGCCAAGCCCCAGGACAAGGCCCAGGCACCACCCCACGCGTCCACAACCTTTTGAAAGCGCCTTCATCTCGCAATATGGTCAATAAACAGGATATTTGCTTTAGAGCCATGGAAAAGCATGAACATAATCTTCTGTCCTATTCTCCAAGATGGACGGGCCTTCATTATTTGAGACCACCCATGAATAAGTATCTTTTCACCTCCAAGGGGAATGGAGTAGGTCGACATAAACATCATGTTGTGACCAAGCGCAAGTATGAACCGACCATGGTCAGGCATCTGTACAGGAACAATAGAACTGGGCAGTTTCTGTTTCAAGAAGATCACAGCTATAAAACTGTGTATAAGCAATAGTTTATGAACAACATATATAACATAAAACAGCTCGTACCATAAGTTTCTCGACACAGTTGGACCTGTTCAACGAGTGCAGCAGTGGCACACATATCCCACGTGGCCTTCCACCATTGAAACGCCCCACAAGGACCTCAAGACGATCAATAAAGTGTAGGAACTTGTGGATGTCGTCCCAGTCAACTTCAGTGCTATCAGTAACAGCCGAGTTATTACAGAATAACAAACGAGCAGCCTGCTTAACTCTGAAAAAACCTACATGTGCCACCAATTATAAGAAAATATTAGTTAGAAGTAGCATCTTCATGAGAGATTCGTTGCTACTTCTAAAGTTAAATTGTGATTAGTTAGACAGAATAGGTGGATTAAGAAGTAATCGAGGCAAGAAGCAAGAACCAGATACAAAACTAACATGGATGAACAATTGGAACGACGTCGGGGTGGAAGATCGCAGTCAAGATGAGACCAGGTTCTGCTATTTCCATCATCATTCGTGTGCCAACTTTCAGTCCTAACACTTGAGAAAGTTTATCCAAGTTCAGCCATAAAAAACCAGCGATCTTCTTGGTTCATGAACCCAACTTGAAACTTATATCCATGGCTTGTCTTCACTGTGACCATTAAACTAGTGTATTCAGTTATGCCAAGGCTGAGCATCTTGAGTACATGTGTTCTAGCAGAGCAAATAATGCACTGCAGGAAAAATAATACGAGAACACAATGTATTCCCTATCCAAATCTAGAAATAACTTCCTCCTTCATGTCAGTTTTGACCATCGTACTAGTAGTACCTTTTATCCAAATATAGCAATCCAAATTTCCAAATTAGTCGATAACATGTTCAAAAAAAACACCCTCCCGGATAGAAAAGAGGATTCTAGGAACATACTATGCGCGTTTTAAAATCCTGTGTTAGGATGAGAAGGAACAAGTGTGGCGTCTCGCCGTGGGCGCAGAAACCTGTAGGGTCCTTGCACTTTGGGCACTTCAAATGAAACACACTAGATTCAGTAGCAAGAAAAATGCATCAACGGCGGCGGCTGCCATCCTCGGATTACCTGTGGCCAAGGGACCCGGATTTATCAGGGATGGATGAAGAATCCGTACCTGGTTCTCCATGAGAAAACCCTATGCAATCACCGAGAGGGGGTTTTCTCTGAACAAGTAGACGAGGGAGAAGGGGATTCAGGCCCAGAGAAATATTGCCGCTTCGTCCGTCCAGCTTACTGCTAAAGCTGGAAAGGGGGGTTTGTGATTTGACGGCTCATTGGGCATTACTGCGGTGCTACGACCGGGGTGTGTCTACCATGCAGTTGTGCACTCTAATTTGTGCATATGGCACGTGGACCCCGTTGCCGGTTGCCCCATGTCGGTGTCAAAACCGGCGGATCTCGGGTAGGGGGTCCTGAACTGTGCGTCTAGGCGGATGGTAACAGGAGACAAGGGACATGATGTTTTACCCAGGTTCGGGCCCTCTTGATGGAGGTAAAACCCTACGTCCTGCTTGATTGATATTGATGATGTGGGTATTACAAGAGTAGATCTACCACGAGATCAAGGAGGCTAAACCCTAGAAGCTAGCCTATGGTACGATTGTTGTTATGTCCTACGGACTAAAACCATCCGGTTTATATAGACACCGAAGAGGGCTAGGGTTACACAGAGTCGGTTACAATGGTAGGAGATCTACATATCCGTATCGCCAAGCTTGCCTTCCACGCCAAGGAAAGTCCCATCCGGACACGGGACGAAGTCTTCAATCTTGTATCTTCATAGTCTTGGAGTCCGGCCGATGATGATAGTTCGGCTATCCGGACACCCCCTAGTCCAGGACTCCCTCGGTAGCCCTTGAACCAGGGTTCAATGACGACGAGTCCGTCGCGCATATTGTCTTCGGCATTGCAAGGCGGGTTCCTTCTCCGAATAATTTATAGAAGATTGTGAACACCAGGATAGTGTTCGGCTCTGCAAAACAAATTGCACATTCCACCGTAGAGAGAATAATATTTACACAAGTTCAATCTGCTGACGTATCCCGTGGCGTGACGTCACACCACAACCAAGCCTTTACTTGAATCGTTTTTATTATACCACCTCAGCGCGTTTAGCGAAGCGGTTTCCTTGGCACGTCTTGTCGAAGCAGAGATCATGTTCCCCTTATTCCGGAATTCTCATCAATACGGACGTGGGTAAGGTAACCCAACCGCGCCCGTTGCCATGCCCCCTCCATCGAAGGCGAGTTCCAAACAGTCACGGGGACGACTCTTGGTATTCTCCCTCTTTATAAGGAGACCAAGGCCCGTTCCTTTTCTTCAATCCTCAATCGAATCCGCCCCTCGCCCCGAGTTCCAACACCCAGGGCTCCAGATTCGGGCACTTTGGGTCTTCGACAATGTCCGGCTCTGACCTACAGGGCCGGTGGATGCCCTCCTCCGTCACGGAAGAGGACGTGTTGAAGCTGAGAGACGCCAGGTACCTAACCTACGAGATTTCGCATAGGTTGTCTGCCCAAGGGCAAGTCATTCCTACTCCTGAGCCTGGCGAGAGTGTTGTGTTCGTGTCTCACCTCCGTCGGGGTTTAGGCTTCCCGATGGATCCCTTCATGAGGGGGATCCTGTTTTACTATGGGCTGGAATTCCACGACTTGGCTCCGGAGTCTATCCTCCACATCTCATCATTTATTGTCGTCTGCGAAGCCTTCCTCCGCACTACCCCTCACTTTGGTTTGTGGCTCAAAACCTTCAATGTGGAGCCGAAGATGATTGAGGGGCGTCAGGCAGAGTGCGGCGGGGCGGTTATAATCAAGAGGGCCGATGCTCCATGGCCCGAGGGCTCTTTTCAGGAGGAGCTTGGCTTGTGGCAACAGGAGTGGTTCTATATCACCGCTACCAGGGGCAGCAGGCAGAGGCCGCCACCCGCCTTTCGCCCGGGTCCTCCACCATGACTGACATCGTGGGTCAACAAAGGGTTCGACTGGGGGCCGTCCAAGGACGTACCCCTATTGCAGGGCCGGATTCGAGACCTCCAAGAGAGGGAGATAAATCTGGTCGTAGTGACGTAGGTTATGCTGATTCGGCGTCTTCTGCCCTGCAAACGTCGCCCCCTCCACCTGTGGGAATTCAATCCGTAGGGACCACGAGCTCTCCAACACTTCATGGGTACAAAACCCGTGGAGATGTACAAACTGTTCTTCGGATCACAAGAAGTGTGTCCGGACTTGACCGAGGACACTGGCCTAAGCTGCAATCGCCCGGATACTCAAGTAAGTAGTCCTGTGACCGTACATATCATCCATTTATTTATCATGGATTTGCCTTCTAACCGGCTATCCTTTGAACAGGAGTGGACAGCGCAAGCAAAACTGATACGGTGTCCGGCCCCCCTCCCTGAGACCACGCCAGATCCCGTGTTAATCAAAATGTTGGAGGTAGCGCCTTCGGAGGAGGGCGAAGGGGAGAACAGGGAAACTACCACCTCTGTTAAGGAGGCTCTCAGTAAGGGGGGAATCAAGAATCCCTCCCTCCAGGGGGAGAAGAGGACCGCTTCCGAAAACCCGGAGGCCAAAGCCTCGAAGCGGGGAAAGAAATCTGCACCGGAAGGTCCTGTGTCGGGAGGAGTCCCGGCCGCACAGTCTCCCCAAAGGAATCATCCCTACAGCAAGCCGTAAGTAGAAAAAAGGGAAGTTTTATAATAAGGGACATCCCTATTTTATTTCTAAGGATAACCGAAGTTTTTAACTTGTAGTTCGGATCTCAGCCGTTCTCAGTAGAGCTCATCCTCAGGGGACCTTCGTCCGGAGATGATGGAGAGCGAAACGCCTCCATTTGCCGCCCCGTCAGGCGGGCGGACGATCCTGAGGTGTCGTCATGGAGGGTCTCCCCGAGCCCGGCGGGGCCTGGGAGTTCGGCACCCACTGGAGTACGGCCGGTGGAGCTGCAGGGTTTGCTCGAGAGGGCGTCTCTCTCAGAAGATCACCGCGCATTAATGAGTGCGGTGATTGAAAGGATCTCATCCGCCGAGAGCGGGTTGCATGAGGCCGTCGAAAGTTTACTGACGGGGTTTGAGGTACGCAAAAAATGACATACCTTTTGACAGTTTTGCACATAGAGTGCGCCCTGTATAGATAGTAGCCCCTGAGACTCGGTATGTTGTCTAAAGCGACAGCGTGCCGAGGATCATAATCTCAGTGACGAAATGTCGCCTTTCCTATGCAGGTGGCGGAACGTTCGGTGGCCAGCCAGACTGATAGAGTTGCCGAACTGAAGCGGCAACTCGACGTTGCGGATGCGGACATCGCGCTGGTCAATAAACGACTTGATGAGTCGCAAGGTAGGTGGTGTTTCCGCGGTCACCTGGTAAGGGAGCTGACGCCAACTCCTTACAACATGTATGCTTGATGCAAATGGTGCCGCTGTTGTGGAAGACCTTCGGGCGGAGCTTGCTCGAGCCAAGGACCAAGCCAGAAAAAGTGATGCGGCTGCCTTGAAGGCAGCGGAGGAGCTAAAAGCCGAAAAGGCTGCTCACTGCCGAAGCAGGGAGAAAATGGCCGTAATGGCCGTGAAATTAAAAGATGCTACCGACCGCTATGGGGTTCTTGAAAGAGAGCGCGAAGCGGAGTAGGAGGGCCTGAAGAAGGCCACCACCAAAGCCAAGGATGCTCGTTCTGCTATGCGGGCTATTAGGGAGGAACTGCGTCAGGCCGGAGACATTGCGGCTGGAAAGCCTTTTCTGTTGCGGAGGAAGTTCACGGATCCGAAGTATGCTCAGTTGGGCCAGTTGTGGAGTGCGGAGGATCCTTATCTGGATTTGGCGGCAAGTGCGGCGGACGCAGTTGTGCATTTCCGAAGTCAGAAGGATCATGAAATGGAAGAGCTTTTTTGGTCTCAATTCCATAGTCCGGAGCGTCCACTTCCGTTGACCGATCGGTTGGCCGAGTGGGCTGAGCTGAATAGATTGTCCGGACTTGCCATGACGGATGTGGTGGCTCATCTGTGGCCGGAAAGGCCCAAGCCGAAGAGTTATTTTGGCTTATTGCAACAATTTCTTGGGGCGGTGCCGCATATCAAGGCGATGAAGCAGTCGGCCTGCATAGAGGGTGCACGGATGGCTCTTGCCCATGTTAAGACATACTGGGCGGAGATGAATGCCACCGATGTTGCGTCCTGGGGTTCGGACGAGAGCCGATTACCCACCGAGCACTATTTTGAGGAAGTCCTGCAGGGCGCTCGTTTAATAGAGTCGTAGTGCTCGAAAAATGTCATGTTCAAATGACATGTATGATTTGTGAGATCGTATTTATAATGTAACGACTTTTTATACTTGTGCGTTCAAGTATTGAAATATCTCCTGTGCGGCCGTTAATGTATATGTATTTATAACCTGAAAGATGGCAGTCTTTGGCTTCAGCTCCCACGCACATAGTGCGGGGGTGTTTGCAAAAAAGCGCATTTTCACACTTAACCCAACGTCTTGGTCCTTTGAAGGAGGTGATAGCATAGCAAACTAGGCAACCGGACTATAATGCTTTATCACTTTCACTTAGCCATAGGACCTCGATGGTGGGGCTACGATATAGCCCCTAGAGGCACCGCGCTCTCCGAACTCGGGGCGCGTGTGTGCCTGACCGGGAAGCGGTCCTTCGTCAAAGCGGAGGAATTCTAAACATTCTAGTAGTCGATCGAGTGGTTGACCAGTCTCTCGCTATATCATGACAGTCAGTTTTCGGCTTTCTCTACTGAGGTGCTCGCCCGGCCGAACCGGGGCACAATCGCAGTAATTCTCCTGGTGCCGCGTTAGTCGATGGAGCGGAACATAAGGCAGCAAAACACAGGAGCCGGCAAACCCAACATTTGACCAAAGACATGATTCGGAGCTGATGCATATAAGGCCTAAATCGAGACACCGAACACTCCCTAAGGTATTCGGACTTTATGATAATGGGCAGAACAATGCCCTAAGCCCCTAGTGTCCAGGCACAGGCGAGAACTTCTGACGCGGCCGATGCCAAAATGTCAGCCTCCTCCTCGGTTATGGTAGGAAACCGGGGGATGGATATCAACAAGAGACAATAAGAAAGGTTTACGCAGGGTCTTAATCTGAAAAGAATCCTTGTAACGGGTCCCTGCTGCACGTCTGCGCCTGTGTCTCCGTTGTGCTGTATCCTGGACGGGTGTAGCACGTGGTTCATCTGTAAAAGAGAAGAACTTAATTTGGAAAAAATATTGTGCAAAAGATGTATTTAAAACAGAGTATGATTTGGAAGATGAATAAATTTGAGCTTTATTGGCTCTCATTGTTTATACGTGCAGCCCCTTGTAAAGAGGTATGCGGCTGGGAAGCCCCTTGTTTATTTATGCCGGACTCGCCCAACCGTGTCCGAGGTCTAAATGACCTGTTTTTAGGGGCTTTGATTAGCAAGGTTGGATTAATGTGCGGCTGTCAAGGCAGTCTCACGTTTTTCGTGGTCGAAGAACACTCGGAGTTTCCCTTTAATGAGATTATGCCACGTGGACCGGGCATTTTGAGTGTAAGAGACGCGTAATGCGGTATTGCGTTAAAGCAGGCAAAAGCTTCGCGTCCCAGTAGTGCTTGATGGCCACTTTTGAATGGGGCGATATGGAAGATTAGCTTTTCGCGACGGAAGTTGTCGGGTGAACCGAACACAACTATTAGTAGTACAGAGCCTGTACACTTGGCATAAAGGCCTGGCGTCACTCCTTTGAAGGAAGTGTTGCTATGGCAAATTTTGGTAGGGTCTATCCCCATTCTGCGGATGGTGTCCTGGTATAGCAGGTTTATATCGCTTCTGCCATCTATTAGGACTTGTGTGAATTGTAGTCCGTCTATTATGGGATCCAATATCAAAGCAGTCCCTCCTGTGTTTCGAATACTTCTGGAGTAATCCTGATGGTCGAAAGTAATTGGGTTTGACATCCAATTTCGGGGCTCCGCTTGGGTGGATCGTGTGGCGCGTGTTTTAGTAGTTGCCGCACTATTTATCACATGAAGTGAGTTCACTGTTTTGACTTCTAGTGGGAAAGTCTTCTGTTTTCTGGCCTGCTGCTTGTGGGATTCGTCATCGTCTTTGCTTGGTGTGTCGAGCCCCTTGTGTTCGGCGTTAAGTCGGCCGGACTGCTTGAAGACCCAACAATCTCTGTGGGTATGGTTTGTAGGCTTCCCGAGGGTACTGTGGATTTGACATATCCTATCCAAGATTTTGTTTAGGTTGGATAGCTCATCACTGTTATCCTTAAGGGGCAGTGTTTTGTTAGTCGGCCGAGAGATTTTGAATCCGGCGTTGACCGCCGTGCTATTTGGGTCGTTTTCCTTGTTCCGGCGCTGATCTTTTCTGCGTCGTGATTTCCCATTTCCATCCCTGACCTCGGATGTACTCGGGTCGCTGGTGCTGCATCTTGCTAGCCAGCTATCTTTCCCCGCGCAAAAGCGGGTCATGAGGCTTGTTACCGCGGCCATTGTTCTTGGTTTTTCTTGGCCAAGGTGTCTGGCGAGCCATTCGTCTCGGACGTTATGTTTAAAGGCTGCTAAGGCTTCGGTGTCCGGACAGTCGACTATTTGGTTCTTTTTGGTGAGGAACCTGTTCCAGAATTTGCATGCTGACTCCCCGGGCTGTTGAGTTATGTGACTTAAATCGTCTGCATCCAGAGGGCGGACATAAGTTCCCTGAAAATTTGCTCGAAATGCATCCTCAAGCTCTTCCCAACTTCTGATGGTATTTTCTGGGAGGCTTTTGAGCCAATGCCGAGATGGCCCTTTGAGCTTGAGGGGTAGGTATTTTATGGCGTGGAGATCGTCTCCTCTAGCCATATGTATGTGTAGGATATAATCCTCAATCCAGTCTCCGGGGTCTGTTGTTCCGTCATATGCCTCTATGTTTACGGGCTTGAATCCCGCTGGAAATTCATGATCCAGTACCTCGTCGATGAAACATAGTGGGTGTGCGGCGCCCCTGTATTTAGGTGTGCCGTTATCTTCGAACACTCGGCGGGTTGTGTTGCTTTCTGGAGCCTTCTTTTTTGGCCCATAGATGGACCTGGCCGGGCCATCCTTTTTGCGAGGATCCTTATTTGGATCGTGTGCCAGATTATGTGCGGCGCCGCTTGCCGCTCTTAGACTGTTATCTGGTCGTCTATCCGGCCAGGTGACCTCTTTCTTTTTTGACTGTGGGGGCTCTACGGCCTCGTCGTCAAATTCGGGCAACAGCTTGCGCTTCGGATAGCTCTTTGCTTGATGACTATCGCCGTATTTATCTGCGGTCCTGAGTACTTTGCTCCATCTCATTCTGAGTACGTCTTCCGCCGTTTTGAGCTTCCTCTTTTGCTTCTTCAAACTCCTTGCAGTGGCGACGAGCCTTCTGTGAAGGTTCTTATGCTCCGGTGATGTGTCCGGCGTGAGATCGTCTGGACTATTGTTTTCGCCAGGAATGGGTTGCTCGTCCACTGGTTCGCCCTGCTCTACGGCTGGGTTAGTATGGGTGTCGTTGTTATCGAGGCGAGACTCCGGGTGGTGCTTGCGTCACCGTTTTTGTTGTTTTTCGGGGGAATTATCCTTCGCCGTGTCCCGTTGTTCCTCATTATTTCTTCCTTTTGGTGTATCCACCATGTATACGTCATGAGTTGAGGTGGCTTTCCAGTGCCCAGTAGGCGCTGGTTCTTGGTCGTCTCCGACATCGTCGTCCATACCGTCGATGTCTTCAGAGTCGAAGTCTAGCATGTCGGTTAAATCGTCGACAGTGGCTACTAAGTGGGTGGTGGGTGGGCCTTGAATTTATTCGTCGTCCGCATCCCAACCGTCCTGACCGTAGTCCGGCCAGGGCTCTCCTAATAACGAGAGATACTTTAGCGAACTCAGGATGTCGCCAAAAGGTGAGTGTTGAAAGATGTCCGCAGCGGTGAACTCCATGATCGGCGCCCAATCGGATTCGATTGAAGGGGGCGTGGGAGGTTCGGAGTCCGGCAAGGAGTCCGGCACCTTGGAGTCACGAGCTTCACAAGGGACAAGGTCAGTATTCGGCTCTATCGCCGTAGAGGTTGCAGCCCCCGAGGCGATGTCTAACCACCCGTCCTCGATCTGCATAGCCGGCTCCGAATCGAGGGTCAGAGTAGACTCGTGTGCGGCCTCCAGGGCACTGTCCGACAGCAGAGCTAAATCATGCCCATCGTAACAATGCGGCACGCTCGGCTGTGGCTCGAATCCATTGAAGATCAAGTCTCCACGGATGTCAGCCGTGAAGTTCAGACTTCCAAATCTGACCTGACGGCCAGGGGCGTAGCTTTCGATCTGCTCCAGATGGCCAAACGAATTGGCCTGCAGTGCAAAGCCACCGAATACGAAGATCTGTCCGGGGAGAAAAGTCTCACCTTGGACCGCGTCGTTGTTGATGATCGAAGGAGCCATCGAGCCTATCGGTGACGACACAGAGGAACTCTCAATGAAAGCACCAATGTCGGTGTCAAAACCGGCGGATCTCGGGTAGGGGGTCCTGAACTGTGCGTCTAGGCGGATGGTAACAGGAGACAAGGGACACGATGTTTTACCCAGGTTCGGGCCCTCTTGATGGAGGTAAAACTCTACGTCCTGCTTGATTGATATTGATGATGTGGGTATTACAAGAGTAGATCTACCACGAGATCAAGGAGGCTAGACCCTAGAAGCTAGCCTATGGTATGATTGTTGTTATGTCCTACGGACTAAAACCATCCGGTTTATATAGACACCGGAGAGGGCTAGGGTTACACAGAGTCGGTTACAATGGTAGGAGATCTACATATCCGTATCGCCAAGCTTGCCTTCCACGCCAAGGAAAGTCCCATCCGGACACGGGACAAAGTCTTCAATCTTGTATCTTCATAGTCTTGGAGTCCGGCCGATGATGATAGTTCGGCTATCCGGACACCCCCTGGTCCAGGACTCCCTCACCCCACATATCAGCGAAAGGAAGTAGAAAGACAGGAGTAACTAGTTACTCATAAATATATTTTTGATAGAGAGATACTCCCTCTGTAAAGAATATACACATCTTTTATATCACAGCTTTATACATAAGAAAAATCAAGGGGAATATATATAACATATATAATTATAAGAAACAAAGTTGTTTTTAACACAGTATAGACGAGTTGGTGATGATGGTGTGCCTGCCATCCTGCAATATAGGTCGTCCGATTTATATCTGACGGATAGGAAGTAAACTATGGCAATTTTGCAAAAAGGTACCCACACACCTCTCCACATTTGCAAATAAGGCCTTCCCTTGTTCATCCTTTTCTCTCACAAGATAAAATACTCATACAAATGCATCTTGATGTTACATGCAACGCACGGGCATTATGGGGGTTCACCTTTTTTATGGGGGTTCAGCTGAGAATATAATACTCAGACAGGCTCACGGTTCTGTGACTTTGGGCCACAGGCCCACCCTACATGTTTGGGGGCCCATGTGTTCTACCTCAGCGCTTTTCATATTGTAAGCGATTGGTACGGCGCTGGTTTTATATGCTATCGCAAGGCAAATACACAAAATTGAATAAAGCACGACAGCTGTTGGAATGAAATCGAACAACATTTCCTAACCAACAATAAGAGTTGCAATTCTATCAACGATATACCATGTGATAAATAATACTGTCATACTATTTATACACACAGGACACTTGTTTCACCATGCCAGATTATTACATCAAAATCTCTCGGAGGATAGATCAGTTTGGCAGTTGCGTGCTGCTACTGAAGAATTTCAAAGTTGATTTGGACCAGCTCTCCTTGCCGAGAAAGTTTGATTTTGACATCATACCCTACCACAAGATATGATTTAGATTTGAACCTTGACCATCCTTTAGCATCAATCATCATGCGACCATCCTTTGTACTTATGGTATATTGAGCAGGTTCATTCACACCAAGGCTGCGCATGGTAAGAGAAACTTGGCCGCGGTTGCCCGGATTGTTGAACGACTCCCTCATTGCTCCAGGAATTCTCTGTTTGCAAACAAGAAGACATACCCAAACAGTTAGATCAACACAATGAATCATGTGAAACAACATGGAAAGAAAAAAGAACGAAGCACTTGGGCGGCCAATGCTTACCAAGAAGGTGGACATGTCGGTTTTTGTAAGGACTTTGGTATATGAAGTGTGAACTGCAGCACAGTCTATTGCCGATGCAACTGCTTGTTCGGTTGTCGCTGCACGGGCCGGAGCAGATGCAAGTGCAAGTGTTGGTGCAGGTGCCGAAGCCGCTGCTGCTGCCGGAGATGGTGCTCCTTGTAGAGCTGGTGCCGGTGTCGGAGCAGGTGCCGGTGTCGATGCCCGATCCTCCGGTAGATCAGACTGATCCACTGACACGGTCGGTGCCCAATCCTCAGCTGGATCAGACTGAGCTGCTACCGCTGTTAGTGCTAGAGCAACTGCCGGTGCTTGATCCGTTGCTGAAGGTGGTACCAATGCGCGTGACAGCGGCGATCGTGTCTGGTCTGTTATGATCAGCTTTCTAACTTGACTAGGATCCGTGACCGTGATCCAGTTTTTTTCTTCATTTCTTTTAAATGCGAGAATGACTAATTGTGGCGTTTTTGTTAAACCAAACTACAGTTCATCATAGGGATTCAGCTTGTACTCAGACAACAGACTAATCCAATTTTTTCCAGTAATATAAGTGATGGATAGTGCCTTCATTACTGACACGACATAAGAAGTGAAACCTGCAAAAATAGCCATCATAGAGCAAACCAAACGGTTTATTCTGTGATGAATGTCACATGGCAAAACCTGCATCATAAAATTGCAGGAAAAGAAAGAAAACACGACGTTAAATCAATAAGATTTAGATAGTAAATCAATAAGATTTACTTGATGTGACACGAGTGAATCCTTACCAGGAAATCACTATGTTGAAGTATTAAACAGAAGAATCGTCCAACTATGGGTGGCATGCAGGGGCCCCGCCTACTCCCACAAGCAGGAGAGTCCAAAGGTCGTGACAAATCATATGGACCGAACATCCATGGGACTGGAAATCCTGGTGGGTGCGATAAACCCTGCAATGCATATAGATATTGGAGTGTAACCATAATTGATAAACCGTCCTCACAAAAAAGATGATCTGGATACTTCAAAATATACAGACTGAATTGAGTGGATAGACATTAACATAGACCGTCAGGACTGACCACACACCAAAAGCGGCAGTACTAATAAACAATACAGGGTTCACAAACACAAATCAAGTACTGAACAATAGTACTTACTACAGACAAGCAAAGTTGCACTAATTAAACTCTGCAGACTATTTCTTGCCACCGACCTATGGGATGAACCCCGCATAACTGACTAGGCCATGGACTTCGTGAGAGATGTCTACATGCACCATCACCATCTCATCAACCTTGAAGAACCTAACAGAGTGGTCTTTCCAGTCATAAACATGATGATGAAGACAGGCAGCATCAGATTTGTTGGGAAGCTTTACAAGAACCACACCCTTCGTAATCTGTGGCATAGCCAGGAAATTTTTGTGGTCAAGTACAGCCTCGAGAACACGCCTGACAACAATGCCATAGGAAAACACTAGTTCAGGACATGTGGCGACAAGTACACAACAGCTGGATAGTTTAGCAGTAGAACTCATCATCAGGTCTTCTAGTTCACACGACATGACTTTGAGAACTTCATCTCTACCGCGGACCTGGTTCTAATTCAACAGAAATCATATTTTATTACTACCTCCGTTCAGAAATATAAGATGATTTTCGATATTATACTCCATATATGACTACATATACGCACAGAAATGAGTGAACAAAGACACTAGAACATGTCTTCAAAGGCATGAGAGCAGAGGGATTACTTGCAATATCCATAACACAAGTTACTGAGGCAAATATATCCTCTTCAAAGGTAGCATTGATGTTCATAAAGTACTCCCTCCATCCCAAAATTCTTGTCTTAGACTTGTCTAGATACGGATGTATCAAAGATTTGTCTAGATACAGATGTATCAAGTCACATTTTAGTATTAGATACATCCGTATCTAGACAAATCTAAGACAAGAAATTTGGGACAGAGGGAGTAGTCGTAAGTAATCTATAAGAAATCAGTGTCAACCTCTCGCATGTTTTGGTCAAAAGAGGAATTTAGAACCATCATTTGGCACACTAAAATCACATGCAAGATCACCCAGAAAGTTGTACTACCAGTACTAGTACTGCATGTTAGATGAAAAAACATGATCAAGATCGAGAAAAAGATCGTCAACAAGAGACATTACCTAGACTTGCTTAATGAGGGATCCCGGAGAGGGGGCGTGGACAGGGCGATGGCTTTGAGCTTGTCTGCAGTAGTCTCGGCGGGGTGCTTGCGCTTCTTCGTACCATGAGCCTTGACGGTTTTGGCCAGAGCCATAGACATCACGTCGGCCGGTGCTCCAGCGTCCATCCAAGAGACGAAGCTGAGAGAGAAGAGTGAAAGGAGGAACGAGATGAGGGAGAAGCGAAGCGAGTGGGGTTTTTCTTCAAGAGAGGAAGCTGAGAGAGAAGAGTGAAATGATGGTTGCTTAGTCCGTCCAACTTACTGCTGGAAAGGAGGGGGTTTTATGATTTGACGGCTCATTGGGCATTACTGCGGCGCTTCGATCGGGGTAGTCTACCGTCACTCTACTACAGAGTAATTTAGTGCATGGCTGGTGGACCCAGGTGCTGGTTGTCCCACACGTCGGTGAAAGTGAGTAATTTAGTGCATGGCTGGAGGAGGATCCACACGGTAGAGTGTGTCCACTGTTTTTCTGAAGAAAAAAATGATTACAGCAAGCGTTTCCACTCTTACGACGGAGGAGTGCGAAACACGGCAGCCACTTGAACATACACAATGCTCCTACTACTAGGCATGTGCAGTGGTTCATACGTCAGTACTACATAATCTTGTTGCTAGTGTAGTAAGATATGACGATAACAAATGATGTTGTGCGCATGTCAACTATATGTAACATAGTACCGCTTTTTCGACTGTCCGGTCGAGAATGAACGGTGAGATCAATGTTAACAGAACTAGGTCTACAGCACACGGAGAGTATGGTGCTACAGTACTCCATGAAACATGAACCATATGAAGCACGAATAGTGTTAGGCAGGGTGTATGAAGGGTGCACGGGATGGGAGCAAAAGTTCCCTTCTCGACCCACTTTTGGGTGTTTGGCAGAGTGCATGAAGGGTGCTTGAGTCCACACTAGTAGGTTAACAAAAATACACGAAGAGGGAACAACTATATTGAGATGAGAATGCAACCAAACACACCCACATGCTTTGTGCGACAGTGACTGATCTGCACCGTCTGAGTTTGATCCAACGGTCATGTTGCACCGAGACATGGACATGCCCATGCAGAGGGCGCCTAAACACCACCGAAGTCCCTCTGCTTCTTGAGGCGCACGACGTTCGTGATGCAGGGTGCAACCACCCATAGAGCCCTCTCCCCAGTCGACGGGAGCCAGCTCGTCAAAGACGGCATCCAATGGCACGAACGGATTCCGGTGACAGAGCCCTAAAAGGATTCGCCTGGCAAGGGCGACGGCAGCCCACAACCCCTCCTTGTCCAGCTCAGCCCCCACCATCGCGCGGAAACGGCTCAGCTCCTTAGAGATATAGGTGAAGAAGGAGACCAGGTCAGGAAGTCACAGCTCATTGAAGTCGACCGGGTGGTCAAACGGGTTTAGCCCGGCGGCCGGCATCGTCGCGCTGGCACGATGGTAGGCATCGCGCAACCGCAACATGTGCGTGGCAACTTGGTTCACCAAGTGGCTGAGGCGATCCTGGACCTCATCACGATTGGCCCGCTCTCGCTCCAGCCGGCTCCCCTGACGGCCTATCGTATCTCCCGCTTTCTGCAGCAACGTCGTTGATGCCTCGAGCATCTTTGTGGTGGACGCCTATCGCTTTTGAAGCTCAGTGAACTCCCGCACATAACGGAGGAGCATGGCACTCCTCTCCTCCTTGAGATCACGGAGCTCCACGTCCTTGGCCCTGAGCTCCGCATCCTTGGCATGGATCTCCTGTGTCAGGCGCCTCACCTCAGACTCCGTGATCTGATGCGCCACCATGGCACCAGCTAGAAGCAATGGGGAGAGGAAGCAAAGGGGGCGAAACGGCTGGAAGGCAATGCAATCTACAGGAAGGTGGAGGGAGCCAGCCGAGGAGCAGCGAATCTTTTGGTTTTCACCACGGTAAAACACTAGTCGACGACTTCTCACATCAGGGAGCAGTGGGTTTTACAGGCGGAGTCATCGTGACTAATTGCTGTCGCGCCTGCTCCCGTCAATCAAAAAATTAAAAATCCTGCCGCGCCTGCTCCCGTCAATCAAAAAATTAAAAATCCTGCCGCACCCAAACACCAGAGCAACGCCGCGGTGGATATTTACATTTACCTACCGGCTAGTAGATGAAAAAGGGGTGAAAAAAAATGTGGCGGCGGCCTAGCTAATCGGTCGAACTAGCCCAACTAGCTAGCCACCATGCTTCACTGATGTACTCGGCAGGAAAGGTGGTCTTTCGTGATTTGACGACTCATTTACTTGCTTCGGCACTACGACCGAGGAGGACCTAGAAAACGCGTGGTAGGGCGTCCCACGTCAGGAAGAATATATGCGTGCACCACCCGGGAGGACCCCAAAACCGCGCGGCAGGGTGTGCCATGTCTCGGCACGGAGGAAAAATGTGCGTGTAAAAATATACTGTATCAGACATAGTACCTAGGGTTCAACCTCGGGACCCAGCCAGTCGGTCAAAAACACCCCACTAGCCACACAGCTTCATCATGCAAATGTGGCACGGAGGATAGATGTGGTTAGCTCCGTCTCGACCAGCCACAACGTCTCTTGTTCTAGGCGATTCTTCTATTTTCAAAGCTTTTTTTAGTTGTAATAACACCACGGCAAGCTAGCGCCGCTCTTCGTGTGTGCCCGTGCAAAGGTTAGACGATGGAGAGAAGAGATATTGAGATCGCAGACCTGGGACCCACCAGTAAGTGAGTCAACGGTCATGCATGTGTTGACGAGGCACTCCCTCTACTCTACTCAACGTAATACTATATAAAATCAAGTTATGGGACAAAGCCAACAACCGTTGTTGTTTCAGGCTATCGATTTACGCTTTGTAGTCCAGGTTGCCAGTTCTACTCTCATCTTTCAGATTTGTTAGTTTTAGGTCCAAATTTGATTAATGACAAGTGGGACCCCCATGTGTTGTTCCGATATTTCAGTGTAGGACGGTTTTCTTGAACAAACACTTTGCGCGGTTAGACAAGTAACGACACGAGTTACACGTATTTTGCAAGTTTACGAACAAAAATGACAGCGGCATAGAATATCACATCCACCCTACAGCTTAGATGCTATGGTGATACGAGGTTTTACTCCGTTGGAAGTGAGATCTAATGGCTTGGGAGTAGTCTTTGTAATTATGCGCAATTTCCAAACTCTCCAAAGGTTTCTTTGCAAATAAAACATTCAGGCCTCGTGTGTGTTGCTGCAACTTCGATCCAACGGCTCCCCGTTGCTCATATTAGGTGCTCCCCGTAGCTTAATTATCCGCTATGGTGATATGAGCATCTAGGTCGTATGATCAGTGATCAGATGGCACATGCGTAGTACTTGTACTTTCTGCGCATTTCCCAAACTCTCTCAGCCGTATATTGCAAAAACATTCAAACCTCCTACTGTGGGCCATTAGATCTCAGTGAACTCGTATCACCATAGCCCATGCCAGAAAACATAAGGTGCTATCGCAGCTTGGATGCTACGGTGATACGAGCTTCGAGGTCGTTTGATCTGAGATCCAATGGCATCTGAGCAGTCTTTGTGCTTGTAAGTAGTGGCCGAACTCTTTTGGGGCTTTTCTGCAAAAAACCATTCGAACCACCGAGGAGGTGTTGGGTCACAGATCCAACGGCTCCGAAGAGCTTGTATCACCAAAGCATCTAAGGTGTGGTAGCACATGATATTCTTACATACAGGAGAATATGATGTCCTCCTTCGTCTTAGATGCTACGGTGATACGAGCTTCGAGGTCGTTGGATATGGGATCCAAGGGCATCTGAGTAGTTTTGTACAAATTGTGTGCAATTCTCAAACTCATCAAGGTTTCCTGTAAAAATATTAAGACACATCATGTGAGCTGCTATATCTCAGATCTACAAGCTCCAAGCAACTCGTATCGGCATATAGCATCTAAGGTATGGGGGCACATGATATTCTCCCAGGGAGGAGGGGTGGGGGTGCACAACCAATCGGTGGTTGGGAGGGTGGGGACAAATATAATCTAAACAACCCTAAACAGAGCTCCACAATTTTATCTCAGGTCGAGGAGTTGACCCCCGACAATCATAGCGCCGCCTAAACACAACATTTGCATGTACTGTAGTACTGGACTTAATATTCATGTTTCAGTTTCATGTTCATTTTAAATATTGAACTGAGGACCATGCATGTCTTACATTTTACTCCCTTCATTCCTAAATATTAGTCTTTTTAGATATTTCAAATGGACTGGCACATATGGATGTATATAGACATATTTTAGAGTCTAGATTCACTCATTTAGCTCTGTATGTAGTCACTTGTTGAACTCTCTAAAAGACTAATATTTAGGAATAGAAGGAGTATTTTTGAATTCGTGTCATACATGCATGGTTTGGAAAAATAGATGCACTATACTTATTGGATTGTCGTTGTGTTCGTGCGCGTGTGTCTCTGTGTGTGTGTGTGTGGTCATATGCTTGATACATACAAATTTTTCTCACCTCCATATTGTTAATCTTTTAAATTTGAATTTCCATTGGAAAACTTACTAGGGATACCATGAAATGTGAAATCCACGTTGAGATCACTATATCACAAACTCACTCTAATTCAACAATTCGTCATAAATCAATTACCACATTGAGATTAGTATTTGCAAGGAAAATACGGGCATTGTAATGCACATAGATTCGTTTGGCAATTTAAAAGGTTCCTTTCGTATTCTCAAATGGTAGGACCCAACGGCGTACTAGCCAAACCTTGGCTCGTGTTGATCCTAAAAAAACTGGGCGTGTGTCCTTCGGTGGCGTGCGTGGTACGCACATTAGGCAACCCCAACCAGTCGAGCCTCAGCGTTTCAAGTCGAAATATCTGGCGGCCAGAATTCCAGCCCTAGGAAATTCCCCTCATGTCCCCGGTGCATAATGACTACCGATGAACAACGGAGGGATGCTTTAGTAACTAGACAACGTTACCTACCGTGCCGAGCACGGTTCAATTCCCTCAGTCGCCGCTCGTCAAGGTCACCCGTCAACTGCATTTCCTAGTACTACTACTACTACACCAGGATGAGAACAGAATTGAGCCAGTTTGTTCGTGCCTAGTACTTGAGTTAATATATCAGGCAATGCACTGGTACAGAGGGATTATCCTTTTACTCTGCATATATAACTTGTCTGAAGTCTAACTAAGCAAAATGTTTGACCAAATCCTTTCTTAAGAAATACAAGAGGACAGATGTACGGCTTGAAAATTTATTGCATGATGCAGGTTATGATATTGTTTCGAATCCTGGATCTTAAATTTCAGAAAATCCAAAAGTGAGCATAAATTCTTGCAACTGAGCATGGTCACGTGATATGGCACAAATATTACTTCGTAAGTTTTTTCTTCAATTTGAGACAAGCTGCTTATGACAAGTTACACAAATGAAGAGCCAAGGTATTTTGAACAAAGACCTGTCACGTTAAGGCGAACACTTTCACTATTGAAACCGTGGACGTTTACGTGCCGCCACGAGTCCCCGCTTCTCATCGGCAGGTGTCGTCCAAGCAAGCGTGTGAGTCGACGGGAGGCGTGCGAGCAGACCGCTGCACCGGCTGACAGGGAGGCGTGCGAGCAGACCGCTGTGCAGGCTCACCGGGAGGCGAGCCCTTTGACCAGGCTCCGCCGCCCACCTTCGTCCCAATTGCTCCCACTTTTAATGCCGTCGGTGCCGCAGTTTAAAATCAACCCTGCACTACCCGGTATCGCTACAATCTTCTCTCTTCCTCTCCGATTCTCCTGTCGTCTACCTCCAACAAGCCTGACCTAAACGTACGTCATGCCGCATCACGATGGTCTGCCCTTAGTCTTCTAGTTTCCTGAGGAAGACACCCAGCCGGAGTCTCAAGAACATATGGCGCTTTGGGACAAGCTTGAACTGGCCTTGCGGGAAGACGCCGCGCCTGTTCCCGCTCCCATTCCGGCTCCCATCGCCCCGACTGCACCAGCGCCCATCCCCGGGGCATTGATGGGCTGGGAGCCGCACATTGTCGCCAATCTTGATCCCACGGGGTTCCACGATGTCCCCGCCGACTTTCACGCGCCCGTGCACCTGCCAGCGCATGCGCCTGCGCGTGCACTGACACGCACGCCCGTGCCGGTGCCCGTGCACCTACCAGCGCATGCGCCTGCGCGTGCACTGACGTGCGCGCCCGTGCCGGTGCCCGTGCACACGAATGTCTCCGCCGCGCCGTTGACAGCGCATGTCCCCACGCGGGTGCTAGTGCCCCCCTCAGCGGCATGGATGGCCTTCGTCGACCGCTTTCTTGCACCAACGCCAGTCGCCTCCTCCCGGCAGTTGACTCTCTCCAAAGTCTAGAACATTTTGGCCTTCCTTGAAGCTAGGCCAACGTGTAGGAGTACGCCAACAACGATGCAAGACGCCACCGTCGCCGTCGATCAGTGGCCCGACGACACACAGAGCACGGCAGAGGAGCCGCTTCCCACCGCAAGACGCCCCCGCTGCCGCCGCGTAATCTAAATTTGCCATGAAACGTCTGGATTGCCATGCTTAAAATACGAACCTTTATCATTTTCGTTTATTTTATATCGATCGTCATTTAATTTAAAGTCGGAGTCAGACTGAACGAAATCTATGGTTTGATCGATCGAATGTTCTGCTAGAGCCGTATCAAATTAAATATAAAACGTCATCAAGCCACATGTATTCCTTGTCATCCAACGACCTAGACTGCTTCAATGTCGGGCGCTCAACATGTTTAGCATGCAGTTAATTTCATGCCAAAAATAGTGCTAATCACATAATAACACGCAAATAATATCCTACTTAATATCCGCATGCACTTAATATACTTCCAAATTAACGTGCATTGCACGTACACACTGACTAGTGCTGCTAGTACGTGAAACTGGTGCCGTAACTTGTGAACATGTCCAGATATGGTCAACGGCAACATCGCCCGCGAGTTCTTCGTGTTTGCCCGTGCGTCTAAACGCAGAAGGGGAGGAGAGAGAGAGCACACATGGAACCCACGAGTAAGTGAAGGCGAATAGTACTAAAAATAATATTACATGTTATCCATTAAATAGGCTATGGTAATATAAAAACATTATGTGAACAAAGGGGGGTACAACAAACATTGTTGTTCTATGTATGTTGCCTATTGACGTGCGGCTTGAAGGCCCTGTCGCATGTTCGATCCTCGTCCTTTATTTTTTAATTTGTATATGGGACCAAATTTGTTTCATGACATGTGGGCCCCTCGGTGTGTAGTTTGTAGAACTTTAATTTGTGGGTCAAAATTTGTTCCATTCCAAGTGGACTATCGGTGTGTAGTTTTGTAGCTTATTTATAATAATTAAAGAGAACAACAGAGTTTTTTGCAATAATACCATGGTGCGACATTGAAGGCGAGAAAGGACGTGCGATAGAGCGATGACCGAGCCAGAGGGAAATCAACTAGGGGAGTTGCGGGGGTTGCAACGGTGTTTGGAGTAGTTGTGGGTTGAATGCTACGAAAATATAATCTAAACCAACCGGAATAAATGCCTACACAAATTAATCCAAGGTTGGAGTGCCCCTCGCAATGTAAATAGCTCCGGCTTTGCGAGGGATGGAGATGTAGCTTCAATGCATGGAAGATACGGTGTGAGAGAGCAAGGTCAATCGAGAGACATATAGATAGAGAGACAAAGTGAGTGTGGTCCGACATTCATTGAACATATATATATGCTCTGGAGAGATATTGTCCGATTGAGCTTTTGGCAAGGGTGAGGGCTGTAAGATAGAGCTTGAGAGATGATCCAGTCACAGACGTGTAGATATATTTTGTGCGTGGGAGGAAGCAAGGTCAATCGATCACATAGGGTCGCCGTGCGATCGAAAGAGTGACACGGGTTGGAGAGAGTGACCTAGATAGACAATGTGCTTGAGAGAGTATACAATGTGAATAGGTCGAATTGGGCTCAAACATGGTGATATATCTTTTTGTCCAAGAAAGAGCGAGGTCAATCGAGACATACAGAGAGAGAGAGAGAGACTGAGTGAGCGTGGCCTACCATGAGGTCGAAAGAGTGGGGCGCCTTGGATGGACTGACCTAGATAGACAATTTGCGTGAGAGAGTATAGAGTGTGTCGATCGAGGCCCGAACAGGGAGATATATCATTTGTGTGTGAAAGAAAACAAGGTTAAACGAGACTCAGATAAAGAGAGCGAGATTGAGCGAGTGTGGCCCGCCGTGCGGAAGAAAGAGTGAGACAGTATCGAGGGAGTGACCTAGATAGACAACGTGCGTGCGTGCGCACGAGAGGTTGGGGGCCTACATAGGCAATGCATGTATTTAGCGTGAGAGGCTGAGAGGGAGAGGGAGAGAGAGAGAGAGCTCGGCATGGGGTGCAATGGCGGGTCTGTGAGGAACAGGGGTTGTGTAGTTGAGGGACTTAGAGATCGAAACATGGAGAGAAAGAATGAACGTGTGTTGGAAACCGATAGCTTCCTAAGGTGGTTAGGAGAGGAAGATTGACCGATACAGGAAGTATGTAGCGTGTGTGCGGCAGGGGGGGCTAAAAACAACATTTGAATGTACATAGTATGAGACTTAATATCGATGTTTCAATTTGGTGTACATTGTAAGATTTGAACTGAGGACCACGCATATGGGTAATTATTTCGAATTCGTGCCATACTAAGTTTCGAAAAGTTGACATTGACTCAATTTGTTGTGCTTTTTTGTAGGTCATATGTTTGAATCCATCCAAAAGTTTTCTCACTACCATGGTGTTCATCATATACATATGAATTTGTATTAAAAAGTAGCATGGATACAGTGAAATGCGAAATCCACGTTAGAATTGGAGATCCTACGTGACACACACCCTAATTCAAATAACTAATTATGTGACACACACTCCAATCCATGTTAGCATGGATACCGTGGATACCGTTTCGATTTTTTTCAAATAACTCCTCATTAATTAATTTATAGTACTCCCTCTGTTCACTTTTATAAGATCTTGAAGACATTTCAGCAATGTGCAAAACAGTTCATTTTAAGTTGTTTGAAATGACTTACAAAAGTGAACGGAGGGAGTATCTCGTTTCGAATGACTAATTATTGCAAGGAAAACACAGGCATGGTAATACATACAGATTCGTTTGAAAATGAAAGAAGATTCATTTGCATTCTCAAATGTAGGCGCACCAGGCAGACCAGGGCCGTGTCGGGGTGGATGATACGTCTCCAACGTATCTATAATTTTTGATTGCTCCATGCTATATTATCTACTGTTTTAGGCAATATTGGGCTTTATTATCCACTTTTATGTTATTTTTGGGACTAACCTATTAACCGGAGGCCCAGCCCAGATTTGCTGTTTTATGCCTATTTCAGTGTTTCGAGGAAAAGGAATGTCAGACGGAGTCAAAACGGAACGAAATCAACTAGAGAAGTTATTTTTGGAAGGAAACCCACCTGATGGACTTGGACTCCATGTCAGAAGATACGGGAGGTGCTCACGAGGGTGGGGGGCGTGCCCTGCCCGGTTTACCGGAGTCCTGCTAGCCCAGTGCTACAGCCCGGATTCACTCGTTGATGACCGACACGTTCGATGCTGGGTCATGGATGCCTGTCCCTGTAAGTTTGTGCCACTTTGGGTTCACGACTAGCCATGTCAGCCCGGGTTCTTTGTCATATGGATGCTAGCGGCACTATCATATACGTGAGCCAAAAGGCGCAAACGGTCCCGGGCCAGGTAAGGTGGCACCCGTGGGAATACCGTGCGTGAGGCCGCAAAGGCATATGATGTGTTACATGCTAGATCGATGTGGCATCGAGTCGGGGTCCTGACAGCCCCTAGGGCGTGCCCCCCTGCCTCGTGGGGCCCCCGTAGCTCCACCGACGTACCCCCTGCACCCATATATACCTACGTATCATAAAACTTCTAGAACAGAAGATAGATCGGGAGTTCCGCCGCCGCAAGCCTCTGTAGCCACCAAAAACCTCTCGGGAGCCCGTTCCGGCACCCTGCCGGAGGGGAACCCATCGCCGGTGGCCATCTTCATCATCCCGGCGCTATCCATGATGAGGAGGGAGTAGTTCACCCTCGGGGATGAGGGTATGTACCAGTAGCTATGTGTTTGATCTCTCTCCCTCTCGTGTTCTCTCTTGTGTTCCCTCTATGGCACAATATTGATGTATCCTGAGCTTTGCTATTGTAGTTGGATCTTATGATGTTTCTCCCCCTCTACTCTCTTGTGATGAATTGAGTTTCCCCTTTCAAGTTATCTTATCGGATTGAGTCTTTTATGAGAACACTTGATGTATGTCTTGCCGTGATTATCTGTGGTGACAATGGGATATCATGTGCCACTTGATGTATGTTTTGGTGATCAACTTGCGGGTTTCGTGACATTGGGAACCTATGCATAGGGGTTGGCACACGTTCTTGACTCTCCGATAGAAACTTTGGGGCACTCTTTGAAGTACTTTGTGTTGGTTGGATGAATCTGAGATTGTGTGATGCTTATCGTTCAATCATGCCCACAGATACTTGAGGTGACAATGGAGTATCTAGGTGACATTAGGGTTTTGGTTGATTTGTGTCTTAAGGTGTTATTCTAGTACGAACTCTTTTATAGATTGATCCAAAAGAATAACTTTGAGGTGGTTTCGTACCCTACCATAATCTCTACGTTTGTTCTCCGCTATTAGTGGCTTCGGAGTGACTCTTTGTTGCATGTTGAGGGCTTGTTATATGATCTATCTATGTTATTATTGTTGAGAGAACTTGCAGTAGTGAAAGTATGAACCCTAGGCCTTGTTTCCTATCATTGCAATACCGTTTATGCTCACTTTTATCATTAGTTGCCTTGCTGTTTTTATTATTTCAGATTACAAATACCTTTATCTACCATCCATATTGCACTTGTATCACCATCTCTTTGCCGAACTAGTGCACCTATACAATTTACCATTGTATTGGGTGTGTTGGGGACACAAGAGACTCTCTGTTATTTGGTTGCAGGGTTGCTTGAGAGAGACCATCTTCATCCTATGCCTCCTACGGATTGATAAACCTTAGGTCATCCACTTGAGGGAAATTTGCTACTGTCCTACAAACCTGTGCACTTGCAGGCCCAACAACGTCTACAAGAAGAAGGTTGTGTAGTAGACATCAAGCTCTTTTCTGGCGCCGTTGCCGGGGAGGTTAGCGCTTGAAGGTATATCTTTAGATCTTGCAATTGAATCTTTTTGTTTCTTGTTTTATCACTAGTTTAGTTTATAAAAGAAAACTACAAAAAAATGGAATTAAGGATGCCTCATATGCTTCATCTTTTTAATGTATTTCGTGAAAATGATGGGAAGGAAAACTGTGCTCAAGTACTAGAAGAAGAATTACATAGAATGCTTGGCATAAAATATGTGAATGATGAGCATGATTGCAATGTTTTTAGTATGAATTCCTTGAATATCCATGATGCTACTGATATGCAAAGTCACAAGCTTGGGGAAGCTATGTTTGATGAAGATGATATTTTTTGTCCCCCAAGATTTGATGAGCAAATTTACTATGATGAAAGCATGCCTCCTATCTATGATGATTATTGTGATGACACGTATGCTTTAAAGAATAATGATAACCATGAAACTTGTCATCTTGATCCTAATTTTAAATCATATGATAGTTATTTTGTTGAGTTTGCTCCCACCACTATTCATGAGAAGAATTTTGCTTATGAGGAGAGTAGTAAATTTTCTATGCTAGTTGATCATGAAAAGAATGCTTTAGGTGCTGGTTACATTGTTGAATTCATTCATGATGCTCCTGAAAATTATTATGAGGGAGGAACATATGCTTGTAGGAATTGCAATAATATCAAGTTTCCTCTCTATGTGCTTCAAGTTTTGAAGCTATGCTTCTTTTACCTTCCTATGCTAGTTGATTATCGTTCCCATAAGTTGTTTGCTCACAAAATCCCTATGCATAGGAAGTGGGTTAGACTTAAAAGTGCTAGTTATGCTTCATGATGCTCCCGTTATGTTTCAATTCTTATCTTTTATGTGAGCATCATTGTCATCATCATGCCTAGCTAGAAAGGCATTAAAGAAAAGCGCTTGTTGGGAGACAACCCAATACTTATCCTTACTGTTCTTGTATGTTCACATGATTATGCTACTGTAGTAATCATGTTTTATAGCTTTTGTTTCAATAAAGTGCGAAGTAAGACCTTTAGGATGGCTTATGGTGATAGTTGTGTTGATCCTGCTGAAAATCAGAAACTTTTGCACCTAGTAAATTAGTTTTGTTAATTCACAGAAACGTGCTTCTGATCGGATTCTTTTTGCTCTGGATTGGTACACGAATTTCTAGGACTTCCTAATTTGGTAGGATTTTGGGAGTTCCAGAAGTATACGTTTGGTACAGATTAATACAGACTGTTCTATTTTTGACAGACTCTGTTTTCTATGTGTTGTTTGCTTATTTTGATGAATCTATGAGTAGTATCGGAGGGTATGAACCATAGATAAGTTGGAGTACAGTAGATATTACACCAATATGAATTTAGAATGAGTTAATTACAGTACCAATGTGGTGGTTTTGTTTTCTTTCACTAACGAAGCTTATAAGATTTCCTGTTGAGTTTTGTGTTGTGAAGTTTTCAAGTTTTGGGTAAAGATTCGATGGACTATGGAATAAGGAGTGGCAAGAGCCGAAGCTTGGGGGTGCCCAAGGCACCCCAAGGTAATATTCAAGGACAACCAAGAGCCTAAGCTTGGGGATGCCCCAGAAGGCATCCCCTCTTTCGTCTTCGTTCATTGGTAACTTTACTTGGAGCTATATTTTTATTCACCACATGATATGTGTTTTGCTTGGAGCGTCATTTTCTTTTGTTAGTGTTAGCTTGCTGTTATTTATAATAATGTTTTTCATCTTTAGTTTCAATAAAGAAGTCAAGGATAGCCTTTGCCATGCTTATTTTGCTAGTATACATGTTGCTGTTTGAAAAACAGAAAGTTTACCGCTGTTGCAGAAATTCCCTAGAAAAGTCAGAGAGTGGTATAATGTTTAATCTTTTTGCATATTGAGCTATGATAAATTTATTACAGTGGGAATTTTAGTTCATAATTTTTGGAGTCAAGGAAGTATTGATACTCTTGCATTCTTTACAGACTGTACTGTTTTGGCAGATTGCTGTTATGGTTGCATTGTTTGCATATGTTTGCTTGATTAATGATTCTATTTGAGGATAGGAGTATTAAATATGCAGAGGCATTTAGTATGCAATGTTGAATAATTATTTAAGTGATTTGTACAGTAGAAAATGATAAGGTTTTGCATTGGTTTATACTAACCTATCTCACGAGTTCTTGCTGAGTTTGTTGTGAATGAAGCTTTTGATAAAAAGAGAAACCATGAATGAGAGGAATTAAGGAGACACAAAAGCTCAAGCTTGGGGATTCCCAAGGCACCCCAAGATAATATTTCAAGAAGTCTCAAGCATCTAAGCTTGGGGATGCCCCGGTAGGCATCCCACCTTTCTTCTTCAACAACTATCGGTTAGTATCGGTTGAGCCTAAGTGTTTGCTTCTTCACATGAGTTGTGCTATCCTTGCAATGTAGTTTTCTTTAGCTTTGCTTGCTGTTTGAATAAAGTATCAAGATCTGAAATTATTAAATGAGAGAGAGTCTTCGCATGGTTGCATAATTATTTAGCTACTCATTGACCTTCACTTATATCTTTTGAAGTAGTTTGTCATTTGCTCTAGTGCATCACTTATACATTTTAGAGCATGGTGGTAGTTTTATTTTGAAGAAATAGATGAACTCTCTTACTTCACTTAGATTATTTTGAGCGTCGTTAATAGCATGGTAATTTGCTTAATATTAATATACTTGGTATTCAAGATATGTGAAACTTTCTTATGAGTGTGTTGAATACTAAGAAAAGTTTGATACTTGATAATTGTTTTGAGATATGGAGGTAGTGATATTAAAGTCATGCTAGTTGGGTGATTATGAATTCAAAGAATGCTTGTGTTGAAGTTGGCAAGTCCCGTAGCATGCACGTATGGTTAAAGTTGTGTAACAAATTTGAAACATGAAGTGTACCTGGCTTGTGCATCCTTATGAGTGGCGGTCGGGGACGAGCGATGGTCTTTTCCTACCAATCTACCCCCCTAGGAGCATGCGCATAGTACTTGGTTTTTGATGACTTCTAAATTTTTGCAATAAGTATATGACTTCTTTTGACTAATGTTGAGTCCATGGATTATACGCACTTTTACCTTTCCGCCATTGCTAGCCTCTTTGGTACCGTGCATTGCCCTTTCTCACCTTGAGAGTTGGTGCAAACTTCTCCGGTGCATCCAAACCCCGTGATATGATACGCTCTATCACACATAAACCTCCTTATATCTTCCTCAAAACAGCCACCATACCTACCTATTATGGCATTTCCATAGCCATTCCAAGATATATTGCCATGCAACTTTCCACCGTTCCGATCATCATCATGACATACTTTACTTTTGTCATATTGCCATTGCATGATCATGAAGTTGACATCGTATTTGTGGCAAAGCCACCATGCATTATTTTTCATACATGTCACTCTTGATTCATTGCACCATTGTCAGGACCCCGACTCGATGCCACATAGGTCTAGCATGTAACACCTCATATCACTTTGCGGCCTCATGCACGGTATTCCCACGGGTGTCGCCTTACCTTTGCCCGGGACCGTTTGCGTCTTTTGGCACACGTATATGATAGTGTCGCTAGCACCCATATGATAAGGAGCCCGGGCTGACATGGCTAGTCGTAAACCCAAAGTGGCACAGACTTACAGGGACAGGCATCCATGACCCAGCATCGAACGTGTCGGTCATCAGCAAGTGGGTCCGGGCTGTAGCACTGGGCTAGCAGGACTCCGGTAAACCGGGCTGTAGCGGGCTAACAGGCCTCCAATACTCAATGCGTGACATTTCCCCGAAGGGACAGACACAGGAACGAAGAAGGACACATGCCGGCCAGCCTAAGTGTTTCGGAGCAGTAGCAAGCTACCATGGCTCGGTGGAAACACTAGGAGACATTTCCCGGTAAGAGAGGCTACTAAGGATAAACAACTAGATAGTCAGATCCCACACATACCAAGCATTTCAATAACATACACACAATATGCTCGATATGTGCAATACAACATGGCATCACAAAATGACTCTACGACTCAAGTATTTATTCAATAGGCTCCGAGGAGCGAGATATTACAAACAGGGGTCTCACGACCCAACATTCAGAGCATACAAGTCAAAGCACAAGCGGAAGCTATCATGTCTGAGTACAGACATCTAGAAATGAAAAAGGCTGAGAAGCCTGACTATCTACCAGATCCTGCCGAGGGCTCAAGATCGTAGCTGAGGTAACAACCTAAACGTCGAAGTCCACGCGAAACTACTAGTGAGACCGAAGTCTCTCTGCAAAACATAAAATAGGCAAACGTGAGTACAAATGTACCCAGCAAGACTTACATCAGAACTAACTACATATGCATCATTATCAACAAAGGGGATGGTGGGGTTTAACTGCAGCAAGCCAGCTTTGACTCGGTGGCTATCCTGAACTACGACTGCAAGCAACTCTTTTGAGGTGGCGCACATGAGTCCACATATTCACCAACCAATACACCACTATGGATCCGCTCCCGTCTCCCTACAAGAACGCCATCCATAGCACTCACGCTTATCTTGCGTATTTTAGAGTATCCACTCTCACTTGTCTATGAACTGATATAAGCAACCCAGAAGTCCTTTACCGCGGACACGGCTATTCGAATAGATGATATTAACCCTGCAGGGGTGTACTTCTTCATACATGTTTCCACCACTTAGCGTCTGCACACGACATGTGCTCGGCAGACTTCAAGCGAAAGCCGACGTGGGTGTAGACCACGACCTACCTAAACACTCAAGTCTCTAGTCCAGGTTTATCGCCTATTCGGGTTCCATCCATGAGGAGATCCGGCCGGAGTTTCGCTCACAGCCCCAAACGATGTGAACAGGGTTCCGTGACACCAAACGGGCGCCCGGTTTACCCGGCCACGTGCCTACCGCATCACAGCCCACCCCTCCGGTCAGCGCTGTCCACGGCCTCCAGCATACTACAAACACCAGAAACTACTTGCAACTCCTGGACAGAGGACGAGGGTGAATAAGAAGTTGGGCAGGGTCATATTTCAGGGCCCAATGTATGGTAGTAGCTGAATCATGGATCACAAACACAGAACTCAGTTCCTGAGGACGGCTGCAATGAGACAACCCACCATGTACTCCTACATGGCCTCTCACCGCTACCTTTACCAAATCGTGTTCACACGCTTAGCTCACACACCGTAGGACATGTTCACACACCTCTGATTCATTCCGGATGAATCAGACCTGACTCGACTCTAAGCAGTAGCAGGCATGACAAACAAGCATGAATGAGTAGGCACAATAGGGCTCAAACAACTCCTACTCATGCTAGTGGGTTTCATCTATTTACTGTGGCAATGACAGGTCATGCAAAGGATAAAGGGGTTCAGCTACCGCAGCAGGTAACAGATGAATCGTTGTTGTCCTAATGCAGTAAAAGAGAGCAGGAGCGAGAGAGTGGGATTGTATGGGAATGAACAAGGGGGTTTTGCTTGCCTGGCACTTCTGAAGATAACATTGAGTCTTCATTAGTGTCAACGATCACATCATCGGTATCACGTCTATCGAGAGGGGACAAATACCGGCAACACAGAAGGGAACACAATCAATGCAATGCACAATATGATGCAGGATCATGGCATGGCAAAATGAATGTGTTTTGGGCTAATGCAACTAGCAACAGATTAAATGAAGTTGGTTTGAATACAAGATTCAAATTCAAACTCCATATGTGATTATTCAAATGCCATTTATTTGTTTTGTCCAAAACAGAGGACAAACATTGTTCAAACATGCATGAAAATGATACAGATGGATTCCTTGAATTTTTCTGATAATTTTTCATATATAATTTATTTAATTTGGAGTTACGGTTAATTTTCTATGATTTATTGAAGTTTAGGGCATTTTCTGAAATTCCTGAATAATAAATAAATCCAGAAAAGGATTTACTGCGTCAGCACTGCGTCACTGTGACGTCAGCAGGTCAACAGACGCTGCTGGTGGTCAAACCTGACCAGTGGGGTCCACTGGTCAGTGACTGAGGCTGGTTAGTGTCAATGGCAGGTGGGGCCGGGTCAACAGACACGTCAGCAGGTCAATACTGACGTGTGGGGTCGGTCAACGTCCATGTCAGCGTGGTCAAAGCTAACGGGTGGGGCCCATGTGGTTAGTTAAACTAAACAGAAAATAAACTAAGATTAATTAAGGCGTGGGGCCCAGTGCCAGTGACACGGTGCGGTGATTAGTGGCTAACTAAGCCAGCCACGTCAGCAAGTGACGCCGGCGACCACGGCGACGGCGAGACCTCGCCGGAGTTGCTCGGGACGGCGCTACAGCCCGCGGCTGGTCGCGCCGAGGGCACCAAGAGTGAGCCCGTGCTCCCGCGCATCTAGGGGGACCCACGAGAGGGCGTGGGGTGGCCGGAGTTGAGCGCGGCATCGACCCCGGCGGCGGCCGGAGCTCGGGGGTTCGCGGGACCGGCGCTGCGGTGTGCAACGAGACGGTTGTCGCGCTAGTTTTACTCTACGGGACGTAACGAGTGCAACGGACGCATGCGTGGGACCAAAAGGTCACCGGGGCTTCACCGGCGACGAGCCCGTGCGGCGGAGCGTCTCGGCTCCGGTGGAGGGAGCGGTTGGAGCTCGAAATCGGACATGGGGTTAGGGGGAAACGAAGCAGGGGCTCACGGAGATCACGATGTGACGGTCGGCGTGCTCGGGGAAGGCCTGGGGCGACGGGACAGCGACGGCGATCTCCGGTGACCGAAGCTTGAAGACGAGTCGATGCGGTCGAGTTGGGGCGTCCGAGCGCTCGGGGCTTGCTCGAGGCGACGTAACAGGCGGTGGCGGAGTTTGCAGACTACACGGGGAGGCGAGAGGAGCATGGTGGGCGTGGTGGCAGCGAACGATGGCGGCGGCTCTCTGTTCGG
>NC_041391.1:459881893-459897610 GCF_002162155.2 Triticum dicoccoides
AGAGGGGAAGGAGAGCAGCGAGTGAGGGAGAGGAGAGAGGGCCACCAGGGGGGGTTCGTGGCATCGTGGTGGCGTGAGGGGGAGGCTCGGGAACGCCTCGGTGGAAGCAGGAGGTGGCCGGGGCCTCTCGGGCGCGCGCCACGCCTCGCCTCTGTTCGTCCTCCTGGCAGAGGAGGAAGATGACAAGGGGGAGGAGGTGGGCTGGGCCGGCCAGATGGGCTGGCCAGCTGGGCCAGGTAAGTGGCGCCAGGTAACTTCCTTCTCTCTCTGTTTTATTTATTATTTTTATTTTGCCACTGTTTTGAATTTAAAATAATTCAAACAATGCCAAAAACTCCTCTGAATATTTTATATTGCTAGATGGACTTTTCCAAAAGCTTATAAAATATTTCAGGGGTATTTGAAATTATATTCTAATTATATGAATATAACTCAAATTCAAATAGCTAATGAATTAAATCCAAAGTCCCAAAAATAATTCCTTAAAAGTGTTCAATATTTTGGTTGGGACCAGAACCCTTACCAAAAATTATCAAACATTTAAGAAGAGCATTTTGGAGCAATGAATGAGATTTCTAGGGTTTTTGCCCCTCTTTTATTTAAGTTTTTGAGGCTTCCAAAATTCCTCAGTTCAAGTTTCGAAAATATAGACATGATGCACACATGAAGCTAGCCTAGAGCACTACCAGCAGCTAGGGATGTGACAACTCACCCCCACTAAACAAGAATCTCGTCTCGAGATTCAAGCGTAGGGTAAGGTGAAGGGTAACGCAGACTAGTATAATCTTCACGATCCAGGTTGCACTTCATAGGAACGTTGATTCGATCACCATCATTGTCTTGAAGTCTTGCTCTGAGAAATCCTGTCAACATGACATGGAGGGAAGAAGACTCTAGAAGGATCGGTCTTCTCGAAGGTCGAACAACTCAGGATTAACTCACGGAATGTGACATAGCAACATCTCTCGAGCTGAGAGACGAAGCATACCTCTAGAGGGATGGAGTGGAGCAGGTGACGAGGTTCACTAGGTAGACAACAATTCCAGACTTAAGAATGTGGTGATCGGTTGTCAACATAGCGAGGAGTTGAATTGCCATGATACCACGACGAAACATCCTGGAGGAGGGTGATTCGTAGATTATTATCTTAAGTGGCAAAAAGAATTACTTTTGATTCAGAGATCATTGAAACTCTTCATAACGATCGTTTGGAGGGGGTCGGTAGAATGGCATACTCGGACTTAGATGATGTGGATTACCTTGTTGAAGACAACGTAATGGATGAATTTCCTTATCACCGGAGATGGAAGAGACCCGTGGTAGAATGGCACATTGGTGGTGCAAGCTGGGAACAAAATGCAAATGCTGGGAATGATTCTGGTAACTAGGGAAGAACCCAACAATAGAGAGTGGATTCACTATTTGAAAAGGTCATAGCATTGCCGAGGAAACTGAGAGGAATCCCAGTTAGAGCCGATGATAACACGTAGCGCTTGTGCGTGCTCTCAAGAACTTGAGCATTTCCATAATCATCAAGGTTTTATCAACAACCGCGTCAAGGGTGCTGATAACACAACATACTACCATGATGAATAGCGATGGACGATGCAAATGCGAAGGAGGATAACACTTTCTCAGATTTCACCTTAGCGAGGCCAAGGAAATAAAATCTGGATGATCGACCGAGAGATATTTAGCACTCCGCTTCTAATGTTCTCCTTGATGTGCTAGTGTATCCCATTCATAGATATGGTTTGATAACTAGAACATCAAGTAAAAGGTCGGACTTCGGGAACACAAAATCCATAGGGGCAACTAGGGAGTAAATCCTACGAAATCCCTATGGGGAGGTGGCCAACTTCCTCAATCAAGATATTATAATAACAGGTCTTCCGGCTGGGTGTGTTGGCCACGACATCCACTTTACCGGTTTTCGAGGGACCGATATTATAGTTCTTGGGAAATGTTCCAAACCATCATATCTGCCTGAGATTCAGATCTAGTTGGTGTCAGGATATTCCAGACTCATCGAGTCTAGGAAGAAAAATGAAAGTTTCCAACACAAATCGACGAGATGACGTTGCGAGATTCTCGGGGAATGAACTACGATAGTAAGCTCCAAAACATGAGCTGGTTCGGCTACAACATGTGAACACGATGTCCAAGACAAGCATGACCACAAAGTAGTCTTATAATAAAACACTACCGAGTTCAGGAGGGGGAACCATCATTAATGACATCGAAGTCTCCACGCGTGGAAGTCCAAAGAGTTCACCTTGGACAGACTCCTTTATCTTTGAACAACTCAATCAGTGGCTTGGTGTGCTAGGATATACATATAGAATGGAGGGTGCAAATCTCCAGACCACAGAATACTTCGCACGTATGCATGACTGACTTGGGATGATTCCAGAGGAAGCAAAACTAACTTTCTCAAATTCACGGCGGCAACTTTCACCAAATGCACGTGTATAAAAGGAAGTCACTCCTTTCATCAACAAATACTTCATGAGCTAGCATGAAGAAAATGCTTTCAAGAGTTTCCAACACTAGCTTAATGTCCAACAAAATCATGGAGGAGATAAGGATGTTGTCAATGGGCTCAACAACAATTCATCTGGGTTTCCTTTTAAAAGGAATTCCATAGTTAAGTGCACAAGTGATAGCATTGGTCAGGCCAAAGATGTAATGGTGTAGGGATCAACCACGAATAAGACAACATTACGAGCATCATTGGTACTGATTTGATTTGACGATAGCCCACACTCAAATCAAAGGATTGATAAGACAATAGGTCCAGCAACTGATCACAGGGACCAATCGATGAAGATATCATCTTTCTTCAACACACACACATACACTGAAAGATATCCCTTAACATGAACTAAGTTAGACAGGCTTTTATCTTCCAACTCTCCAAGTTGTTGTTTGGCTTAACCAACTAGCTCAGGGGTATCTAACACCGATTCTTGGAGAGAAAGTGGTTCACAAGAAACCAACTTGATCACGAGCTCAACATAACAGTCAGGTGACAGCCTGGTGATACTTTTGAGAAGATATTCGGAAAATCACGAACCACCGGTATGTTACTAAACTTGAGAACAATCTTGCTTTTGAGGGCAAGACGATATGATCAAATGAGTGAGGACTTGACAAGATCCTAACTCATCAATCGAAGGGTGCACCGAAATAAGGACTAGGTAGCACGATCAGTCTTAGAAGGATGATTCAAAAACCAACACGCTAAGAACGAGGTTATCGTCCATTTAACTACCAAGCAACGAGGTTGCTGGGAGTATTGATTTCACACATCACAATTCATTTGTCGGTATTCTGGTTGCATCAACACGAGGGCCGAGGAATGACTAATGATGGTGAGAAGTATGACTACGTCAAAATTCATGAGAATTGGTGCAGTTCTCATGACAATTCTGACATAAAGGGGGTAATACTCCAAGGTAGAACAAAACCAAAAGCTGGATTGGCATTTGATCTGCGGAATACAACTACTTTGACCCAATCCTAGATATGGATGAGGTACTGGAGTTTGTTTCTCCTAGTCATTCTGCGATAGAATGGCTTGACGGACCACAAGAGTAATAGACATCGATAAACGAACGCACGCATACTCTTGACTATCAATTGATAGACGAGGGTCAGAATGCAACTAAAGATAACAACTCAAAGGAACATACGATTTTCTGAGTTGTGGATGCATGGTTTGGCATGTCGAACGAATTCAACATATTTCTTCCGGGCAATCCATGCGGAAAGGTAGAACTGGCAGAGCCACAATATATAATGGAGAACTCATCAAAAATAATCCTGTTGTGATATTTCAGTTCAACGAGGAACTTCTGCCATAAGTAGTTCATGGTATTTGGAAGAAGAAGATACCACGGACTTCAAGGACTATCGCAAAGGTTACTAATATCCTAAAGGCACTAGCAATTACTATCAACATGAAGTAGGTAGAGTGAATCTCGGGTTCAAAACCCAGGAGTAGAATACCTACTACTAAGTAGCATCACGGAATGCTTTCGAGGATAAAGGCCAGAATCATCACACTGGGACACCAATCATGGCTAAATTACTAGGTGATCCCCTAAGACACCTAGGGTCATAATACCAGCTCCAACATATATGTCAAGGCAATAAAGTACCTCAACTCACCGATTAGTGTGGTTAATCTGGCCCAAAGGAACATCGAAACGGGAGGAAGGAATTTGCAAATTGCATCAGATTGTATAGAAACCTGGGATGACTCGGACAGCATAACGGCTGTAAATGCTCAGAAAAGATTTGAGACATTCACAAAAATGGTGGCATAACCACTCAGGAGCACAATATCAAGGTTTCGAGATCAACAGTTAACATACAGAAGATAGTAGGAACTGAACTGAGGCTTGAATCAACAATCTTATAAGTCTACGGATTAGTAACACGTGATCCTGATAGAAAGAAGAGATAGCCTAGTTCTTAATCCCCGTAGGAAAGATAAGATGACTCAGATCAGAAGGGCATAAAGTATAAGGAGTAAAAAGAGCCTTACGTTCCCTCCCACAATCAATTCCCTTATATAACTAAAGAATTTCTAGACTCAACTTCGACCAGTTTGGCTTGGTAATCCTACAGGCAGTCAAGCTCTGATACCAACGCTGTCAGGACCCCGACTCGATGCCACATAGGTCTAGCATGTAACACCTCATATCACTTTGCGGCCTCACGCACGGTATTCCCACGGGTGTCGCCTTACCTTTGCCCGGGACCGTTTGCGTCTTTTGGCACACGTATATGATAGTGTCGCTAGCACCCATATGATAAGGAGCCCAGGCTGACATGGCTAGTCGTAAACCCAAAGTGGCACAGACTTACAGGGACATGCATCCATGACCCAGCATCGAACGTGTCGGTCATCAGCAAGTGGGTCCGGGCTGTAGCACTGGGCTAGCAGGACTTCGGTAAACCGGGCTGTAGCGGGCTAACAGGCCTCCGATACTCAATGCGTGACATTTCCCCGAAGGGACAGACACAGGAACGAAGAAGGACACATGCCGGCCAGCCTAAGTGTTCCGGAGCAGTAGCAAGCTAACATGGCTCGGTGGAAACACTAGGAGACATTTCCCGGTAAGAGAGGCTACTAAGGATAAACAACTAGATAGTCAGATCCCACACATACCAAGCATTTCAATAACATACACACAATATGCTCGATATGTGCAATACAACATGGCATCACAAAATGACTCTACGACTCAAGTATTTATTCAATAGGCTCCGAGGAGCGAGATATTACAAACAGGGGTCTCACGACCCAACATTCAGAGCATACAAGTCAAAGCACAAGCGGAAGCTATCATGTCTGAGTACAGACATCTAGAAATGAAAAAGGCTGAGAAGCCTGACTATCTACCAGATCCTGCCGAGGGCTCAAGATCGTAGCTGAGGTAACAACCTAAACGTCGAAGTCCACGCGAAACTACTAGTGAGACCGAAGTCTCTCTGCAAAACATAAAATAGGCAAACGTGAGTACAAATGTACCCAGCAAGACTTACATCAGAACTAACTACATATGCATCATTATCAACAAAAGGGATGGTGGGGTTTAACTGCAGCAAGCCAGCTTTGACTCGGTGGCTATCCTGAACTACGACTGCAAGCAACTCTTTTGAGGTGGCGCACACGAGTCCACATATTCACCAACCAATACACCACTATGGATCCGCTCCCGTCTCCCTACGAGAACGCCATCCATAGCACTCACGCTTATCTTGCGTATTTTAGAGTATCCACTCTCACTTGTCTATGAACTGATATAAGCAACCCAGAAGTCCTTTACCGTGGACACGGCTATTCGAATAGATGATATTAACCCTGCAGGGGTGTACTTCTTCATACATGTTTCCACCACTTAGCGTCTGCACACGACATGTGCTCGGCAGACTTCAAGCGAAAGCCGGCGTGGGTGTAGACCACGACCTACCTAAACACTCAAGTCTCTAGTCCAGGTTTATCGCCTATTCGGGTTCCATCCATGAGGAGATCCGGCCGGAGTTTCGCTCACAGCCCCAAACGATGTGAACAGGGTTCCGTGACACCAAACGGGCGCCCGGTTTACCCGGCCATGTGCCTACCGCATCACAGCCCACCCCTCTGGTCAGCGCTGTCCACGGCCTCCAGCATACTACAAACACCAGAAACTACTTGCAACTCCTGGACAGAGGACGAGGGTGAATAAGAAGTCGAGCGGGGTCATATTTCAGGGCCCAATGTATGGTAGTAGCTGAATCATGGATCACAAACACAGAACTCAGTTCCTGAGGACGGCTGCAATGAGACAACCCACCATGTACTCCTACATGGCCTCTCACCGCTACCTTCACCAAATCGTGTTCACACGCTTAGCTCACACACCGTAGGACATGTTCACACACCTCTGATTCATTCCGGATGAATCAGACCTGACTCGACTCTAAGCAGTAGCAGGCATGACAAACAAGCATGAATGAGTAGGCACAACAGGGCTCAAACAACTCCTACTCATGCTAGTGGGTTTCATCTATTTACTATGGCAATGACAGGTCATGCAAAGGATAAAGGGGTTCAGCTACCGCAGCAGGTAACAGATGAATCGTTGTTGTCCTAATGCAGTAAAAGAGAGCAGGAGCGAGAGAGTGGGATTGTATGGGAATGAACAAGGGGGTTTTGCTTGCCTGGCACTTCTGAAGATAACATTGAGTCTTCATCAGTGTCAACGATCACATCATCGGTATCACGTCTATCGAGAGGGGACAAATACCGGCAACACAGAAGGGAACACAATCAATGCAATGCACAATATGATGCAGGATCATGGCATGGCAAAATGAATGTGTTTTGGGCTAATGCAACTAGCAACAGATTAAATGAAGTTGGTTTGAATACAAGATTCAAATTCAAACTCCATATGTGATTATTCAAATGCCATTTATTTGTTTTGTCCAAAACAGAGGACAAACATTGTTCAAACATGCATGAAAATGATACAGATGGATTCCTTGAATTTTTCTGATAATTTTTCATATATAATTTATTTAATTTGGAGTTACGGTTAATTTTCTATGATTTATTGAAGTTTAGGGCATTTTCTGAAATTCCTGAATAATAAATAAATCCAGAAAAGGATTTACTGCGTCAGCACTGCGTCACTGTGACGTCAGCAGGTCAACAGACGCTGCTGGTGGTCAAACCTGACCAGTGGGGTCCACTGGTCAGTGACTGAGGCTGGTTAGTGTCAATGGCAGGTGGGGCCGGGTCAACAGACACGTCAGCAGGTCAATACTGACGTGTGGGGTCGGTCAACGTCCATGTCAGCATGGTCAAAGCTGACGGGTGGGGCCCATGTGGTTAGTTAAACTAAACAGAAAATAAACTAAGATTAATTAAGGCGTGGGGCCCAGTGCCAGTGACATGGTGCGGTGATTAGTGGCTAACTAAGCCAGCCACGTCAGCAAGTGACGCCGGCGACCACGGCGACGGCGAGACCTCGCCGGAGTTGCTCGGGACGGCGCTACAGCCCGCGGCTGGTCGCGCTGAGGGCACCAAGAGTGAGCCCGTGCTCCCGCGCATCTAGGGGGACCCACGAGAGGGCGTGGGGTGGCCGGAGTTGAGCGCGGCATCGACCCCGGCGGCGGCCGGAGCTCGGGGGTTCGCGGGACCGGCGCTGCGGTGTGCAACGAGACGGTTGTCGCGCTAGTTTTACTCTACGGGACGTAACGAGTGCAACGGGCGCATGCGTGGGACCAAAAGGTCACCGGGGCTTCACCGGCGACGAGCCCGTGCGGCGGAGCGTCTCGGCTCCGGTGGAGGGAGAGGCTGGAGCTCGAAATCGGACATGGGGTTAGGGGGAAACGAAGCAGGGGCTCACGGAGATCACGATGTGACGGTCGGCGTGCTCGGGGAAGGCCTGGGGCGACGGGACAGCGACGGCGATCTCCGGCGACCGAAGCTTGAAGACGAGTCGATGCGGTCGAGTTGGGGCGTCCGAGCGCTCGGGGCTTGCTCGAGGCGACGTAACAGGCGGTGGCGGAGTTTGCAGACTACACGGGGAGGCGAGAGGAGCATGGTGGGCGTGGTGGCAGCGAACGACGGCGGCGGCTCTCTGTTCGGGCGAAGAACGAAGAGGTAGAGGGGAAGGAGAGCAGCGAGTGAGGGAGAGGAGAGAGGGCCACCAGGGGGGGTTCGTGGCATCGTGGTGGCGTGAGGGGGAGGCTCGGGAACGCCTCGGTGGAAGCAGGAGGTGGCCGGGGCCTCTCGGGCGCGCGCCACGCCTCGCCTCTGTTCGTCCTCCTGGCAGAGGAGGAAGATGACAAGGGGGAGGAGGTGGGCTGGGCCGGCCAGATGGGCTGGCCAGCTGGGCCAGGTAAGTGGCGCCAGGTAACTTCCTTCTCTCTCTGTTTTATTTATTATTTTTATTTTGCCACTGTTTTGAATTTAAAATAATTCAAACAATGCCAAAAACTCCTCTGAATATTTTATATTGCTAGATGGACTTTTCCAAAAGCTTATAAAATATTTCAGGGGTATTTGAAATTATATTCTAATTATATGAATATAACTCAAATTCAAATAGCTAATAAATTAAATCCAAAGTCCCAAAAATAATTCCTTAAAAATGTTCAATATTTTGGTTGGGACCAGAACCCTTACCAAAAATTATCAAACATTTAAGAAGAGCATTTTGGAGCAATGAATGAGATTTCTAGGGTTTTTGCCCCTCTTTTATTTAAGTTTTTGAGGCTTCCAAAATTCCTCAGTTCAAGTTTCGAAAATATAGACATGATGCACACATGAAGCTAGCCTAGAGCACTACCAGCAGCTAGGGATGTGACAACCATCCCGGTACACCGCCGGAGGCATTCATATAGAGTCATATCTTGTTCTAGTTTCGAGTTGTAATTCATATGTTGTAATCAATGAACTGTGATGATCATCATTATTAGAGCATTGCCCAAAAAGAAAAAAGAAAAGAAAGGCCAAAAGAAAAAAAGGGGCCAAAGAAAAAAAAGAAAAAAAGGGAGAAAAGAAAATAAATAAAAAGGGCAATGTTACTATCTCTTTTTCCACACTTGTGCTTCAAAGTAGCACCTTGTTCTTCGTGTAGTGAGTCTCATATATTGTGCATTGGCACATCTGGCAGTGGCCCGGCCAAGCCTAAACCGGCAGAGAATGTGCTCCTAAAGACGTTGGGTCTGGTCCCTGAGGTTATGGTGCCGGACGAGGAGGCAGTTCAGGAGCTCAGGATGATGTTCGACTCCCCGCTCAGAGAGCAACACGTTCGGGTGATTGCCGCGCTGTTTGGCAAGACCCTGCCGTCGGTCACAGAGTTGGAAGGCAGTGAGGGCAGAGCCATCGCTACGTTCTAAGCACTGGGTGCTTGGTGTTGGTGATGACCACTCTTTAGATGGAATACAACCCCGAAATACTCAGCTGGAACATGCGTGGCCTAAACAACCCGGCCAAAAGAAAGGCGGTGAAGGACTTTGTTGCCACGGTGAAAGTTAACCTAGTGTGCTTTTAGGAGACTAAACTAGATGTAATAGATCACTTTATGTTAATGGAATGCCTAGGCCGGTCTTTTGACGGCTTTGTGTATTTACCGGCGGTGGAAACTCGTGGAGGGATTCTTTTGGCGTGGGATACCACGATCCTTTCGGTGGAAAATGTGCAGTTCGACACTAACTCTTTGACGGCACTCGTGCATGCAAAGGATGGTTCTACTTGGTGGATCACTGCGGTGTATGCCCCTCAAGGTGACGAGCTCAAGACTCAGTTCTTGCAGGAGCTGGCCATTCAGCGATCCCTTTGCCCTGGCCCTTGGCTCATTTTAGGTGATTTTAACATGATATTGCGCGCGTGTGAGAAGAACAATGCCAACATCAATAGGGCGATGATGTCCAAGTTCAGGAGTTTTGTCGACGATCATGAACTAAAGGAGCTCTACATGCATGGTCGCTTGTACACCTGGTCGAATGAGAGAGACACACCGACGATGACCAAGATTGACAGAATCTTGGTGTCGGTCGAGTGGGATCTGGGTCATCCAGACAAATTACTCCAAGCGCTTTCTTCGTCTGTCTCAGACCACGCGCCTTTTCACCTATCCACTAGCATGCATTTTTGTCCCAAGAAGAGATTCCGATTTGAACTCTACTGGACCAAGTTAGAGGGATTTGATGAAGCGATCAAAGAAGCTTGGGTGTGCGATGAGTCCATTGCCGATCCTTTCAAGAGGCTGGACGCCCTGTTTCATAATGCGGCCGTCTACTTACAAGCCTGGGGCCAGCGCCGTACTAGGAACATTAAGGTCTTGATGTCTGTTCAAACTGGGTGATATTCAGACTAGATCAGGTGCAGGAATTCAGGAGATTAACCTTGGCCAAGCTTTGGCTGCGCAGAACGCTCAAACTTGCGCTGCTGGGTTTAGCCTCGCTGGAAAGGACTATCAAGAGGCAAAGATCTAGAATCAGGTGGTTGCGGGAAGGCGATGCCAACACCAAACTTTTTCAGCTGGCAGCAAACGGTAGGCGCTCCAAGAACTTTATCACGAGCATCGAGCACGAGTCTGTTATTGAAACGGACCAACAGAGAAAGGAGCAGATCTTCTTTGACACCTTCCAAAACCTGCTGGGGGTGGCACATCAAAGGGAGCATTCCTTAGATATGGAAACCCTAGATATGGAAGCGGTCGACCTTTCGGAGCTCGAGGAGATTTTCACTGCTGAGGAAGTTTGGAAAGTAATTAAGGATATCCCCCCGGATCGTGCACCGGGGCCTGATGGATTCATTGGCGCATTCTACCAGAAGGCATGGGCGGTGATCAAGCCGGATATCATGGCGGCGATGCTTAAGCTCTATGTGGGCGATAGTAGAGGATTTGGCAAACTTAATAAGGCACACATTGTGTTGATCCCCAAAAAGGCTGATGCTAAAACGGTTGGAGATTTTCACCCCATCAGTTTGCCTCATAGCTTTTCCAAGTTGTTCACTAAAGTGCTGGCTAACAGAGCAAGAGCGAGGATGCCTGAGATTGTTAGTGTTAACCAGTCGGCGTTCATCAAGGGTAGATGCATCCATGACAACTATCTGCTGGTGCGGCAAGTGGCACGCAAAGTTTTCAAAAGCAAGGAGCATGGATTGTTTCTCAAACTCGACATATCACGCGCGTTTGACTCTCTATCTTGGCCTTTCCTCTTCGAAGTCATGAGGGCAAAAGGTTTTGGACCGCGATGGCTACACTGGGTTGCCACTATCCTTGCCACTTCCAGCACCAAAATTATTGTCAATGGCGTACCTGGCTGCACCATCCATCATGCTCAGGGGTTGAGACAAGGAGACCCAATCTCCCCGTTACTTTTTGTGGTGGCCATGGATGCACTCTCAAGACTTTTCGTCAAAGCTTCAGAGTTGGGAGTAATCAGCAACCTGCGCGGCATATCTCCTACCTAGAGGCTCTCTCTTTACGCAGATGACATGGTCTTATTCATTCAGCCGTCGGTGCAAGACTTGAACTTTGTGCGAGCTGCCTTCGAGATATTTGGGGAAGCCGATGGGCTTCACATCAACTATAACAAGACCACGGCTGTACTTATTAGAGGATCGGATGAAGATCGCCAACGTGTGATGGATATGCTACACTGTGAGATGGGACACTTCCCGTGCAAATACCTAGGTATCCAAGTAGCGATCCGGAAACTGACAAGGGCTGACTGGCAACCGCTCATCGATCAAACCAAAAAACTGCTGCCAGCTTGGCAACGTGGCCTCATGCAGAAACCCGGAAGGCTCGTTTTAGTGAAGTCTGTGCTTGCGGCGTGCCCGATCCACCAGCTTATGGTTCTAAATGCACCGGACTGGGTCTTTGAGGAAATTGACAAGTGCTTGAGATTGTTCTTCTGGCCGGAAAAGATAAAGCCAATGGTGGTCAGTGTCTAGTTGCTTGGGACACGGTGTGCCGCCCCACGACCTTTGGAGGCCTCGGGATCAAGAACATCAGGAAACAAGCTTTAGCTTTGAGAGTGAGATGGGAATGGCTGAGGCGAGTCGATCGCGAGAGACCTTGGCAAGGTATTGAGATGATGAAAGACAACGAGGCCAATCTAGTTTTCAACAGTATGATCAGAATTGTGGTGGGCAATGGTGAAAAGGTCTACTTCTGGAAGGACAGGTGGATACATGGATTTACGGTTAGCGAGATTGCTCCTTTGATTAGCAATATGGTTCGGACCCGAGAGAAGAATGCAAGGACTGTGCAACAGGCTATTGTGGACAATGCGTGGATCCACGACGTTCAGGGCGACCTCTCCTTCATGGCGCATCTGCAGGTGACCCACCTCTATCAAGCGTTGGCCACAATCCCGATCAATGCAACTGCCTCGGATCAGTTCATTTGGCCGGCGGACGCTTCTGGTTGCTATACTGCCAAATCTACTTACAATCGGTTGTGCCTTGGGCTCCTAGCTTCCCCCACCGCTAGATGCATTTCGAAAAGTTGGGCTCCCCTGCGCTGCAAGATTTTTGCCTGGCTAATGGTGCAGTATCGATTGTGGACTAGTGATAGACGAGCGCGTCATGGTCTCCAAGATGAACCTTCTTCCTGCTTTTTCTGCCTTCAGGAGATTGACTGTGTGGACCACATTCTTGCCCATTGCGCCTACGCCAGAGAGGTTTGGCATCGATGCTTCGATGCCCTACAGATTAATGTGCAGGTGTCGAACACTGAGGAGAAGTTTACTGACTGGTGGCTGCGACATAGAAGAAGATTTTCGAGGAAAGTTCTTCGTGGATTTGACTCCTTCATCTTAGCTACAGCCTGGGCGCTGTGGAAGCAAAGAAACGCGAGAGTCTTCAATAAAATCCAACAGCAGAGAACCCCACCAGAGCTTGTTCAGATTGTGTTGGCCGAGATCAAAGAATGGAAGCTTGCGGGCATTGGAGCTGGAGGATTAGATCCTTTCATGAGAGAGTAGTCTAGCGGATTTAGGTGTTGCGTGGGTGCCGACCTATAATGTTCGCATTGGTGGTTGGCTTCTTGTAATTATACTCTCTGCCTTCTATAAAAATATGGTACGCTATTGGCGTACTCTCAAAAAAAAATATTGTGCTTCAAAGTAGCACCATGTTTTTCATATAGTGAGTCTCATAAATTGTCTTTTTCATACTAGTGGGAATTTTTCATTATAGAACTTGGCTTGTATATTCCTACGATGGGCTTCCTCAAATGCCCTAGGTCTTCATGAACAAGTGAGTTGGATGCACACCCACTAGTTTTCTTTTGTTGAGCATTCATAGCTCTAGTGCATCCGTTGCATGGCAATCCCTACTCCTCATGTTGACATCAATTAATGGGCATCTCCATAGCTCGTTGATTATCCTCGTCAATGTGAGACTTTCTCCTTTTTTGTCTTCTCCACACAATCCCCATCATCATATTCTATTCCACCATAGTGCTATATCCATGGCTCACGCTCATGTATTGCGTGAAGGTTGAAAAGTTTGAGATTATTTAAGTATGAAACAATTGCTTGGCTTGTCATCGGGGGTATAAAAGTTGGGAACATCTTTGTGTGACGAAAATGGAGCATAGCCTAACTATATGATTTTGTAGGGATGAACTTTCTTTTGCCACGTTATTTTGAGAAGACATGATTACTTTGATTAGTATGCTTGAAGTGTTACTATTTCTTTTATCAATATAAACTTTTGTCTTGAATCTTTTGGATCTGAATATTCATATCACAAGTAAGAAGAATTACATTGAAATTATGCCAACTAGCATTCCACATCAAAAATTATCTTTTTTATCATTTACCTACTCAAGGACGAGAGGAATTAAGCTTGGGGATGCTTGATACGTCTCCAACGTATCTATAATTTTTTATTGCTCCATGCTATATTATCTACTGTTTTAGGCAATATTGGGCTTTATTATCCACTTTTATATTATTTTTGGGACTAACCTGTTAACCGGAGGCCCAGCCCAGATTTGCTGTTTTATGCCTATTCCAGTGTTTCGAGGAAAAGGAATATCAGACGGAGTCAAAACGGAACGAAATCAACTGGAGAAGTTATTTTTGGAAGGAAACCCACCTAATGGACTTGGACTCCACGTCAGAAGATACGGGAGGTGCTCACGAGGGTGGGGGGCGCGCCCACCCCCCTAGGGCGTGCCCCCCTGCCTCGTGGGGCCCCCATAGCTCCACCGACGTACCCCCTGCACCCATATATACCTACGTATCGTAAAACTTCCAGAACAGAAGATAGATCGGGAGTTCCGCCGCCGCAAGCCTCTGTAGCCACCAAAAACCTCTCGGGAGCCTGTTACGGTGCCCTGCCGGAGGGGGAACCCATCACCGGTGGCCATCTTCATCATCCCGGTGCTATCCATGATGAGGAGGGAGTAGTTCACCCTCAGGGCTGAGGGTATGTACCAGTAGCTATGTGTTTGATCTCTCTCTCTCTCGTGTTCTCTCTCGTGTTCCCTCTATGGCACGATCTTGATGTATCCCGAGCTTTGCTATTGTAGTTGCATCTTATGATGTTTCTCCTCCTCTACTCTCTTGTGATGAATTGAGTTTCCCCTTTCAAGTTATCTTATCGGATTGAGTCTTTTATGAGAACACTTGATGTATGTCTTGTCGTGATTATCTGTGGTGACAATGGGATATCATGTGCCACTTGATGTATGTTTTGGTGATCAACTTGCGGGTTTCGTGACATTGGGAACCTATGCATAGGGGTTGGCACACGTTCTTGACTCTCCGATAGAAACTTTGGGGCACTCTTTGAAGTACTTTGTGTTGGTTGGATGAATCTGAGATTGTGTGATGCTTATCGTATAAGCATGCCCACGGATACTTGAGGTGACAATGGAGTATCTAGGTGACATTAGGTTTTTGGTTGATTTGTGTCTTAAGGTGTTATTCTAGTACGAACTCTTTTATAGATTGATCCAAAAGAATAACTTTGAGGTGGTTTCGTACCCTACCATAATCTCTACGTTTGTTCTCCGCTATTAGTGGCTTCGGAGTGACTCTTTGTTGCATGTTGAGGGCTTGTTATATGATCTATCTATGTTATTATTGTTGAGAGAACTTGCACTAGTGAAAGTATGAACCCTAGGCCTTGTTTCCTATCATTGCAATACCGTTTACGCTCACTTTTATCATTAGTTACCTTGCTGTTTTTATTATTTCAGATTACAAATACCTTTATCTACCATCCATATTGCACTTGTATCACCATCTCTTCGCCGAACTAGTGCACCTATACAATTTGCCATTGTATTGGGTGTGTTGGGGACACAAGAGACTCTCTGTTATTTGGTTGCAGGGTTGCTTGAGAGAGACCATCTTCATCCTATGCCTCCTACGGATTGATAAACCTTAGGTCATCCACTTGAGGGAAATTTGCTACTGTCCTACAAACATGTGCACTTGCAGGCCCAACAACGTCTACAAGAAGAAGGTTGTGTAGTAGACATCAGTGGACGCTGCTTTGGTGCCTTAAAGGCACCTGCCTTTGGGTCACTGACATGTGGGCGAGCCACCTATTGGGCCCACATGTCATAGACACAAAGGCAGGTTCCTTAAGGCACCGAAGCATAGTCCTGTCTGGGTGGTCGCGTGTGTCGGACGGACGCGTAGCACCCAGCCACCCACCCCCCCTCCCTCCCTCCC
>NC_041391.1:459898247-459926894 GCF_002162155.2 Triticum dicoccoides
CGACAAAATAAGTTCGCGCTTCCATGTTTCGGATTGAAATATCTGGCGGCCCCAATTCCATCCCTACAAATACTCTCTTCTCCACCGTCCCCTTCCGCGCCCAGATTGCTTAAATCCCTAATTCGTCGCCAATCCAAGCAAAGTTCGAATCGCCCCTCGTCTCGTCTCTTTCCCCACCTCTGTGCCGGACGACGACGACGAAGACGATGGTCGCGCTTCACCACCGCACCGGAGCTACCTCATCTACGCCCTTGTCCACTGCACCAGGTGGTCCACCGACAACGTCGGCCACCGCAACCGACGTGCTCACAGACACCGACTTCCACCGCATCAGGTGCGCTTCACCGACACCGTCTCCCAGCTCACCGGGGCTACTTCACCGAGCACATCATCACACCTCCGCCCCCCAGGCCGTTGGGGCTTCACCAACGGTCTCGTCCACTGCATCGTAGCGCTCTGCTGCCACTCAAGATCTGCATCTGTGCGCGGCCAGCCAACGCCAGTGCATCACCCTCAATGGCTCTGAAGTGACCCGCACTCTAGCTAGGCGAACATGCCCAAACGCCGACCCGGACTAGGTATCCACACTTCACTCCCTTGTGCACTGTTTCGACGATGTTTGGATATTATCGGTGTCAAAACTGGCAGATCTCAGGTAGGGGGTCCCGGACTATGCGTCTAGGCGGATGGTAACAGGAGACAAGGGACACGATATTTTTACCCAGGTTCGGGCCCTCTCAATGGAGGTAAAACCCTACTCCTGCTTGATTGATATTGATGATATGGGTAGTACAAGAGTAGATCTACCACGAGATCAAAGAGGCTAAACCCTAGAAGCTAGCCTATGGTATGATTGTTGTTTTTTCTACGGACTAAAACCCTCCGGTTTATATAGGCACCGAAGAGGGTTAGGGTTACACAGAGTCGGTTACAATGGTAGGAGATCTACATATCCGTATCGCCAAGCTTGCCTTCCACGCCAAGGAAAGTCCCATCCGGACACGGGACGAAGTCTTCAATCTTGTATCTTCATAGTCCAGGAGTCCGGCCGAAGATGATAGTTCGGCTAACCAGACACCCCCTAGTCCGGGACTCCCTCAGTAGCCCCCGAACCAGGCTTCAATGGCGATGAGTCTGACGCGTAGATTGTCTTCGGCATTGCAAGGCGGGTTCTTCTCCAAATCCTGTGTACCTGTTGAATAGTGTCCGGCTTCCTGTGAATACTGTGCTCCTCGGCTTCCACGCCCAATAATGGCTGTCTTCCACGTGTTGAACGAATGCAAAAAGTCGGGGTATTTTTACATTTACCCCCCTAGCTGCGCAAATGAGCTGTCTATAAAAGAGACGAGGATCTAGATCCGAATCACACCATCCTCCCTTCCCGAGCATTCATCAGAGTGCATCTGACAGAAATCCATTCCATCATGGACAGTCGACGTGGCTCCTCCTCTCGCCCTCCCAGCCCTCAGCCTGGAGATTGGGAGAGATGCTCCGTCCCGTACAGTGAGCTAGTGGCGCTCCAAACCAAGGGATTTCTTGCCCCAGCCTTCATGGTCCCGGTTCGAGCCGGACTCGCCACCTATAAGGGCGGTAGGCAAGCGGAGAACGTCCCCAGCTTCTCCAAAGGAGAGCGGGTATTCCTTGTCTCTTATTTGATAAGAGGGCTCGGATTTCCAATTCATCCGTTTCTCCGGGGGCTCCTGGAGTTCTGTGGCCTCCAGTTGCACAACCTTACGCCTGCCTCCATTTTGCATATCGCGGGCTTCGTGGCCCTTTGCGAGCTGTTTTTGGGCATCGAGGCTCATTTTGCACTGTGGAAGAAGTTGTTCTGTCTTGTGCCCCGTTCTCAAGAGGGGTCGATATATCAAGTGGGCGGAGCCGAACTATGGCGCATCGCCAGGACCGGATATCTGTCCGGAACCCCGAAGAAGGCGTCCGAAGACTGGCCTTCAGCATGGTTTTATATAGAAGATGTCCCCCTGCCGGACCCTGTTCGGGTCGGCCTCCCTGAGTTTAATAACGCTCCTTTGAAGAAACGCCTAAGCTGGCGTCCACGGATCCCTCAGAGGGAAAACGACAGGGACGTCATTTACCTGATGAGCCGGATAAGGTTGTTAGCTCATTCCAGACTGACCATGATCGGAGTCATGGCCATATGCATTATGCGGGGGGTGCAGCAGCTCCAGTATAGAGGCCACCCCATGTGGGATTTCAACGGGGAGGACGATGCCACCTGTTGCGGCCGCAAGGGGCCGAGATCGGTCGCCGATCTGACGAAGATCTTGTCCGCACTGTACAAGGGAGAAGAGGAGGAATTCCTCCGCATCAATCCGCAGGGCAGATTTTCTATGAACAATCCTCCAAGCTGGGTAAGCGGACATTCATTTTTGCCTATCCGATTCGTACTCCCATAGTCAAGCATCTCATTTTGTGATTTTGGCGCAGGAACTGCGCCGGGCCGTAAAGGATATAAACAGCCAGCCTCCACAACCCGAGGATCCGGAACGGTTCCTCGGTTCGACCTCCCAAGAGGATCCGAACATATCGGTGGAGCTGATCGACGGGTTTTCCATCAACTGAGCATCGATAATGCCTTGGTCGCCATTACGGCCGATTACCCCGGAATGCTTCCGGCTTCGCAGGTAACTGAGACCGAAGTCCCAATACTTTGAAAATGACCCATCCATGCGTGTTTTTGATCACCGTATACCAATGGTGTTTCGCAGGGGGCGCCCTTGAGGCGAAGGGCCGAGCCCGCGGCAGCTAGCCAACAAGGGGCAGCACGACCCAGCAGGCTAAAAAGAAGTGCGGTCCGGATCGAAACTCCGGTGCAATGGTATGGCGCGTCACCTTACTCCCCGGCCTTATTCCCGGGAGGCATACTAACGCTCGTGCCCTTTCAAGAAGAAGAGCGCTCGCCGGACTATATCCGAAGAGGTTCCCAGTCAATCCTCCGCTCGCCAGGCTCCAAAGCCAGGTCCAGAAGCGGAGGCGAACACGGGGCGTGCGTCGGATGTTCCTTCGACAGAGGATGCCGATAGGTTATCTGCCACCAATTCTGAGGTGGAGAGTGCCATGAATCATAGGCGCCGCCGGACAGTTCTTCGTGACGCGTGTTTCTCCCCAGAGGCATTGAATGCCTTTAATTCGGGAGATGCGCACCTCCGTGCCGCTCAAAATGGTCTAGCCAGAGCCACGGAGCAGTATGTAAAAGACATACGGGTGAGAAAATTTGACAGTTATATATGCCAGTAGCCCCCGAGACTTGAAATAGTTAGAATAACTGATTTAAGGATCATTTATTGTGCAGGATCTTACAGAAAAGAATACCCAACTGTCCCAGGAGCTGGAGGAGTGCAAAGCCCAACTTGAGGCCGCACTAGCCGCAGCGGGGGAAGCCAAAGAGACCCTCTCTGGTAATATATTCTTCGAAAGACAAGTAATTTGTGAAGTGCGGCGTGTATAAGTCCGACAATAATATTGCAGATGGCGCCGGGATAGATCCAGACAAGCAACAGCTCATGCGCCGGTTAAAGGCCGGCGAGAGTGTGCTTACAAGGGTGAGGCAGGAGAAAAATAATCTCCAAGATGCCAACACCCAGCTGGGTGAGGAACTAGAGGATGTTCATGCCCAGCTATCTGACTCCGTTAAGGAGAATCAGCGACTTCGACGCGGCATTTTTAGTAAGTGCTTGAACGAACTTTGAAAAAGAGTTCGGCGAGGAAGTCGTCTAACATAGTTATGTATGTAGGTATGCTCATAGGCCGTCCTGCAGAGGAGATGCCCGGTTCTACGGGTGACCTGCTTCTCGAGCTCTTGCAACTGCACGAACGAGTTCGGCAGGTGATGAAAGGTGTCGCCCAGGCCTTGTGGCCATCTGTCTCCTTGCCTGAAGGCCTTGGAGAGCTTGCAGAGAGGCTTCAGGGAGCACGGCAGCACTTCCGCTTATGGAAGATATCGGCCTGCCATCAAGGCGCCAGGGAGGCCTGGGCCATGGTGAAGACGCGGTACACGAAGGCTGACCCAAACCACATGGCCGAGGTTAGACCTGTGGGGCCCGATGGGAAGGAGATCCCTGTGAGCTTAGTGTACGGCCAACTAGAATTGGCCACAAAGTATTCCCAACAGGACTGTAAGCTAGACAGCCTGCTGGATGGCATTGAAGAGGAATATGCCCAGTCAAGTTGACTATGTAATTTAAGATGACATGTAAAATGCCTTCTAGCCGGATTGTAGATCGTTTGTCATAGCGGACCTTTTCGCTTCAACCTCGGGACCCAATAGTCCGGAGTGTGTCCGAATACCCTAGCGGTTATATAAGAACCGAGGCATGCGTGGAGACCAGGCGTAGGGGTCATTAGTGCTTTATCAGACAAGTGCCCAACTAGTTATGTTATATTACATGGTTAGTAAGAAACATCTTCCAGGGAGAATAGTTCCGTTAGGGGTTCCTTTCCCTGGGAGGCATGCCCTAAAGTGCATGTCTGGACTGCGAAACAAGCAGAAAAACATCTGGGGGCAGATGAATAAATAGGTAAAAAAATCATCTTTTAGTTCATCGACCGAATATTCCCTTAAGAACGCTAGCTTTAGGCTTCACCCAGTCTGAGGTACACATCCGGCTGACCCGGCAGTAACAATCGCAGAGGTGCTCCCTTTACCGCCTAGCCGAACAATCGAGAACGTAGGGGTAAGCACAGGAGCCAGGCAACCCAGCTTGGCCAAAACTTAAGTCATATCGATGCATATAATGGTGAATAAAAGGTACATGCGGAAGTGTGACACATGTGTTGGGCATGAAGCCCATATAAATAAGCTTCTATTAAAGAAGCCCCCAGGTATAATGAGCGCGGATAGTGCATCAAGTGTGTGCGAACAATGCGCGAACAAGCTTTCAAAGGCTGTAATAGGAAAGGGTGAAGAAGGAGAGAAAAAAAGACAGCTAATATGTAAAATATAGACGGAGGAACGAGACGAACTCAGAATCCGGCGCTAGGCGTAGAATCTTCGGAGACGGGCTGCGTTCCATGGGTTCGGCTCGAGTCGGTTATCCGATGCATCTCGCAGACGGTACACTCCACCGGTCAGGACTTGGTCAATGATAAAGGGACCTTCCCATTTGGGCTTGAGTTTGTCCTTTTTCTTGTCCGGCAAGCATAGAACTAACTCGCCAATGTTGTAAGTTTTGGCCCGTATTTTTCTCTACTTTGATATCTTCGAGCTTGCTGTTGATAGAATGCGGAACGGGCTTTTGCCATGTCACGCTCCTCCTCCAATCCGTCCAAACTATCCTGCCGATCGAGCTCGGCTTCTCTTTCTTCATACATGCGCACGCGAGGTGAGTCATGAATTATGTCACAGGGTAGAACTGCCTCTGCGCCGTATACCATAAAGAATGGTGTAAATCCGGTGGTGCGATTTGGAGTGGTCCGCAGCCCCAAGAGTACGGAGTCGAGCTCCTCTACCCAGTGCGTGTTAGATTCCTTAAGGGACCGCACTAATCAAGGTTTGATGCCGCTCATGATTAGACCATTTGCTCGCTCGATTTGACCGTTAGTTTGAGGGTGATAGACTGAAGCATAGTCGAGTTTGATGCCCATGTTTTTGCACCAGAGTTTAACCTCGTCGGCCGTAAAGTTCGTCCCATTGTCAGTGATGATGCTATGGGGGACTCCGTAACGGTGTATGACCCCTAATATAAAGTCTATCACCGGTCCGGATTCGGCCGTCTTAACAGGATTGGCCTCTATCCATTTGGTGAACTTATCCACCATGACCAGTAGGTATCTTTGCTTGTGGGTTCTGATAACCCACAAGTATAGGGGATCGCAACAGTTTTCAATAAGTAAGAGTGTCGAACCCAACGAGGAGCTAAAGGTAGAATAAATATTCCCTCAAGTTCTATCGACCACCGATACAACTCTACGCATGCTTGACGTTCGCTTTACCTAGAACAAGTATGAAACTAGAAGTACTTTGTAGGTGTTTTTGGGTAAGCTTGCAAGAAAGTAAAGAACGCGTAAATATAAACTAGGGGCTGTTAAGATAAAGAAGCAACAAAGTAAATATAGTGAGTGTGGAAAAGTGGTGGTAGGAGTTGTGGAATTGTCCCTAGGCAACTGACTATGTTACTAGACCGATAATCACTATTGCAATTCTATTTGAGGGAGAGGCATAAGCTAACATACTTTCTCTACTTGGATCATATGCACTTATATTGGAACTCTAGCAAGCATCCGCAACTACTAAAGATTCATTAAGGTAAAACCCAACCATAACATTAAAGTATCAAGTCCCCTTTTATCCCATACGCAACAATCCCCTTACTCGGGTTTAAGCTACTGTCACTCTAGCAACCCACTCTAAACGAATCATGAACGTATTGCAACACCCTACAGCGAGAATCCCTCACGCTTGCGCGACACGGAGGGCACAATAGGACAGCACCAATAATAAAACATGCAACTCAAACCAATCACAGCAATTCATCAATCACCGATAGGACAACGAAAATCTACTCAGACATCATAGGATGGCAACACATCATTGGAAAAATAATATGTAGCATAAAGCACCATGTTCAAGTAGAGGGTACAGCGGGATGCGGGAAAGTGGACCGTTGTAGATAGAAGGGGGAAGGTGATGGAGGTGTTGGTGAAGATGGCGGAGGTGTTGGTGAAGATTGCGGTGATGATGATGGCCTCCGGCGGCGTTCCGGTGCCACCGAAAGCAAGGGGGAGAGAGCCCCCCTTCTTCTTCTTCTTCCTTGACCTTCTCCCTAGATGGGAGAAGGGTTTCCCATCTGGTCCTTGGCTCCCATGGCTTGGGAGGGGCGAGAGCCCCTCCGAGATTGGATCTATCTCTCTGTTTCTGCGTTCTCTTCGTTGGCAGATTCTACCCCTTCACCATTTCCTTTATATCTGGAGATCCGTAACTCCGATTGGGGTGAATCTTTCGCCCAGATCTTTCTCATAAAATTATCTTTCTAGCGCCAGAATAAGAGCATCAACCGCCTTACGGGTGGACCACGAGGGTCAGGGGCGCGTCTGGGGGGGTAGGGCGCGCCCCCTACCTCGTGCCCACCTCGGATACCATTTCACGTTGATTTTACTTCCAGAAAATCATAAATATTCCAAAAAAAATCTCCGTCCGTTTTTTTCCGTTTGGACTCCGTTTGATATTGGGTTTCTGCGAAACAAAAAACATGCAACAGACAAGAACTGGCACTGGGCACTGGATCAATATGTTAGTCCCAAAAATAATATAAAAAATTGCCAAAAAGTATATGAAAGTGAATAATATTGGCATGGAACAATCAAAAATTATAGATACGACGGAGACGTATCAGCATCCCCAAGCTTAATTCCTGCTCGTCCTTGAGTAGGTAAATGATAAAAAAAGAATAATTTTTGATATGGAATGCTACCTAGCATAATCTTGATCATATGTCTAATCATGGCATGAATATTAAGACACGAGTGATTCAAAGCAATAGTCTATCATTTGACATAAAAACAATAATACTTCGAGCGTACCAATAAAGCAATCATGTTTTTCAAAACAACAAGCAAATGCAAGCTTATCCCTACAAAATCATACAGTTTGGCCATGCTTCATTTTCATCACACAAAATGCTCCCATCATGCACAACCCCGATGACGAGCCGAGCAATTGGTTCATACTTTTTAACGCGCTTCAGCTTTTTCAACCCTCACGCAATACATGAGCGCAAGCCATGGATATAGCACTATAGGTGGAATAGAATATAATGATGGAGGTTATGTGGAGAAGACAAAAAAGGAGAAAGTCTCACATCAACTAGGCGTATCAACGGGCTATGGAGATGCCCATTAATAGATATCAATGTGAGGAGTAGGGATTGCCATGCAACGGATGCACTAAGAGCTATAAGTGTATGAAAGCTCAACAAAAAAACTAAGTGGGTGTGCATCTAACTTGCTTGCTCATGAAGACCTAGGGAATTTGAGGAAGCCCATCGTTGGAATATACAAGCCAAGTTCTATAATGAAAATTCCCACTAGTATATGAAACTGAAAGCATAGGATACTCTCTCTATGAAGAACATGGTGCTACTTTGAACCACAAGTGTGGTAAAAGGATAGTAACATTGCCCCTTCTCTCTTTTTCTCTCATTTTTTTGTTTTTTTGGGCCTTCTCTTTTTTTGGCCTTTCTTTTTTTTGTATTATATTTTTTTCTTCGTCCGGAGTCTCATCCCGACTTGTGGGGGAATCATGGTCTCCATCATCCTTTCCTCACTGGGGCAATGCTCTAATAATGATGATCATCACACTTTTATTTACTTACAACTCAATATTACAACTCGATATCTAGAACAAAGATATGACTCTATATGAATGCCTCCAGCAGTATACCGGGATGTGCAATGATCTAGCATAGCAATGACATCAAAACATCATGCTAGCTATCTTACGATCATGCAAAGCAATATGACAATAAATGCTCAAGTCATGTATGTGATGATGATGGAAGTTGCATGGCAATATATCTCGGAATGGCTATGGAAATGCCATGATAGGTAGGTATGGTGGCTGTTTTGAGGAAGATATAATGAGGCTTATGTGTGATAGAGCGTATCGTATCACGGGGTTTGGATGCACCGGCGAAGTTTGCACCAACTCTCGAGGTGAGAAAGGGCAATGCATAGTACCGAAGAGGCTAGCAATGATGGAAAGGTAAAAGTGCGTATAATCCATGGACTCACATTAGTCATAAAGAACTCATATACTTATTGCAAGAATTTATTAGCCCTCGAAGCAAAGTACTACTACGCATGCCCCTAGGGGGATAGATTGGTAGGAAAAGACCATCGCTCATCCCCGACCGCCACTCATAAGGAAGACAATCAAAGAAACACCCCATGCTTCAAATTTGTCACACAACGGTTACCATACGTGCATGCTACGGGACTTGCAAACCTCAACACAAGTGTCTCTACAATCCACAACCACCCACTAGCATGACTCCAATATCACCATCTTTATATCGCAAAACTATTGCAAGAATCAAACATATCATATTCATCGATCTACAAGTTTATGTAGGATTTTATGACTAACCATGTGAATGACTGATACGTCTCCAACGTATCTATAATTTTTTATTGCTCCATGGTACTTTATCTACTGTTTTGGACTATATAGGGCTTTATTTTCCACTTTTATATTATTTTTGGGACTAACCTATTAACTGGAGGCCCAGCCCAGAATTGCTGTTTTTTGCCTATTTCAGTATTTCGAGGAAACAGAATATCAAACGGAGTCCAAACGGAATGAAACCTTGGGGAACATGATTTTCTCATCAGATAAGATCCAGGAGACTTGGACCCTCCGTCAAGAAAGCCATGAGGCGGTCACGAGGGTGGAGGGCGCGCCCCTCCCCCTGGGCGCGCCCCCCTGCCTCGTGGGCCCCTCGGAGCTCCACCGACGTACTCCTTCCTCCTATATATACCTACGTACCCCCATTAGACCAGAGACGGAGCCAAAAACCTAATTCCACCGCCGCAACTTCCTGTATCCACGAGATCCCATCTTGGGGCCTGTTCCGGAGCTCCGCCGGAGAGGGCATCCACCACGGAGGGCTTCTACATCAACACCATAGCCTCTCCGATGAAGTGTGAGTAGTTTACTTCAGACCTTCGGGTCCATAGCTAGTAGCTAGATGGCTTCTTCTCTCTTTTTGGATCTCAATACAATGTTCTCCCCCTCTCTCGTGGAGATCTATTCGATGTAATCTTCTTTTTGTGGTGTGTTTGTTGAGACCGATGAATTGTGGGTTTATGATCCAGTATTATCTATGGAAAATATTTGATTCTTCTCTGAATTCTTTTATGTATGATTGAGTTATCTTTGCAAGTCTCTTCGAATTATCCATTTGGTTTGGCCAACTAGATTGGTAGTTCTTGCAATGGGAGAAGTGCTTAGCTTTGGGTTAAATCTTGCGGTGTCCTTACTCAGTGACAGAAGGAGTTGCAAGGCACGTATTGTATTGTTGCCATTGAGGATAACAAGATGGGGTATTTATCATATTGCATGAATTTATTCCTCTACATCATGTCATCTTGCTTAAGGCGTTACTCTGTTTTTAACTTAATACTCTAGATGCATGCTGGATAGCGGTCGATGAGTGGAGTAATAGTAGTAGATGCAGAATCGTTTCGATCTACTTGTCAGGGACGTGATGCCTATATACATGATCATTGCCTAGATATACTCATAACTATGCTCAATTCTGTCAATTGCTCAACAGTAATTTGTTCACCCACCGTAGAATATCTATGCTCTTGTGAGAAGCCACTAGTGAAACCTATGGCCCCCGGGTCTATTCTCATCATATCAATCTCTATCACTTTATTTACTTGTTTTGCCTTTACCTTTTTACTTTGCATCTTTATACCAAAAATACCAAAAATATTATCTCTATCAGATCTCACTCTCGTAAGTGACCGTGAAGGGATTGACGACCCCTAAGCGTTGGTTGCGAGTTGCTACCGTTTTGTGCAGGTACGAGGGACTTGTGTGTGACCTCCTACTGGATTGATACCTTGGTTCTCAAAAACTGAGGGAAATACTTACGCTACTGTGCTTCATCACCCCCTCCTCTTCGGGGAAAACCAACGCTAGCTCGAGACGTAGCAAGAAGGATTTCTGCGCCGTTGCCAGGGAGGCTTACGCAAAAGTCAACATACCAAGTACCCATCACAATCTCTATCTCTCGCATTACATTATTTGCCATTTGCCTCTCGTTTTCCTCTCCCCCACTTCACCCTTGCCGTTTTATTCGCCCTCTCTGAGGGAGTCCCAGACTAGGGGGTGTCCGGATAGCTGAACTACCATCATCGGCCGGACTCCAAGACTATGAAGATACAAGATTGAAGACTTCGTCCCGTGTCCGGATGGGACTTTCCTTGGCGTGGAAGGCAAGCTTGGCGATACGGATATGTAGATCTCCTACCATTGTAACCGACTCTGTGTAACCCTAGCCCTCTCCGGTGTCTATATAAACAGGATGGCTTTAGTCCATAGGATGAACAACAATCATACCATAGGCTAGCTTCTAGGGTTTAGCCTCCTTGATCTCGTGGTAGATCTACTCTTGTAACCCACATCATCAATATTAATCAAGCAGGACGTAGGGTTTTACCTCCATCAAGAGGGCCCGAACCTGGGTAAAAACATCGTGTCCCTCGTCTCCTATTACCATCCGCCTAGACGCACAGTTCGGGACCCCCTACTCGAGATCCGCCGGTTTTGACACCGACATTGGTGATTTCATTGAGAGTTCCTCTGTGTCGTCACCGATAGGCTCGATGGCTTCTTCGATCATCAACGGCGATGCAGTCCAGGGTAAGACCTTCCTCCCCGGACAGATCTTCGTATTCGACGGCTTCGCACTGCGGGCCAATTCGCTTGGCCAGCTGGAGCAGATCGAAGGCTACGCCCCTGGCCGTCAGGTCAGATTTGGAAGTTTGAACTTCATGGCTGACATCCGCGGGGACTTGATCCTCGACGGATTCGAGCCACAGCCGAGCATGCCGTACTGTCACGATGGGCATGATTTAGCTCTGCAGACGGACAGTACCCTGGAGGCCGCACTCGAACCCGCTCCGATCTTCGACTCGGAGCCGGCTGCGCAGACCAAGGATGGACGACTAGACACCACCTCGGGGGCTGCAACCTCTACGGCGATAGAGCCGAACACCGATCTTGTCCCCCATGAAGCTCGTGACTCCGAGGTGCCGGACTCCTTGTCGGACTCCGGACCTCCCGCGCCCCCTCCAGTCGAATCCGATTGGGCGCCGATCATGGAGTTCACCGCGGCGGACATCTTTCAACACTCACCTTTTGGCGACATCTTGAGTTTGCTAAAGTACCTCTCGTTATCAGGAGAGGCCTGGCCGGACTGCGTCCAGGACGGTTGGGATGCGGACGACGAAGAAATTCAGAGCCCACCCACCACCCACTTGGTAGCCACTGTCGACGATCTAACCGACATGCTAGATTACGACTCTGAGGACATCGACGGTATGGACGACGATGCCGGAGACGACCAAGAACCAGCGCCCACCGGGCACTGGAAATCCACCTCTTCATACGACATATACATGGTGGATATCCCCAAGGATGGGAACGGCGAAGGAATAGCGGAGGATGACCCCTCCAAGAAACAGCCCAAGCGCCGGCGTCAGCGGCGCCGCTCTAAATCCCGCCATAGCAAGAATGAGGATTCCGGCACCGGAGACAATAATACACCGGATAGCATCGAAGACAACCCACTCCAGCAAGATCTAGCACAGGAGGAGGGGACGCCAGCCCTCATGAGAGAGCGGCCGAAGAAGAGGTAGAGGACTATATGCCTCCCTCCGGAGACGAGGCAAGCCTCGACGACGACAAATTCGTCGTGCCTGAGGATCCCGTCGAACAGGAGCATTTCAAACGCAGGCTTATGGCCACGGCAAACAGCCTCAAGAAAAAATAGCAGCAGCTTAGAGCTGATCAAGATCTGCTAGCCGACAGATGGACCGAAGTCCTCGCGGCCGAAGAGCATGAACTCGAACGCCCCTCCAAAAGCTATCCCAAACGTAAGCTGCTCCCCCGATTAGAGGTGGAGGCATATGATCCCGCTTCACCAGGAGACAATATGGCTGATCGACCACCCTGTGGTCGCGACAGAGAGGCCTCAAGGCCCTTCACTAGACCCGTACCCCGGCATCGCTCGAAAAGCACAAGGCCACAGGGGAACACCCCGGACCTGCGAGACATATTGGAGGATAAGGCAAGACAATCAAGATCGATCTATGGATCACGTGGGCGCCCCACGATACGTGACGATCACCGTCACCCCGGACACAGTAAGTCCGGTCGGGCCGAACACAATAGACAAAGCTCTTTTGAGCTCCGTCGCGATATCGCCCAGTACAGAGGCGCCGCAGACCCACTGTGCTTCACAGATGAGGTAATGGATCATCAAATCCCAGAAGGGTTTAAACCGGTCAATATTGAATCTTATGATGGCACAACAGACCCCGCGGTCTGGATCGAGGACTATCTCCTCCACATCCACATGGCCCGCGGAGACGATCTCCACGCCATCAAATATCTCCCACTCAAACTTAAAGGACCAGCCCGGCACTGGCTTAACAGATTGCCAGCAGAGTCAATCGGGAGTTGGGAGGACCTGGAAGCCGCATTCCTCGATAACTTCCAAGGCACGTACGTGTGACCACCAGATGCAGATGACCTAAGCCACATAATTCAGCAGCCAGACGAATCGGCCAGACAATTCTGGACACGGTTCTTAACCAAGAAAAACCAAATCGTCGACTGTCCGGATGCCGAGGCCCTCACGGCCTTCAAGCATAACATCCGCGACGAGTGGCTTGCCCGGCACCTAGGACAGGAAAAGCCGAAATCCATGGCAGCCCTTACATCACTCATGACCCGCTTCTGTGCGGGTGAGGACAGCTGGCTAGCACGCAGCAACAACCTCAACAAAAATTCTGGCAGTCCGGATATCAAGGACCATAGTGGCAGGCCGCGTCGCAACAAAAACAAACGCCGCATTAATGGCGATAACAGTGAGGATACGGCAGTCAATGCTGGATTCAGAGACTCTAAACCCGGTCAACGGAAAAAGCCATTCAAAAGAACAACTCAAGGTCCGTCCAATTTGGACCGAATTCTCGACCGCTTGTGCCAGATACATGGCACCCCTGAAAAGCCAGCTAACCACACCAATAGGGACTGTTGGGTGTTCAAGCAGGCAGGCAAGTTAATTGCCGAAAACAGCGACAAGGGGCTACATAGCGACGATGAGGAAGAGACCCGACCGCCGAACAATAGAGGACAGAAGGGTTTCCCCCCACAGGTGCGGACGGTGAACATGATATATGCCACGCACATACCCAAAAGGGAGCGGCAACATGCACTCAGGGATGTATACGCGATGGAGCCAGTTGCCCCGAAGTTCAATCCATGGTCCTCTTGCCCGATCACCTTTGACCGAAGGGACCACCCCACCAGCATTCGCCATGGTGGGTTCGCTGCATTGGTTCTAGACCCAATCGTCGATGGATTTCATCTCACCAGAGTCCTGATGGACGGTGGTAGCAGCGTAAACCTGCTTTATCAGGACACGGTGCGCAAAATGGGCATAGACCCCTCAAGGATTAAACCTACCAAGACGACCTTTAAAGGCGTCATACCAGGTGTAGGAGCCAATTGTACAGGCTCAGTTACACTGGAAGTGGTCTTCGGATCCCCGGATAACTTCCGAAGCGAGGAGTTAATCTTTGACATAGTCCCGTTCCACAGCGGCTATCATGCCTTGCTCGGACGTACCGTGTTCGCAAAGTTCAACGCGGTGCCACACTATGCATACCTCAAGCTCAAGATGCCAGGCCCTAGAGGAGTCATCACGGTCAACGGAAACACTGAACGCTCCCTCCGAACGGCGGAACATACAGCGGCTCTCGCGGCAGAAGTACAAAGTAGCCTTTTAAGGCAATTCTCGAGTTCGGCTGCTAAGCGGCCGGACACAACTAAGCATGCCCGGAGTAACCTACAACACGACCACCTGGCATGTTCCAAGCACGCGTAGCAGTGCGGCCCCAACCCCAGCCCCTGTAAAACATTAAGATAGACCCTTCGCGTACTCCATTACGCTCTGAAGATACCATGGGCATGGGGCAAGGGGCTCGACCACGATAAGCCTAGACTGCGGCTCAACCGCACCAGGGGCTCTTAAGTGTGTCGTTTCTTTTTCTTTTCCTTTTATTTTTACCTACAGGACTCCGTTCGTCAGAGGCCCTGTCCGGCAGCAAACATGCCGAACCCACGATGCAACAGCCAGGGAAGGAGAAAGGCTACAACGAAAATCCAGGTGGTCTCCATCATGAGCATTAAATCTGTTTTATGCATTATTCCGTAGCCTACCCCTGGAGGGGGGCATGTTAAACAGTCCCATCCCTTGCTTACCGCACCACTTGTATCGTCCTGCACTTACAGCAGTTTTTATTGAGTAAAGCAATACAGCACATTTTTGCTTCTAATTGCATTTCTTTCTTACACATATGTTCATCTATGACATGTTGCATCCGTACGTTTTGGTACGGCTAAATACACCAGGGGCTTATGTTTCCCGCGTTATGGTGTGATAAGTCCGAACACTTTCACAAGTGCAGCACCCCGAACTTATAGCATTATATGCATCGGCTCCGAATCATGTTCTTGGGTCAATAGTTGGGTTTGCCCGGCTCCCATGTTTTGGCACCTTACGTTCCGTTTTATCAGCTAAGGTAGCACTGGGAGAACCACTGCGATTGCGCCCCAGTTGAGCTGGGTTAACGCCTCAGTGGAGAAAGCTAAAACTGACCGTCATGATGAGGCGAGAGCTGGTCGCTATTCGAGAGGTTCTTTGCGAGTCCCTAAAGACTTATGCCGCTTCGAGCGAGGAGCCGGATTCTGTCCGGCCAAGGCGTGGATAGCGTCCCAAATTCGGTCTTCCAAAAACTAGGGGCTTCGCCGAAATTTAAAATTATAGAATTCTATGGCTAAGTGAGAGTGTTCAGGCATTATAAGTCCGGTTGCCTTGTTCGTTGTGTTGAGCGCCTCCCTAGATGGACCCAAAAATGGGAACAAGAGCGCTCGAGTTTATCCCGAACACCCCAGCACTCGTGGCATGGGGGCTGAAGCCGACGACTTGCCATCTCTCATATTTGATAAACAGACACACAAAAGGTAATATTTTAAATTAACAAGCATTGCTTAGCGCATATGAACCAAGTTTTCAGCGCACAGGATAACAAAATGTGAGTCTACTCAAATATTACATCTTTGGAGCACTCACCCGCAATAATGCGGGCGCCCTTCAGCACACTCCTATAATACATCTCGGGCGTGCGATGCTCGTTGCCCTCTGGTGGGGGGTCCGTCACAAGCTTCTGGGCATCCATCTTGCCCCAGTGCACCTTTGCGCGGGCAAGGGCCTGACGCGCACCCTCGATATAGGCGGAGTGCTTGATAACTTCAACCCACGGGCACGCGTCCACCAGCCACCGCACCAGGCCGAAGTAGCTCCCAGGCATAGCCTCCTTAGGTCACAGCCGAACTATGAGGCCCTTCATGGCCTGTTCGGCCTCGACCAGCTGCTTCAGCTGGTCGCTAAGGGGCACCGGATGTCCGGCCTCAGCATACTGAGACCAGAAGACCTTCTCCGTTGAGCTCCCCTCCTCGGCCCGGTAGAATGCGGCAGCATCGGACACGCTGCGGGGAAGATCTGCGAACGCTCCTGGAGAGCTCCGAATTCGGGTAAGCGACAGGTAATTAACACTCACATGCTTACTTTGCATGAAAAATGCCTTACCCGCTGCTATTTTCTTCACCGCCTCTATCTCCTGGAGGGCCTTGTAGGCTTCGGCCTTAGCGGCTTTGGCACTCTCAAGAGCCGTTGCAAGCTCAGACTCTCGAGTCTTCGAGTCACGCTCTAGGCTCTCGTGTTTCTTCACGAGATCCTGGAGCTCTTGTTGTACCTCCGCCACCCGCGCCTCCTATTTCTCTCGCTCGGTGCGCTCCGCAGCCACATTGTGTTCGGCCGCGGCCACCGCCTCCTTCAGGGTCGCCACCTCGTTAGTGGCCCCTGCAATACCCTAGTTATCCTTGTCATTTTTCTTGCAACCAAATCCTTTTCTGTAAGGTACAATTTTCATAAGGTATTACTCACCTTATTTTTCCTTGAGCTGCTTCTTGGCATGGCCGAGCTCGTTCTCGGACCGCTCGAGGTTTTCCTTCAAAGTATTGACCTCTGCAGTCAGTGCGGCAGAGGTCAGCAGCACAGCCTGCAATCCCATATTGACATATTTTCATGACTCCTGCGTTTATCTTTCTCAAGATCCTCAGTCCGACTTTTCTTTACGAATACCGAACCGAGCATCAGGGGCTACTGTCTATGCGGTACCATTTTACATATATTGAAATTCTTACCTCAAAGCCTGTTAGAAGGCTGCTGCGGGCTTCGGTCAGCCCGCTCTTGGCAAGCTGAACCTTCTAAATCACCGCACTCATAACAGTGCGGTGTTCCTCTTTGATGGAGGCGCCGTTGAGCGCCTCCAGCAAATTATCCGGCACCTCCGGTTGGACGGAGGCAGCGGCGTCACGGTCTTGCCCTTCTTACGAAGGGGTCGCCCGCCGGACTCCGGAGCCACTATGGGTTCTGGGGCTGAGTCCGGTGCAAAGTCCAGGAGGTTGTCCTGCGACACCTCTGGGGCCCTCTCCTCCTGGTGGGTCCCTTCCTGGGATCCCACCTCAGCACCGTCCGCATCACTGGGGGTGGAGGCAGTCGGAAGAGAATCCATATCCGACGCCCCTAAGGACCCGCTCGACGAAGTGGGAAGATCATCCTTAGGCGGACTGCAGGGTTGTATGCGGCATTAGAAAGACATAATATGGCGGAAAACGAAAACCTTGAAGTTATTCGGGAGTCCGGATACTTACGATCTCGCCAGAGGCTTGGCCCTTGGAGGCCAGTCCTTGTCGTCGTCACTTGCATTGGCGGAACAGTCTGGGGGAAGCGTTTTTTCCCTCTTGGACCCTTCGACCTCCCTTGTTGGGGAGGCCTTCCTTTTCTTCCCTCCCCCCGCTGGGGGAGAGGCTTTCTTCTTCTCCTCCTCGCCTTGGTGGGAGGAGTCGGCCTCGGATTCATCGTCCGATAGCACCTGAAAACGGGAACTCTTCCGAGTCCCCGTGGCCTTCTTCTTGGCCTTCTTCTCCGGCACCACGTGGGGTGCCGGAGCCAGCAGCCCCGTTAGGCGGGCGTCAGCTGGGTCCTCTGGCAATGGGGCCGGACAGATAGCCTGTGCGGCCTTCTTCCGCCAGCCCTGTCAAAGGAAAGGGAGTTTAGATCTTGCATAGAGTCAAACTATGAATAACAAGCGTCCCGTAAAGGACGATATCACTTACCTCATCAGCTGGACGCTGCGAGCTGAATCCGCGATCTTTGGTAGCGGATGCGGGAGCCTCGGCGCCCTTGAACAGCACCTTCCAGACCTCTTCGTACGTAGTGTCGAAGAGCCCATTCAAAGTCTGGTGCTGCACCGGATCGAACTCCCACATATTGAAGCCCCGTCGTTGGCACGGGAGAATCTGGCGGATGAGCATGACCTGGACTACGTTGACAAGCTTGAGCTTCTTGTCCACCAGCTTTTGGACGCAGGCTTGGAGTCCGGTCAGCTCCTCCGGATCGCCCCAAATCCGGCCGCTCTCTTTCCAGGAGGTCAGCCGTGTGGGGATGCCGGATCTGAATTCGGGGGCTGCTGCCCAATCAGGGTCATGCGGCTCGGTGATGTAGAACCACCCCGATTGCCACCCCTTAATGGTTTCCACAAAAGTACCCTCCAGCCACGTAACGTGGGACATCCTGCCCACCATGGCGCCTCCGCACTCTGCTTGGCTGCCCTTCACAACCTTCGGCTTGACACTGAAGGTCTTGAGCCACAAGCCGAAGTGGGGCTGGATGCAGAGGAAGGCCACGCACACGACGATAAACGCCGAGATGTTGAGGATAAAATTCGGGGCCAGATCATGGAAATCTAGGCCGTAGTAGAACATGAGCCCCCAGACAAAGGGATGAAGTGGGAAGCCCAGTCCGCGGAGGAAATGGGGAAGGAATACTACCCTCTCATGGGGCCTAGGGGTGGGGATGAGCTCTCCCTCGTCGGGGAGCCGATGCGCGATGTCGTTGGACAAGTATCCGGCACTGCGCAGCTTTTGGATATGCCCCTCCGTGACGGAGGAGGCCATCCACTTGCCTCCCGCTCCGGACATATTTGGAGAAGGTTGAGGTGAGATGTGCGGGCTTGGGCGCTAGAGCTCGAGTTCGCAGAGATGAATAAGCCAAGGAGGAAGAAGGCGCAGGTAAAAAGGTTGGATCTTTATCCCCTTATATGGGCGGACAGAAACACGTGTCCCCACCGTCCTGATAAAACTCGCTTATCTCCCAAACTCGCTTATCCCCTTATATGCCCGGTTGGGTTACCCACGTCCGTATTGATGAGAATCCCGGAATAAGGGGAACACGATCTCTGCTTCGACAAGACGTGCCAAGGAAACCGCTTCGCTAAACGTGTTGAGGTGGAACAATAAAAACAATTTGAAGGCTTGGTAGTGGTGTGACGTTACGCCACAAAATACGTCAGCAGATTGAACTTGTGTAATATTATTCTCTCTACGGTTGTATGTGGAATTTATTTTGCAGAGCCGGACACTATCCTGGTGTTCACAATCTTCTATAAATTATTCGGAGGAGGAACCCGCCTTGCAATGCCAAAGACAATATGCGCGCCGGACTCGTCGTCATTGAATCCTGGTTCAGGGGCTACTGAGGGAGTCCCGGACTAGGGGGTGTCCGGATAGCCAAACTACCATCATCGGCCGGACTCCAAGACTATGAAGATACAAGATTGAAGACTTCGTCTCGTGTCCGGATGGGACTTTCCTTGGCATGGAAGGCAAGCTTGGCGATACGGATATGTAGATCTCCTACCATTGTAACCGACTCTGTGTAACCCTAGCCCTCTCCAGTGTCTATATAAACCGGATGGCTTTAGTCCATAGGACGAACAACAATCATACCATAGGCTAGCTTCTAGGGTTTAGCCTCCTTGATCTCATGGTAGATCTACTCTTGTAACCCACATCATCAATATTAATCAAGCAGGACGTAGGGTTTTACCTCCATCAAGAGGGCCCGAACCTGGGTAAAAACATCGTGTCCCTCGTCTCCTGTTACCATCCGCCTAGACGCACAGTTCGGGACCCCCTACCCGAGATCTGCCGGTTTTGACACCGACACTCTCTTTCTCAATCTCCTCTTCTTTTTCCCTTTGCCTTTTGTTTGCTCGTGTGTTAGTTTGCTTGCTTGTCGTGATGGCTCAAGATGCTACCAAATTGTGTGACTTCACCAATACCAATAATAATGATTTCCTTAGCACTCCGATTGCTCCTCTTGCCAATACTGAATCTTGTGAAATCAATACTGCTTTGTTGAATCTTGATATGAAGGAAGGGAATATTAAATTCCAATTTCCCTTAAAGAAGGGCATGGAACACTTTCCTAGAAAGAAAATAAAATTACCATATGAATCTATCATGAGAGCCACTTATGGATTGCCTACCAAAGATGGCAATACCTAGATCTATCCTTGCTTTTATGCCTAGCTAGGGGCGTTAAACGATAGCGCTTGTTGGGAGGCAACCCAATTTTATTTTGTGTTTTTTTGTTTTTGCTTCTGTTTAGCAATAAATAATCTATCTACCTTCTGTTTGGATGTGGTTTTATGTTTTAATTAGTGTTTGTGCCAAGTAAGACCTATAGGATAACCTACGATGATAGTTGATTTGATTCTGCTGAAAAACAGAAACTTTGCGCGCACGAATTTAGTTATGATAAATCACAGGAACGTGCTTTTGCGTTGATTCTTTTTGCTGCTGATCCGTAAACAAATTGTACAGGACTTCCTATTTTGGTAGAATTTTTAGAGTTCCAGACGTTTGTGTTAGTTACAGATTACTACAGACTGTTCTGTTTTTGACAGATTCTATTTTTCGTGTGTTGTTTGCTTATTTTGATGAATCTATGGCTAGTAAATTAGTTTATAAACCATAGAGAAGTTGGAATACAGTAGGTTTAACACCAATATAAATAAAGAATGAGTTCATTACAGTACCTTAAAGTAGTCTTTTGTTTTCTTTCTCTAACGGAGCTCACGAGATTTCTATTGAGTTTTGTGTTGTGAAGTTTTCAAGTTTTGGGTGAATTCTTTTGATGGATTATGGAACAAGGAGTGGCAAGAGCCTAAGCTTGGGTATGCCCATGGCACCCCCAAGATAATCGAAGGACACCAAAAAGTCAAAGCTTGGGGATGCCCCGGAAGGCATCCCCTCTTTCGTCCACTTCCATCGGTAATTTACTTGGAGCTATATTTTTATTCACCACATGATATGTGTTTTGCTTGGAGCGTCTTGTATTATTTGAGTCTTTTCTTGTTAGTCTACCACAATCATCCTTGTTGTACACACCTTTTGAGAGAGCCATATATGATTTGAAATTTTTTAGAATACTCTATGTGCTTCACTTATATCTTTTGAGCTTGATAGTTTTGCTCATAGTGCTTCACTTATATCTTTTGAGCTTGATAATTTTTGCTCTAGTGCTTCACTTAGATCTTTTAGAGCACGGTGGTGGATTTGTTTTAAAGAAACTTGATCTCTCATGCTTCACTTAGATTATTTTGAGAGTCATTAATAGCATGGTAATTTGCTTAATGTTAATATACTTGGTGTTCAAGATATGTGAAACTTTCTTTTGAGTGCGTTGAATACTAAGACAAGTTTTATGCTTGATAATTGTTTTGAGATATGAAGATGGTGATATTAGAGTAATGCTAGTTGAGTAGTTGTTAATTCAAAGAATACTTGTGTTGAAGTTTGTGATTCCCGTAGCATGCACGTATGGTGAACCGTTATGTGATGAGCTCGGAGCATGATTTATTTATTGATTGTCTTCCTTATGAGTGGTGGTCGGGGACGAGCGATGGTATTTTCCTACCAATCTATCCCCCTAGGAGCATGCGTAATACTTTGCTTTGACAACTTCTAGATTTTTGCAATAAGTATATGAGTTCTTTATGACTAATGTTGAGTCCATGGATTATACGCACTTTTTCCCATCCTTCCACCATTGCTAGCCTCTCTAATACCGTGCACCTTTCGCCGGTATCATACACCCACCATAAACCTTCCTCAAAATAGCCACCATACCTACCTATTATGGCATTTCCATAGCCATTCCGAGATATATTGCCATGCAACTTTCCACCGATCCGTTTATTATGACACGCTCCATCATTGTCATATTGCTTAGCATGATCATGTAGTTGACATCGTATTTGTGGCAAAGCCGCCTTTCATAATTCTTTCATACATGTCACTCATGAATCATTGCATATCTCGGTACACCGCCGGAGGCATTCATATAGAGTCATATTATGTTCTAAGTATCGAGTTGTAATTGTTGAGTTGTAAGAAAAATAAAAGTGTGATGATCATCATTATTAGAGCATTGTCCCAAGTGAGGAAAGGATGATGGAGGCTATGATTCCCCCACAAGTCGGGATCAGACTCCGGACGGAAAAAAAAGAGAAAAAAGAGGCCATAAAAAAGAGAAAAGGCCCAAATAAAAAAATATAAAAAAATGAGAGAAAAAGAGAGAAGGGACAATGCTACTATCCTTTTACCACACTTGTGCTTCAAAGTAGCACCATGATCTTCATGATAGAGAGTCTCCTATGTTGTCACATTCATATACTAGTGGGAATTTTTTATTATAGAACTTGGCTTGTATATTCCAATCATGGGCTTCCTCAAAACGCCCTAGGTCTTCGTGAGCAAGTGAGTTGGATGCACACCCACTTAGTTTCTTTTGTTGAGCTTTCATATACTTATAGCTCTAGTGCATCCGTTGCATGGCAATCCCTACTCACTCGCATTGATATCTATTGATGGGCATCTCCATAGCCCGTTGATACACCTAGTTGATGTGAGACTATCTTCCCTCTTTTTTTGTCTTCTCCACAACCACCACTCTATTCCACATATAGTGCTATATCCATGGCTCACGCTCATGTATTGCGTGAAGATTGAAAAAGTTTTGAAAATGTTAAAGTATGAAACAATTGCTTGGCTTGTCATCGGGGTTGTGCATGATTTAAATACTTTGTGTGGGGAAGATGGAGCATAACCAGACTATATGATTTTGTAGGGATAACTTTCTTTGGCCATGTTATTTTGAGAAGACATAATTACTTTGATTAGTATGCTTGAAGTATTATTATTTTTTATGTCAATATGAACTTTTGTCTTGAATCTTTCGGATCTGAATATTCATACCATGATTAAGAAGATTTACATTGAAATTATGCCAAAGTATCACTCCGCATAAAAAATTCTCTTTTTATCATTTACCTACTTGAGGACGAGCAGGAATTAAGCTTGGGGATGCCTGATACGTCTCCAACGTATCTATAATTTTTGATTGCTCCATGCTACTTTATCTACTGTTTTGGACTATATTGGGCTTTATTTTCCACTTTTATATTATTTTTGGGACTAACCTATTAACCGGAGGCCCAGCCCAGAATTGCTGTTTTTTGCCTATTTCAGTATTTCGAGGAAACAGAATATCAAACGGAGTCCAAACGGAATGAAACCTTCGGGAACGTGATTTTCTCATCAGATAAGATCCAGGAGACTTGGACCCTCCGTCAAGAAAGCCACGAGGCAGTCACGAGGATGGAGGGCGCGCCCCTCCCTCCTAGGCGCGCCCCCCGCCTCGTGGGCCCCTCGGAGCTCCACCGACATACTCCTTCCTCCTATATATACCTACGTACCCCCATTAGACCAGAGACGGAGCCAAAAACCTAATTCCACTGCCGCAACTTCCTGTATCCACGAGATCCCATCTTGGGGCCTGTTCCAGAGCTCCGCCGGAGAGGGCATCCACCATGGAGGGCTTCTACATCAACACCATAGCCTCTCCGATGAAGTGTGAGTAGTTTACTTCAGACCTTCGGGTCCATAGCTAGTAGCTAGATGGCTTCTTCTCTCTTTTTGGATCTCAATACAATGTTCTCCCCCTCTCTCGTGGAGATCTATTCGATGTAATCTTCTTTTTGCGGTGTGTTTGTTGAGACCGATGAATTTGGGTTTATGATCCAGTATTATATATGGAAAATATTTGATTCTTCTCTGAATTCTTTTATGTATGATTGAGTTATCTTTGCAAGTCTCTTCGAATTATTCGTTTGGTTTGGCCAACTAGATTGGTAGTTCTTGCAATGGGAGAAGTGCTTAGCTTTGGGTTAAATCTTGCGGTGTCCTTACTCAGTGACAGAAGGAGTTGCAAGGCACGTATTGTATTGTTGCCATCGAGGATAACAAGATGGGGTATTTATCATATTGCATGAATTTATTCCTCTACATCATGTCATCTTGCTTAAGGCGTTACTCTGTTTTTAACTTAATACTCTAGATGCATGTTGGATAGCGGTCGATGAGTGGAGTAATAGTAGTAGATGCAGAATCGTTTCGATCTACTTGTCACGGACGTGATGCCTATATACATGATCATTGCCTAGATATACTCATAACTATGCTCAATTCTGTCAATTGCTCAACAGTAATTTGTTCACCCACCGTAGAATATCTATGCTCTTGAGAGAAGCCACTAGTGAAACCTATGGCCCCCGGGTCTATTCTCATCATATCAATCTCTATCACTTAATTTACTTGTTTTGCCTTTACCTTTTTACTTTGCATCTTTATACCAAAAATACCAAAAATATTATCTCTATCAGATCTCACTCTCGTAAGTGACCGTGAAGGGATTGACAACCCCTAAGCGTTGGTTGCGAATTGCTACCGTTTTGTGCAGGTACGAGGGACTTGCGCGTGACCTCCTACTGGATTGATACCTTGGTTCTCAAAAACTGAGGGAAATACTTACGCTACTGTGCTGCATCACCCCCTCCTCTTCGGGGAAAACCAACGCTAGCTCGAGACGTAGCAATGACCAATTCCTGTCATCTCTCTAAATAGATATAAGTGAAGCAAGAATGTTTAATTCTTTCTACAAAAGATATGCCCACGCTCTAACAAGTATAAGTGAAGCAAAAGAGCATTCTGCAAATGGCGGTTGTCTAAATGAAGAGAAACAGGCAATCTAGACTTCAAATGATATAAGTGAAGCACATGAAGCATTCTATAAAGCCACACTCAAAAGATTTAAGTGAAGTACAATGAGCATTCTATAAATCAACCAAGGATTATCTCATACCAGCATGGTGCATAAAATAAAAATAAAAACCTAATTGCAAAAGACGCTCCAAGACTTGCCATAATGCACGAACGAAACGAATCCGAAACATACGGATACTTGTTGAAGAAAGAGGGGATGCCTCCCCAGCATCCCCAAGCTTAGACGCTTGAGTCTCCTTGAATATTTACTTGGGGTGCTTCGGGCATCCCCAAGCTTGATCTCTTGCCTCTCTTCCTTCTTCTCACATCGAAACACCCTCGATTAGACACTACATCCACACAAAACTTCAACAGAAAACTCGGTAAGATCTGTTAGTATAATAAAGCAAATCACCACTCTAAGTACTGTTGGAAACCAATTCATATTTTGTTTTTGCATTGTGTCTACTGTAATATAACTTCTCCATGGCTTATTCCACTGATATAAATTGATAGATTCATCAAAACAAGCAAACTATGCATCAAAAACAGAATCTGTCAAAAACAGAACAGTCTGTAGCAATCTGAACATCCACAATACTTCTGGTACCTCAAAATTTCTACCAAAATTAGGACAAATAAAAAAGTTGTATATAAATACAGTGCAAAAGGAATCAGAACCAATTGACGTTCCAGTTAAAAATGTAAAATCGCGCACTACAGCCAAAGTTTCTGTCCTGCACCATACAACCCAACAAGCATTGTAAACATCCTAAAGGCAAACCTTGGCACATTATTTTTATAATACAATGGAATTGTACAAGGGGATAATTATTTTTATTGAAAAGTTTCTGTAATTAAGATTCACAAAGTTTCCGTGAGCATGAACAAAGTTCAAGGCTAGCTCCCACTTCAACAATGCTTGTCTTTCTCACTTTCACTTTCCTTTTTGAAAAGTTTTGGGTTCCCCTATTTATTTTTGTTGTTTTTAAACTATATGAAAGCACTCGACAGAAATAAATGACTCTCTAAAACTTCCGGGTTGTCTCCCTGGCAGCGCTTTCTTTAAAGCCATTAAGCTAGGCATTTAGTGCTCAAGTAATGAATCCACCCGGATCCCAAGGTATATCAAAGCCAATTTTAATTAACAATGATTTGTAATTTAGTAGTGAGCACAAAGTAACATATATCATGCAACAACGAAGTCTAACTCTCTTCCTATGCATCGGCATGTCATAAGAGAACAATTCATACACACTGAGTAAAGGCCAGTGCATAGTATAAGCAGTTTCTTGCAATTTCATAGTATTGGAAACATAGAGAGGTGGAGACATAGTTCCTCTCTCATAATAATTGCAAGTAGGAGCAGCAAGCACATGCATATTATATTCATCAAAATCATCATGTGTAGTAAAAGGCAACCCATCAATATAATCCTTAATAAGTGCAAGCTTCTCCGATATAGTGTAGTCGGGAGAATTCAAAAGGATAATAGGACTATCATGCGTGGGTGCAATAGCAACAATTTCATTCATAATATAAGGAACTATAGCAAGTTCATCTCCATAAGCATCATTCATATTGGCATCTTGGCCATAGGCATAGCAAGCATTATCAAAAAGGGATATTTCAAGAGAATCAACGGGATCATAACAATCATCATAGCAATCATCATGGCAATCATCATAGCAACCATCCTTCGGTAAGCATGAAGGGGAATTAAACAATGTATGAGTTGAAGAGTTACTCTCATTAGAAGGTGGGCACGGGTAGCTAATCCGCTCCTCCTCCTTTTGTTCTTCGCTCTCCTCATCATCTTTTTCATCCAATGAGCTCACAGTTTCATCAATTTCTTCTTCCATAGCTTCCTGCAAAATATTAGTCTCTTCTTGGACAGCGGAGACTTTCTCAATAAATGCATTAATATAGTAATTGTATTTACAATTTTCATAGCAATATCTAAGTATAGCAAGATTTTGAGGCCTATAAACATCATCATCTAAAGCTTCATACTTTTCAAACAAAGCTTCAATTTCATAAGCAGCCTTAAAAGCAACAAATTCTTCTATTTGTTCCACATCATAGTAATCATATATACCATTAGCATAAGAAGCTAAGGTTTCATTAGCATTAAATTTGCATGAAAAGGGAAGGTGTGGAGCCTCCATCCTAGAGCAACAAGTAACATCATATCTCAAGCATAGAGCCCAGGCATACCAACGCAACATAATAAATTGATCCCATAATAGTTTCCCTTTTTGTGTCGAGCGATAATCCCTAAAGTATTCACGTTGATCCAACGTGTCTCCCATTATAAAGTTGAATGGGGTTTTCTCAGGATTATCAAAGTAGTATATAATATTTCTCGCATAATGAGAATCTAGGGATTTAGGAGTTACCCCATCCTCATGAGTAGCAAGTACAGCTATTTTTTTGGTATTTTGCGTTCCGTATCCATAACTAAAGATAGAGAACAACTTAGAACAGCAAAAATAAAAATTACTTAGTGATAAAGCAAACAAGCACACACGAGAATATTCACCCCACGCTATGACTCCCCGGCAACGGCGCCAGAAAAAGGTCTTGATAACCCACAAGTATAGGGGATCGCAACAGTTTTCGATAAGTAAGAGTGTCGAACCCAACGAGGAGCTAAAGGTAGAATAAATATTCCCTCAAGTTCTATCGACCACCGATACAACTCTACGCACGCTTGACGTTCGCTTTACCTAGAACAAGTATGAAACTAGAAGTACTTTGTAGGTGTTTTTGGGTAAGCTTGCAAGAAAGTAAAGAACGCGTAAATATAAACTAGGGGCGGTTAAGATAAGGAAGCAACAAAGTAAATATAGCGAGTGTGGAAAAGTGGTGGTAGGAGTTGTGGAATTGTCCCTAGGCAACTGACTATGTTACTAGACCGGTAATCACTATTGCAATTCTATTTGAGGGAGAGGCATAAGCTAACATACTTTCTCTACTTGGATCATATGCACTTATGATAGGAACTCTAGCAAGCATCCGCAACTACTAAAGATTCATTAAGGTAAAACCCAACCATAGCATTAAAGTATCAAGTCCCCTTTTATCCCATACGCAACAATCCTCTTACTCGGCTTTAAGCTTCTGTCACTCTAGCAACCCACTATAAACGAATCATGAACGTATTGCAACACCCTACAGCAGGAATCCCTCACGCTTGCGCGACACGGAGGGCACAATAGGACAGCACCAATAATAAAACATGCAACTCAAACCAATCATAGCAATTCATCAATCACCGATAGGACAACGAAAATCTACTCAGACATCATAGGATGGCAACACATCATTGGAAAATAATATGTAGCATAAAGCACCATGTTCAAGTAGAGGGTACAGCGGGATGCGGGAGAGTGGACCGCTGTAGATAGAAGGGGGAAGGTGATGGAGGTGTTGGTGAAGATGGCGGAGGTGTTGGTGAAGATCGCGGTGATGATGATGGCCTCCGGCGGCGTTCCGGCGCCACCGGAAGCAAGGGGGAGAGAGCCCCCCTTCTTCTTCTTCTTCCTTGACCTTCTCCCTAGATGGGAGAAGGGTTTCCCCTCTGGTCCTTGGCTCCCATGGCTTGGGAGGGGCGAGAGCCCCTCCGAGATTGGATCTATCTCTCTGTTTCTGTGTTCTCTTCGTTGGCAGATTCTACCCCTTCATCGTTTCCTTTATATCTGGAGATCCGTAACTCCGATTGGGGTGAATCTTTCACCCAGATCTTTCTCATAAAATTATCTTTCTTGCGCCAGAAGAAGAGCATCAACCGCCTTACGGGTGGACCACGAGGGTCAGGG
>NC_041391.1:459927130-459985994 GCF_002162155.2 Triticum dicoccoides
GGATACCGTTTCACGTTGATTTTACTTCCAGAAAATCATAAATATTCCAAAAAAAATCTCCGTCCATTTTTTTCGTTTGGACTCCGTTTGATATTGGGTTTCTGCGAAACAAAAAACATGCAACAGACAAGAACTGGCACTGGACACTGGATCAATATGTTAGTCCCAAAAATAATATAAAAAGTTGCCAAAAAGTATATGAAAGTGAATAATATTGGCATGGAACAATCAAAAGTTATAGATACGACGAAGACGTATCAGGTTCCTCCTTTAAGGGGTCCAACCATGTCAAGCCCCCAGACCGCGAAGGGCTAGGTTATGGGTATAGTTTTGAGGGCGGTGGGTGGCATGTGGCTTTGATTAGCAAAAAGCTGGCAACCGACGCATCGTTGGACTAAGTCTTGAGCATCTGCCTGGGCCGTCGGCCAATAAAATCCTGTACGGAAGGCCTTGCCTACAAGGGCCCGGGCTGCGGCGTGGTGCCCGCTGAGTCTGGCATGAATTTCAGCCAGAAGGTTCCGCCCTTCCTCTTCGGAGATACACCTTTTAAGGACTCCGGTTGTGCTTTTCTTGTAAAGTTCTCCCTCATGGACCTTATAGTCTTTAGATCGCCGCACTATGCAGCGGGCCTCGTTTTGGTCCTCGGGAAGTTCCTGCCTAGTTAGGTAGGCTAGGAATGGTTTCGTCCACGGGGCAATGACTGCCATTATTACGTGGGCTGAGGATGTTACTTCGTTGGCCGAACCGCCAATTGTGTCAGAATGTTCGGTGTCAGGCAGTGCGGTTGGGTCCAGGTTATTATTTTTGGATTCCCCCTCTTATAGTACGGATGGCTTGAACAGCCTCTCTAGGAAGATGTTGGGAGGGACGGCATCGCGCTTTGCGCCAATGTGTGCCAATACGTCTGCTGCCTGGTTGTTATCCCGGGCTATATGGTGAAATTCGAGCCCCTCAAACCGAGCTGACATTTTTAAGACGGCGTTGCGATAAGCTGCCATTTTTGGATCCTTGGCATCAAAGCCTCCATTTATTTGGGATATCGCGAGGTTCGAATCCCCACGCACCTCTAGGCATTGAATGCCCATGGAGATTGCCATCCGGAGGCCATGTAGAAGGGCCTCGTATTCGGCTGCGTTGTTGGAGTCTGTATACATTATCTGGAGTACGTATTGAACCGTATCTCTAGTTGGGGACGTCAGGACGACACCAGCCCCCAGACCAGCCAACATTTTTTAGCCGTCGAAGTGCATGATCTAGTTGGAATATGCGTCGTACTCTTTAGGGAGTTCGGCTTCAGTCCATTCGGCGATGAAGTCGGCCAAAACTTGCGACTTAATAGCTCGCCGTGGCTTATAGGTTATGTCGAACGGGAGGAGCTCAATGGCCCATTTGGCAATCCGGCCCGTTGCGTCGCGGTTGTTTATAATGTCATTAAGAGGTACTTCGGAGGCTACTGTTATCGAACACTCTTGAAAGTAGTGTCGCAGCTTCCGGGATGCCATGAACACCGCGTACGCTATCTTCTGATAATGCGGGTACCATGACTTGCATGGAGTCAGGACAGTGGACACGTAGTAAACTGGTTTTTTAAGGGGGAACATGTGTCCATCCGTTTCTCGTTCGACAACGAGTACCGCGCTTACAACTTGATGAGTTGCCGCGATATATAATAGCATTGGTTCACCCACGTTGGGCGCGGCCAGGACCGGATTTGTTGCCAATATGGCTTTTATTTCTTCGAGTCCGGCCGTGGTGGCATCCGTCCACACGAAGTGTTCAGTGCATCGGAGAAGGCGATAAAGGGGTAATGCCTTTTCTCCTAAACGGGAGATAAAGCGGCTTAAAGCTGCCACGCATCCCGTCAATTTTTGTATTTGTTTGAGGTCCTTTGGGATATCCAATTGTGACAGAGCTCGGATCTTGGCTGGGTTTGCTTCAATTCCTCTACCAGATACAATGAAGCCCAAGAGCTTTCTGGCTGGTACGCCGAAAACACATTTTTCCGGGTTAAGCTTAATGTCATATGTTCGGAGATTATTGAACGTGAGCCACAAATTGTCTACTAGAGTTTCGACGAGCTTGGTTTTGACGACTACATCGTCTACGTATGCCTCCACTATTTTGCCGATCTGGTTTGCCAGACATGTCTGAATCATGCGTTGGTATGTTGCGCCGACATTTTAGAGCCCAAAGGGCATTGTGTTGAAGCAGAATGGGCCGTATGGGGTGATGAATGCCGTTGCGGCCTGGTCGGGCTCTGCCATCTTAATTTGGTGGTAGCCGGAGTATGCGTCGAGGAAACACAATGAATCGTGTCCTGCGGTAGCGTCGGTAATTTGATCGATGCGGGGGAGGGGGAAGGGATCCTTTGGGCAAGCCTTATTGAGGTCTTTAAAATCGACGCATAGGCGCCAAGATTTGTCCTTCTTTGGTACCATCACCAGGTTTGCTAGCCAGTCCGGATGTTTTATATCTCTGATGAATCCGGCCTCCAATAATTTGGCTAGTTCCTCTCCCATGGCCTGTCTCTTGGGTTCGGAGAAACGCCGAAGAGCCTGTTTGACTGGCTTGAATCCTTTTATGATGTTTAGGCTGTGCTCGGCCAGCCGGCGTGGGATTCCTGGCATGTCTGAAGGGTGCCAGGCAAAGATGTCCCAATTTTCGCGTAGGAATTCTCGTAGTGCGGCGTCTACATCAGGGTTTAATTGTGCCCCAATGGAGGCCGTTTTTGTAGGGTCCGTTGGATGGACTTGGAATTTGACTATTTTGTCCGCTGGTTTAAAGGAGGTGGACTTGGATCTCTTATCGAGTATCACATCGTCCCTATTCACCGTGGAGCGCAGCGTAGTGAGTTCCTCGGCCGCTAGGGCTTCGGATAGTGCCTCCAGGGCTAGTGCGGCTGTCTTGTTTTCGGCGCGGAGTGCTATGTCTGGGTCACTAGCAAGAGTGATGATTCCGTTGGGCCCGGGCATTTTGAGCTTCATGTACCCGTAATGTGGTATAGCTTGAAAATTGTGAATGCTTCTCGCCCTAATAGAGTGTGATATCCGTTGCTGAACAGGGCCACTTGGAACGTGACCTCCTCGTACTTGTAATTATCCGCGTGCCGAACACCACATCCAGTGTGATTTTTCCTGTACAGCATGCTTCCCGACTGGGGATTATTCCTCTAAAGGTTGTGCTGCTTCGCTCAATGCGGCTCCAATCTATTTCCATTTTTCGGAGGGTTTCCTTGTAAATGAGGTTCAGTCAGCTGCCACCGTCCATGAGCACCTTGGTAAGGCGAAAGCCGTCCACTATTGGACTGAGGACCAATGCGGCTGGTGCTCGGGCTGTTCGGAATTTAGGTTCGTCACTAGCATTAAAGGTAATAGCCGTGTCATCCATGGGTTTATTGTTGCTACTTGGTAGACTTCGGCAAGGCTGCGGAGTGTTCATTTCCACATATTATTTGATGCAGAAGTCTCGAAGACTGTTAATACCGTACTGGTATCCTTGGACTGGTATTCTGGAGTTAGAAGCTCTTCGCCACTTTTGGCCACCTGCCGTAGTATCCAACATGCTCTAAGGCTGTGAGTTGGAGTGGCACCCTCTGTACTATGAATTTTGCAGGGTCCATTGAGCCATCCTTCCAGTGCGGTTCCATGCCCTATAGAGGGTTTTTGCTTTTTCGTGTTTAACCCAGGTGCCTGGCAATAATGCACCCTTTTATTTCGGACTGGGGTTGTATTCAGGGCCGGATTGTCCCAAAAATTGATTTCGGTTTTCTAGGCGCTTTCCATCACACAATACTTTCGTACTATGGACGCTAAGTCAGCAAAGCGTGTAATTTCACGACGACTTACGGTGTTGAGGATTCCCTTGTCCTTGCAATTATTGCAGAAGAATGAAATTGTGTCCTCCTTGTCGCAGTCCTTTATCCTGTTCATCACTAGGAGGAATCTGGCCTAGTAATGGTGTACTGTTTCTGCGGGCTCTTGCCGGATTTGGGATAGATCGCTTATGTTTGGGTGGGCGGGTGGAATTAAATTCAGAACCCCGTCCACTTTAAAACTCAGGGGCCAAGTAGTTTCCGAACTCGGAAGCTTGGGTTCTTGGATGTTGTCCAATGAGTCTAGCCCGCTGCCTGACTTTAGGTTCAGGGCTTGAGTAACATCCTCCCCTCCGCGGGAATCCGACATGGAGGGATCGGGAATCCGGACATAGCTAGTCCTTAAGATAGAAGAAGGGTCGCCGTTATGTTCCTCTACCACAGCAACGTGGTGGGTAACCTAGGGAGAGTTAATCTCTCTCAGATCGGGTTTAGGCCCAATCTGGTCGTAGTCTGTAGCGACTCCCAGGGCGGCGATGCGATCCAAGAGCTCGTTTAAGGAAGAGAGCTCCATCGGATCCAACTGCTCGGCGAGTTCCGAGCTAACGTGAAGATTTCTTTCGATGACCCGAGAAGTCATCGTCGGCGTGGCGGCCGGACAGGCGGTCATAAGGAAACCGCCTAGCCGGAGAGTTTGGCCGATAGCCAAAGCTCCTTTAGCAACAGTGCCGTCTTTAAAGACGGGATGAGGCATCCTTCCTGATAGCGACGGCACATAGGAACTCTCAATGAAAGCACCAATGTCGGTGTCAAAACCAGCGGATCTCAGGTAGGGGGTCCCGGACTGTGCGTCTAGGCGGATGGTAACAGGAGACAAGGGACACGATGTTTTTACCCAGGTTCGGGCCCTCTCGATGGAGGTAAAACCCTACTCCTGCTTGATTGATATTGATGATATGGGTAGTACAAGTGTAGATCTACCACGAGATTAGAGAGGCTAAACCCTAGAAGCTAGCCTATGGTATGATTGTTGTTTTTTCTACGGTCTAAAACCCTCCGGTTTATATAGGCACCGAAGAGGGTTAGGGTTACATAGAGTCGGTTACAATGGTAGGAGATCTACATATCCGTATCGCCAAGCTTGCCTTCCACGCCAAGGAAAGTCCCATCCGGACACGGGACCAAGTCTTCAATCTTGTATCTTCATAGTCCAGGAGTCCGGCCGAAGATGATAGTTCGGCTATCCGGACACCCCCTAGTCCGGGACTGCCTCAGATATCCTTTCACTGCTCTCTTAGCTTACACCCCTATGCAACTCTGGATTTAACTCTTATTTCTTCTGGAGATATCATCTGAAACAAGCAAATCCATTTTTTTAACGAAGCATGACGGCGCTACGGGGTCTGGTACACATCCTGCACACCCGTATAACCTTGTAAGTATCTATCCTCCGGTACAACATCAAGGTCGATTCCTCTTATTTGATCAACCATTCGCCGTGTCAAAAATGCAGAGGGGGATGCAAGGAGCACAAGGCCTGCACATCCAAGCAAGTGGTAACATGGACTTGTACATGGAACATCCCAAGTGCAAGCAGAGCTGCAGTGAGCCTGTACAACGAGTTAGCGTAAGTCTCTGCATTTCATTTAATTCGTACTGGCATTCGCGTATGATTTGTGTGCAGTGGCGGATCCACGAATTCAAGTTACCAGGGGCGAACATTTAACTTAAAAAATATGAAGGCACTTGCACTCCGAAAATCAACATAACTTGAGAAATGTGAAGCTACATGCACTTTGAAAACCAGCTAATGATCCAAAGTAGCTCAGATTATAAATACTAAATGATGCAAGCACCAAAAACACAAAATGCAACATGGTGTACAAGGACTACAAACATGGTCTGTACCTGCTTGAATTATTCGTTCTCTGGCTGAAAATATCGAAGTGTAATTGCACCTATAACCAGTGCGCAAACTGCATATCAATATATCTATCCTGCACAAGTATGCCAATAGTTTCAAACAACATATTAGAAAAATATTTATGCTATGTTGTCATGATATGGGGACTTTCTGGTAGATGGCCTCGACGTTTCCTCAAGCTATGAAAATGCACTATAATTTGCTTGTCATCAATGCCTGCAAATCTCTGTCTCTCTCAACATAGCAGATCATCATTAGACACTAAATCCTTCAATGAGCTTGCAAAATGCTTGCATTAGATCCCTCATTAGACACTATATGTTCATCACCAGGAGCATGTAAAATGTTTGCATCAAATCCTTCATTAGCAGTCTGTTCATTAGACACTTCAGGCTCAAGAACAATATGAGCTTGTATGTTTGCACCAGAAACTTGATTAGATACATCAGATTCAGTCAGTTCAATATTGATTGGGGGAGTTATAAAATAAGTAGAAATTGGTTTCATTTTCTCATAGATTCCCTACATACAAGCAGTTTTACAACACCGTCAGGTTTAACTATTGACCAGAAATTGGAGGATTGAATTATATATAATCAGGAATGTGATGTACCTACTCGTTGCGCATGCTACTCTTGCAAGCTGTGACTGTCCATTTGCGCAAGCTCGATGCCATGCCCATGTTGCCGCCTCTGCCTCCCCCGCAGGCTACACCCAGGGTTGGATCTTCATCTTCTTGTCCTTCCGTTTGCTTGAAGCCCGGCGACCGCCCTCCAACAAGGGCGCAAGGAAGTGTTGTGTCGGTCTGTCCAGCGGTGGCTAGGTTAGGAGCAAACCATGCTGGAAGCTGGAGCGAATGAATTGGGATTTTTCCTGTTGTCGATAGATATGGGAGGCGCTCATTTGGGCCGCGAGCCTGCTATAGGGCCTGCCTTGCACTTATGTTATTGGCCCATCCAAATTTAAACATTTTTCTTCATTTTTTACATTGCCTGCTCATGCGCTGGGACGAACAAAACTAGCCTGGGCCAACCTGGACGACTCAAACTAGGTGCACACTTTCCAGCCACCTGAGGCGGCCGCCCATACCAACCCCTATGGTGGTGTCGCCCCTTTTTGCGTGTATGATTGGGTAGTGAAAAATATTCCAGTGGCGCTTTTGATTTACCCACAGAATGGTTGAATTGCTTGTTTCTATGAACTGAGTTCGCCAATAATGTGAAGGATGCCAGTCTTTTCATCTTATTGTAGATTGCTTAGATCTCGATATGCCAAAAGTAATCGCATGAAATATACAGTAAAAGCCAGTGTGATGTGTGTGGCTACAACTAGTCTGACTACACATCCTCATATAACATATCAAGGACGCACCATCTTATCACATTAACCATTCGACTTACCAATGCAGTGTGAGAAGAAAGAAGTATTGGGACTGCGTATCCAAGCAATTGATGCCATGGACTCCTTCGTACAACCTTGTAAGTGAAAAAGAAGTTGCAGTGTGCCTGTACAAAGAACTAGCATAAGTTCAGTTATCTGCTTCTCGGAATTTTAGTTAGCCACTTATTGCAAAATTGTTCAATTACGTTGCTTGGCTTAATTTAGTTTGCTACTGATTACATAATGCCATAGCCTGTTAATCCTATTGTAGACTGCGCCTATCTATGTGTTTGATACTTACTGTTAAGAATTACCTGTTTGCCTTAACTTAAATAGCTACTTGTTTGTTTAACTGCTTTGCTGCTACAACAACGGGTTACAATGATGTTAATAACTACTTTTCAGCATCCAATTGAAACTCTTTAATTCCTTGTTTGTTTAACTGGTTTGCTGTTATAACTCCTAGTTGAGATGTTTTGCTAACTTCAACTTCTCTGAATCCAATCGGAACTTTAGTGGCAAAATAGGTTAGCCCAAGATCAAAGAGTGAGGTCCCCATGGACGTTGCATCATCCCACAGCAGTGGCACCGGCCCAATCATGCATTATGAATTGCCAACTGGTGATACTCTAGAGGCTAAACCAATGGTAGAAAGAGATCCTCCTTCTGCACATAGAGATGAAGTTGACATGTTGAGGAAGCAAACAGCACAATCACAAGCAGTACTCAAGACAACCATTAAATATTTGGTGGATTTCAAAACGAAGCAAGCTGAGACTGACCACATTGAAAGGTCGTGAAGGAAAAAAGGAAATTAAATTCCCACTTGGTAAATCATAGGTGAAATGTTCTTTCCATCGTTGAATAACCTTTGTGTTGTTTGTTCATGTAATCAATCAAACCATTTGTTTTAGAGATCATGTAATAATTGTTTTTTGTTTTTTGTTTTTTGGTTTGTAATTTTATTTGAGCACAAGTCTGTATTAATTGATAAGACTCGGAGACATTTCATTTGGATTGCTGTGACAGACCTACAAATATGCCAATCGGGCTGAATGTGCATTCAACAATAATAGTACTCCCTCCATTTTTGTATACAAGGCCACTATCAAAATTACAATTTGCAGTTATATAAGGCCACTAACACAAATCTATGTAAAATTGATGAGGTTTGCCTCGTACTAGCAACCGAAGACATTAATACCTCATGCATGCATCCGGGAGTGAGAAGACTGATTTGAATGCACCGTATTAATCAACCAACGAGGAGTGAGAGAGTTGTCTTGTTGTGCGTTGGAGAGATAAATACACATTATTTAACACGTTAAGCAAGGAGAAAAGACTAGTTTGCAACATTGATTTAAGTAGCCATTAATTTCTACCTTGGTACCTGTAATATGGGTTTGTGTCCTTGTATACAAAAATGGAGGGAGTAGTATAGATGGACCATAAGTGGCACGCACCGGAAAGGGCCAAGATGCTGGCTAAAAAAAGGATGTTGTTGTAGCAAAAAAAGTACAGCGGCCTGGCTTATGTATGTTAGTTGATATTATTGATCCATATACTCTATAAGTGTTTATATGTCTGTTAGTTTTGTACATTCTTGGTTGATTGACTCGGTATTTGAATCTTGATACATCGCTTGTGTACGTATCTAAATGGGAGTACACATTATGCTGCGTGTGACATTTGAGTTGGACATGAACTGTTCCAAATATTCGAATTCACCTTAAACTGGATTCTAGCTTTTGAATTTGAGTATCGACATTTGTAAACCATATTCATATATGACAGTGGAATACATCTTTGTCGTCCTTTTGAAGATATATAAAAACACATAGAATGATTTATAAAGATTCATATAGGAATACAAAATGGATTCGTATTTAGTTGCCAGGGTAAACGTGGATGCTTATTGTCCCAAAATTCGAAAGAAGCGGCAAAATGTCCACTCCCACGTCGGCTGCCCGAAGCCAAGTGTTTGGGAGATGGAAATTACTGTCTACCCATTACACGGACAATCCATCGGCCTGATTTCCACTGCTCTAAATAGGGGTAGGTTAGTAACTTCAATTAGACGTGACACGACCACCTCTGAGCCCATTCCGACACGGTGGGCGTCAAACATGGGCAGCAAAACACATTTGATTCAAGCTCGTCCGAAAGACCTTTGTTTCTCCCTCCATTCCCCATTCATACATGGTGGGCGGCAAAACAAACTCGACTCGGCCGAAATCGATGTAGGCAAATATTTTCAATAGGGGCAGGTTTGTAACTTCACTCAAACGTGACACAACCGCCCTACCTGTCAGCCATGTTCATACACCGTGGGCGCCAACCATGGGCGCCAACCACCCTCTCCTCGCCCGAAATTGCTCTGGGAAATATTGGCGAGATGCAAGATTACCGTCCTATCCCCAACCGACGAGACGTCCAAATTTTAAATGGGGGCTAAGTTCGTAACTTTCCCATATTTCAGACAGGCGCGTCCGAAAAACATGGTTCCCCATACCTCTCCCTCCAATTTCCCATTCATACACCGTCCACGCTAGAACACCATCCCCACACCAGCCTCCGTCCGCCACCCCATCCATCGCCGCCGTCCTCCACCACATCCATCGCCACCGTCCTCCACCATGCCGGAGCGCCTACCAAGACCGCGTCATCCACTTCTAGAGATGGATGTTTCTCATCTACGGCGACGGACCAATAGCCTTGCATCGCGTCCTCTCGCTTCATCGGCGTTGTCATCCTCTTTGTCGGGGCCGCTCACACGACATTCTCTTCCACCGCAACGGGACTTATCCCCCCGATGCACCCATCTACCATCGCAGATCTGCTTCAACGCCACCGACAGCCATCGCACCCTCGATGCCTACACGGCGCTGCAAGAGAGGTGGTACTTCATATCTCCTCAACTTTTTGATCTCAACCAGAAAATAGATCTTAACTTGGTTACTCTACTTTCTTTTCAGCTCTTAGAATTTAGTTCTTAGTTCAAAGCAAACAATGGATGCTAAATATCATTTCTCCGGCTTGTAGCTTCAAATCTGCAATGGCACAGTCATAATACGGTTTAATTGATCATGCTTAGGGTTTAATTGATCATGTTGGTTCCGTGGTGGTTTCTTTAATAGAAATCGGAGGGGAAACCCTCTTTTGCTTAAAAAAATATGCCTAGAGTTCCCCCCTTTTATGATCACTATACGATTAGAACACGTGCTTCGTGTCATAATAACACTGCTCCACCCATCAAGCTAAACAAGCTTAGTTGTTCAAATACGAATCTGATATTATTAAAACAGAGTCGTTTAATTGGTCAGCTAAATGTTCCTAAATTAGTTTTGAAAATGCATGTTCGCTGCTCGGGTGTGTATCTCTACAGGGTGCCCACAGTGGGCCGGCCCACCCTGGGATTTTGGGTCATCCCAGGCCCCGATTCCCCTCCGTTCTGCTGCGCGCTTCCGATATCTACTCGCCCCCAGCCGCCTGCCTCGCCGGCGACTTGCCGTCCTCGGACGGCATGACTCTAGGAGGAGACGCCGGACTAACAGGAGGTCAGGAGCCGCTCGCCCAACAGCGTCACCGCTGCCAGGGCGCGCCGTCGTGCCTACCTTCCCAGTCCATTCAGGGCTCAGGCGTGCAGCACCCACCAAGCCAACCCGATTTATCCTGAGACATGTCCTCAACACTCAGCAGCCACTCCTGATCACCCATTTTCTAATTGATTCATTACTCATTAGGCAGGACTGTCATTAGGGTTTGTTGTGTGCTCAGTGCTACCTACACTTAATGGTTCAGATGTATTTCGGTAATCTTTAGTACCTCTAAAGTTCACATGGTTTTCAAAATTCCGGCCCTCGAAACAAACACTAGTCATTTTGGATTGTTGGTCGTAGTGACATTGACCCAGATTACTACTGCAAGCCAGGTTTGTTGACAATTTTACTTGTCTTTCTTACTCATTCGATATAATATCCAATTATTCACGTCGATTAGTTGCAAACAATAAGTGCTAGACAAACTTCTTCATTCAGATTTTGGACGGTCTCTTACTGCAGTTACAATTCTGCATACTTGTCCTAGTAAGCTCACAAGTAAATGATTGATTCACTACATCTATGCTTGCCTTGTCATATTTGTTGTCAATATTCTTTTAGGGTGGACCACCCTGTTTCTAAATACTGGAACCGTAGACATGAGTGAATAGTATTTCTCTATGTGATCTCTTCCATCATGTGTGGGCAACGAACATTGCATTGTATAGAAAGAAAGTGTCGTTTCCAGCTTTTACATAGGTTTCGATCTTTTACATGGAATACAATCTGCCTACTTGCTTTGTGTCGCACTACCAACACTCCACCCTTGAAGCTAAACATTATGCCACTCATAATTCCTTAGTTTATTTGTTCATATACGAATTTCATATGATTCTAATCGTCCTACTTCAGTTTTGAAATGTGTGTCTGCCTGTTATAGAGACATAAGGGGTTTGTATTTCCGTGTGTGGTCTGGTCAGCACAGTTGGGGGTGAACTTTGCATATGCAGGGGTTTATAGGGAGACACTCTTCGAGTTGAATCCGCAATGCATTCCATAGATAATCTGACTACTTTTTATGTTTTCATGAATCTCAGATTCTGAACAGCATCATAATGATTATGAGCTTGCGCGCATGAAAAGAATAAAGCAGAACAATGCCATGGCTATCAAACTTGACATTAAGGGACTAAAATCAAGTCTGGATGCAATGCAATGCAAACGCTCTCCACCTACAGATTCATGCTCAGAATATGATCCTAACAGTGATTCTGAGCTAGAGGGAGACCTAAGTCAATGTAGCTCACTTGAGGAGTCAGAGGAAGATGCCTTATCTTATTCACCCATCAAGGTTCTTGCTCTAACTTTCCAAGGTTACATTGGCCACACATATCTTGCAATTGATGCTTTGCATTGCTTCTACTTTGTTGAAATGCCATTAGCTTAGCTTACACATCGTGTATGTGAATACGCCCTGCCTATCCATTTTCAGTACATATTCCATCTGTCATCATACCATATTTATCCATTCAAACATTGTTCTTGTGTATCAGACGTTCAAAAGGAAGAGGGCGATGTCACATCCCTAGTTCTGGTATGACCTAGGCTAGCTAGTCATGTGTGCATCATGTTTAAATTCCATTTAATTTTGAAATGGGGATTTGTGAAACCCTCAGAATCATTTCTGGAAATGACCCAGATAAAAATTTCTCCAAAAAGGTCCAAGAAAATGCTCATGTTGCTCTCTGAAAATATTGGACAGAGATAAAAATCAAACCAATATTTTTAAGAGCTCATAAGTGTTTATTTTGGGCATTTGGAATTAATGCATAATTATTTGCATTGGATATATATTTGTTATATATATAATATATGTCCAAAAATTATGCCATTTGTTGAGGAGCTCTGGAATAATACCACTAGTTCCTACAAAAATTGGCATAAGTAAATAAAATGGTTTAGTATTTTATTAAACCAAACGAATGTCAGAAAAATAGAAAAAGAAATAGGTAAAAGTGGACTTACCTCGCGCTTACCTTCCTGTGCAGCCCGTTCCTGTGCGGCCTGGCCGGCCCAGTTGGCCAGCCCAGCCCACCTGGCCTCCTCCTCTGTCGTCTTCCTCCCCCTCGCCCAAGCAGCTGCGTGCCCGCGCCACAGCCGGCCGCGGCCACGCGCCCGGCCACCTCCTGCTTCCCTCCTCATCGCTCTGGCCTCCCTGGACGTCGCCACGACGCCCCGCACCTCTCTTCCTCTCTCTCATTCCTCCCCCTCCCCTGGTTCTCTCTCTCCCAACCGCCCGAACACGCCTGTCGCCGCCGCTCGCCGTAGCCATAGCCACCACGCCCCTCGAGAGCATCTGAGACGTCCCCGAGCTCCGCGCCGTCGTCCTCGTCCTCCCTGTCAAGCCACGCAAGCCGGAGCACCCCGTGGAGCCGTCACCGCCATCATCTTCATCATCAGCCGCCGGAGATCGCCACCGACATGCCGTCGCCTCCAAGCCGTCCCCGAGCGCGCTGAGATCACCGAAGGCTTCGCCGTGAGCTCCTCTACCGAACCGCTCTTCTCCCCCTCGTTTTTGCGCCCTGTAGCTCCAGCCCCCTTCACGGCCGTAGCTCCTCGTCGCCGTTCATGTCGCCGCCGTCGCCCTGGCCACCGTAGCCCGCAACCGAGCGCGTCACCATGCTTCTGGTGCCACAAGGGTGCCACAAAGCCCCTCGGTTGGCCTCCCCGTGCCCTCTAGGCCCTCTGCCGCTCGAGCCCGAGCTCCGGCCGCCGCCGCAAGCTCTGCTCCGACGAGCTCCGGCACCCCCGCAGCCTCCCACCTACTCCCCTAGATGCGGGCGAGCGTGAGCTCTCCACTGGTGCCCTCAGCGCGTCGAACCGCTGCCGGAACAGCGTCTCCGACAAACATCCGCCGCGGTTTGAGGTCGTCGTCGGCCAAACTCCGGCGAGGTCGACGTGGCTGTCATTAGCGCCTAATCCTGCAGCCTAAACCACCCCACCAGCCACTGACCGTGGGCCCCAGGGCCAAGTCAAACCCTGGTCAGTGCGGGTTTGACCCGGGCTTAACCACTGTGTCACTGACGTGTGGCCCCCACACGTCAGGTTTGATCCAGGTTGACTGCGGACGCAGTGCTGACGTCATGCTGACGTAGTTATCCATTTTCTGGATTTAAATTAAATCAGGAAATTCCAGAAAATGATTCAAACTTAAAAAATCATAGAAATTCAACCGTAGCTTAGATTGAAATAATTTATATATGAAAAATTATCAGAAAAATGCAATCTTTCCATCTGTACTAGTTTCATGCATGACAAACCAACTTATACCTACTGTATAAGTGAAACACTAAAATGGCTTATATAAAGAGCTTATTTTGGAGATGCATTTGAATCTTTGGTTCAAATGGATTTCACCCAAATGATTGCTAGCTGCATTAGCTCAAACAGCATCACATCTACATGCCATGATCATGCATCATATTGTTGCATATGCTTGTGTTTTGATTGTCGACACCGTTCCTTCTCGATAGGTCCTGCTCCGGAGAGTGTTCCAGAGTACCTCTCCGAGGAGCAGTGCCTTCCTTGTTGATCTACCAGGCAAGCAAACCCCCTTGTTCATTCTGATACAATCCTACTCTCTCGCTCCTGCTCTCAGTTATTGCATTAGGACAACAATGATTCATCTGCTACTTTGTGCTGCGGTAGTTGAACCCATTCCTCTGCATGACCAATCATTGCCACAGTAAATAGTTGAAACCCACTAGCATGTGTAGGAGTTGATTGAGCCATGTTGTGTTCCTGCCATGCCTGCTATTGCTTAGAGTTGTGTCAGGTCTGATTCATTGGGAATGAATTGGAGTGCAGTCCTATGTTCTGATGCTGAGAGTGAAGTGTGTGAACACGATTTGGTAAAGGTAGCGGTGAGAGGCCATGTAGGAGTACATGGTGGGTTGTCTCACTGGAACCGTCCTTAAGCACTGAGTTCTGTGTATGTTGTCCAATGACTAGCTACTACCACACATTGGAATGCTTAAGTGCCCCTCTCGACTTATTAACCAACTTGATCTCTGTCCAGGAGTCGCAACTAGTTTCTGGTGTTTGTAGGTAGTGCTATTTTTCTACCAAGTGGTACCCGGCAGGGTGGGCTTGGGACAGACTAGGCACACGTGGCCTGGTGTACCGAGTGGTACCCGGATGGTGGGCTCGGGAACCCTGCACACATCGTTTGGGGCCGTGAGCGACACCCCGGCTAGATCTCCTTGCGGATGGAACCCGAATAGGCGATGAACCTGGATTGGAGTCTTGTGTGGTTAGTCAGGTCGTGGCCGACACCCTCGCCAGGCTTCCGCTTGAAGGTTGCCGAGATACATGACGTGTACATGGCGGTAAGTGGCGAGAGTGTGTGTGAAGAAGTACACCCCTGCAGGGTTAACATGATCTATTCGAATAGCTGGGTCCGCGGTTATGGACTTCTTGGATGCTTACATGGTACATAGACAACTTGAAGTGGATACTATAAAATGCTCAAGACAAGTGTGAGTGCTATGGATGGCCTTCTCGTAGGGAGACGGGGATGAATCCATAGTAGTGTATTGTGTGGTGATTAGTGGACTCGTGTGCGCCATATCACCTCAAAGAAGTTCTGGTAGTCGTAGAACAGGATAGCCACAGAGTCAAAGCTGGCTTGCTGCAACTAAACCCCACATTACCTTCTTGATACAAATGCATGTATGATAGGATCTGATGTAAGTCTTGTTGAGTACCTTTGTACTCATGTTGCTTTATTTATGTTTTTGCAGCGGAGACTTCGGTCTTACTAGTGTTCTCGTGGACTTCGACGAGTAGCTTGTACCTCAGCTACGATCTTGATCGGATGTTGTAGATAGTCAGGCTCTTCAGCCCTTTTCATTTATAGATGTCTGTACCCAGACATGTAATGCTTCCGCTTGTTGCTTGTATGCTCTATATGATGGGTCTTATGACCCCTGTTTGCAATAAATGCTATGATGGCTCTTTGAGCCTTATCTATATGAGTTGTTGAGTTATGCTGTGATGCTATGTTGTACAGCACATACTTGCATGTTATGCGTACGTGTAATGTGTATTGCTATGTGTAGGATCTGACTATCTAGTTGTTTATCCTTAGTAGCCTCTCTTACCGGGAAATATCTCCTAGTGCTTCCACTGAGCCCTGGTAGCTTGCTACTGCTCCGGAACACTTAGGCTGGCTGGCATGTGTCCTTCTTCGTTCCTGTGTCTGTCCCTTCGGGGAAATGTCATGCGATGAATACCGGAGTCCTGTTAGCCCGCTACAGCCCGGTTCACCGGAGTCCTGTTAGCCCAGTGCTACAGCCTGGATTCACTCGCTGATGACCGACACGTTCGATGCTGGGTCATGGATGCCTATCCCTGTAAGTTTGTGCCACTTTGGGTTTACGACTAGCCATGTCAGTCCGGGCTCCTTATCATATGGATGCTAGCGACACTATCATATACGTGTGCCAAAAGGCGCAAACGGTCCCGGGCAAAGGTAAGGCGACACCATGGGGATATCGTGTGTGAGGCCGCAAAGTGATATAAGGTGTTACATGCTAGATCGATGTGGCATTGAGTCGGGGTCCTGACAGCTTTGGTATCAGAGCCTCACTGCCTGTAGGGTTACCAAGCCAAACTGGTCGAAGTTGAGTCTAGAAATTCTTTAGTTATGTAAGGGAATTGATTGTGGGAAGGAACGTAAGGCTCTTTTTACTCCTTTACCTCATGGCCTTCTGATCTGAGTCATCCTATCTTTCCTACGGGGTTAAGGAACTAGGTTTTCTCTTCCATCTATCAGGATCACGTGTTACTACTCCGTAGTCCCATAGGATTGGTTGATCAGAGTCATATCTCAATTTCGAGTACCTCCGGAGTAACCTGTTTAGTACTATCTCAGAACCTTGAGTGATGATGATGAGTATGTTACTACCCCATTTTAGCAGGATGTCTCATTCTGAGCATTTTACTGCCGTTATGCTGCCGGAATTGCCCTAGGAGTTCGAGAGTTACTAATTTCCTTGTCCTACTTTCTATAGCCTATAGTTGATGTTGATTCCGTCCTTGGTTTCGTTTCTCAGGATGTCATCAGCTAAGCGAAGTTCTGTTGCTCGTAGCCAGAACCACGGAGATGGTAGGGATGAGGATCCTCCTGACCCGCCTTCGTTGACAGAGTTCATGCTATAGATGGAGAGGAACAAGCGTGAGTCTAACCGCTTGTTGGCACGTATTGAGGAGAACACCGCACATAAGTTCAAAGGGTCTGCAACCATTCATGACTTCATTCGCTTGCACCCACCCACCTTTCATCATTCTATTGAGCCACTCGATGCAGATGACTGGCTCCGTAGCATCACTCATAAGTTGCATTCCGCGAACGTAGCTGAAAATGACAAGGTCACCTATGCCACATACCACCTGGAAGGTCCTGCTAGTCTTTGCTGGCAGAACTATGAGGCTATGCTTCCAGCTGGTCAGATTCCTACCTGGAGAGATTTCACTGAGGCTTTTCGCGAGCATCTCATTCCTGAGGCCCTCATCGATCGCAAGAGAGAAGAGTTCTGTAGTTTCACCCAGAATAAGATGGCTGTTGATGCTTACAGTAGAGAGTTTGAGAACCTCGCCCGCTATGCCACAGAAGAGGTATCCACGGACGCCAAGAAGCAGGCTAGGTTTCGGAAGGGTCTCAACCTTAAGTTGCGTTGTGATCTCCACCTACATCATTGTGATACATTCCAAGCTCTTGTGAATAAGGCCATTAATGCAGAGATAGCTCAGCTCACTTACGAGGAGTCTCGTAAGCACATCCGTGATTTGGGATCCTCCTCCGGTTCTAGTTCCCAGAAGCTCCGGATTTGGGTTCCAAACTCCGCTCTTCCTTCTGGATATTCACCGAGGCCAATTTATGTGGCACCTCCCCCAGCTCAGTCATATGTTCCACCCAGGCCTATTGGTAGACCGCTTGTCAGTGCGGGTCCACGTCCAACCTCAGGGACTTGCTTCACATGCGGGAAGCCAGGACACTATGCACGTGACTGCTCTCAGACTAGTTATGCTCCACCCCAGGCCGAGAAGACTGTTGGCTGTGTTAAGCCATCAAGCAAGACGATCAGTGCCAAGCCAGCCCCCACTGAACGTGGACGTGTGCATCACGTCTCAGCTGAAGACGCTCGTGATGATCCGAATGTCGTTCTTGGTACACTCCTTGTCAATTGTCACCCAACATCGGTTCTGTTCGATACTGGAGCATCTCATTCTTTCATTTCTGAAGGCTATGCTCGTTTGCACGATATGTCATTTTGTGATATGCCAATTCCGCTTGAAATTCAAACCCCAGGGTCTAGGTGGCAAACCACCAGAATCAGCTATGGTAATGAAATCCTTGTTGATAGACTTGTATTTCTTGCATCACTTGTAGCCCTCAAGTCCTCAGATATTAACATCATCTTGGGTATGAACTGGATGACAGCTCATCATGCCAAGATTGATTGTTACACCAGATCTGTTCAGCTTACACACCCATCTGGCAAGATAGTCACTGTCTCCACCAGAGTTGCAAAGTGCCAACTCTATTCTCTTAATGCCAGCCCTCTCCCTGACCTTGAAGATATCCCGGTGGTCCGTGACTTTCCGGATGTCTTTCCAGAGGAACTGCCAGGTGTTCCACCTGACAGAGATGTAGAGTTCATCATAGATCTTATTCCAGGAACTGCTCCAATCTCTAGGAGACCTTACAAGATGGCACCCTTAGAACTAGCCGAGCTTAAGAAACAACTTGATGAGTCCTTGCAAAAGGGTTTCATCCGTCCTAGTTCTTCTCCTTGGGCTTGCCCCGTCCTCTTTGTCAAGAAGAAGGATGGTACGGATCGGATGGTTGTAGATTATCGTCCCGTTAATTTGGTCACGATAAAGAACAAGTATCCGCTCCCCAGGATCAACGACCTGTATGATCAGCTCGCTGGATCCTCAGTCTTCTCCAAGATGGATCTGAGGTTAGGCTACCACCAAATCAAGATCAGAAAAGGGGACATCCCCAAGACAGCCTTTGTCACTCGTTATGGCCAGTACGAGTACACCGTCATGTCCTTCGGCCTAACCAACGCCCCAGCCACTTTCTCCCGCTTGATGAACTCGGTCTTCATGGAGTACTTAGATAAGTTCGTCGTGGTTTACCTCGATGATATTCTTATTTACTCGAAGAATGAGGAAGAGCATGCCAAACATCTTAGACTTGTGTTAGAAAAACTCAGAGAGCACCGCCTTTATGCCAAGTTCTCCAAGTGCGAATTTTGGTTGCCAGAAGTGACCTACCTAGGCCACGTAATCTCTGGTAAGGGCATTGCTATCAATCCCGAGAGAGTTAAGGCCGTTCTTGATTGGACTCCACCTGAAACCGTTAAACAAGTTAGGAGTTTCCTTGGTCTAGCCAGTTATTGTCGCCACTTTGTTGAAAACTTCTCTAAAGTGGCCAAACCTCTCACGGAACTTCTCAAGAAAGATAAAAAGTTTGAGTGGTCCCCACAGTGTGAGTATAGTTTTCAGGAACTGAAAAGACGCCTGACTTCTGCTCCCATACTTGTGCCACCGGATTTCACAAAGGACTTTGTTATCTACTGCGACGCCTCACGACAGGGACTAGGTTGCATTCTTATGCAGGATCGTCATGTGATTGCCTATGCATCTCGACAGTTGCATCCACATGAGGAGAATTATCCCACACATGATCTAGAGCTTGCAGCCGTAGTCTATGCCCTCAAGACCTGGCGACATTACCTCCTTGGTAAACGTTGCGAGATCTACACCGATCACCAGAGTCTCAAGTATATCTTCACCCAACCAGATTTGAACCTTAGGCAAAGACATTGGTTGGAGGTGATCTCAGATTATGATTTAGGGATTACCTACACTCCAGGCAAAGCCAATGTCATGGCTGATGTGCTAAGTCGTAAATCCTATTGCAACAATCTCATGTTGCAGCAGGGCCAACCACTTCTCCATGAGGAATTCTGTAAGCTTAACCTTCACATTGCTCCTCACGGATTCCTTTCTACCTTGGTGGCGAAACCTACCCTCGAGGATCAGATCATTACTGACCAGAAGTTTGATAGGGGTGTTATCCGCATCAAGAGAAACATTAAGAAGGGAGTTGGTGGATGTTTCTCTATGGACGATCGAGGTGTTGTCTTCTTTGAGAATCGTTTGGTGGTTCCCAAGAATCAACATCTGCGACAATTGATTCTTAAGGAGGCGCATGAATCTCCTCTCACGATTCATCCCGGTAGTACTAAGATGTATCAGGACCTACGCCAGAGGTTCTGGTGGACTAGGATGAAGAGAGAAATCGCTCAGTTTATTGCTAACTATGACGTTTGTCGTCGCGTTAAGGCAGAGCATCAAAGACCTGCTGGCACCCTTCAGCCTTTAGCCATTCCTGAATGGAAATGGGATAAAGTTGGTATGGACTTCATCACCGGCTTTCCCAGGACCAAGAAAGGGAATAACGCTATCTTCGTAGTCATTGATCGTCTTTCCAAAGTGGCTCACTTCCTTCCTGTTCGAGAGAGCATCACCTCTAGTCAGCTCGCTGACTTATATATTTCTCGAATAGTATCACTCCATGGTGTTCCACTAGAGATTAATTCAGACCATGGTAGTCTTTTCACTTCTCATTTCTGGGAGAGTTTCCAGACTGCCATGGGAACCCATCTTTCCTTCAGTACCACTTTCCACCCTCAGTCGAGTGGTCAGGTGGAAAGGGTCAACCAAATTCTCGAAGACATGCTCAGAGCTTGCGTTATCTCATTCGGTATGGACTGGGAGAAATGTCTTCCTTTCACCGAGTTTGCTTATAACAATAGCTATCAATCCAGTCTCAAGAAAGCTCCTTTTGAGGTTCTCTATGGACGAAGATGTCGAACACCTTTGAACTGGTCAGAAACCGGTGAAAGACAATTCTTTGGACCGGACATGATCCAGGAGGCAGAAGAGAAAGTTCGCATCATTCGAGAGAATTTGAAAACAGCCCAGTCTCGTCAAAAGAGCCAGTATGATCGTCATCATAGGGATATGACCTATGAAATTGGCGACAAAGCTTACCTTCGGGTCACTCCTTTGCAGGGTACCCATCGCTTCGGTATCAAGGGCAAGTTGGCTCCTTGTTACATTGGTCCTTTTCGCATTCTCGCTAAACGAGGAGAGGTTGCCTACCAGTTGGAACTACCCCCACATCTTTCTCGAGTTCATGATGTCTTCCACGTCTCTCAACTCAGGCGTTGCTTCTCGGATCCTATCCGCGGAGTGGACCATGAAACGCTTGATCTCCAAGATGACCTCACATATCGAGAGTACCCTGTTCGCATTCTTGATCAAGCAGAGCGTGTCACTCGACGTCATAACATCAAGTTCCTCAAGGTTCAGTGGTCTCATCATTCCGAGAGAGAAGCTACTTGGGAGCGAGAAGATCGTCTTCGACTGGAGTACCCCACTTTCTTTCCGTTGGCCCCTGAATCTCGGGACGAGATTCTTTCAAGTGGGGGCAAGTTGTCACATCCCTAGTTCTGGTATGACCTAGGCTAGCTAGTCATGTGTGCATCATGTTTAAATTCCATTTAAATTTGAAATGGGGATTTGTGAAACCCTCAGAATCATTTCTGGAAATGACCCAGATAAAAATTTCTCCAAAAAGGTCCAAAAAATGCTCATGTTGCTCTCTGAAAATATTGGACAGAGATAAAAATCAAACCAATATTTTTAAGAGCTCATAAGTATTTATTTTGAGCATTTGGAATTAATGCATAATTATTTGCATTGGATATATATTTGTTATATATATAATATATGTCCAAAAATTATGCCATTTGTTGAGGAGCTCTGGAATAATACCACTAGTTCCTACAAAAATTGGCATAAGTAAATAAAATGGTTTAGTATTTTATTAAACCAAACGAATGTCAAAAAAATAGAAAAAGAAATAGGTAAAAGTGGACTTACCTGGCGCTTACCTCCCTGTGCAGCCCGTTCCTGTGCGGCCTGGCCGGCCCACTTGGCCAGCCCAGCCCACCTGGCCTCCTCCTCTGTCGTCTTCCTCCCCCTCGCCTAAGCAGCTGCGTGCCCGCGCCACAGCCGGCCGCGGCCACGCGCCCGACCACCTCCTGCTTCCCTCCTCATCGCTCTGGCCTCCCTGGACGTCTCCACGACGCCCCGCACCTATCTCCCTCTCTCTCATTCCTCCCCCTCCCATGGTTCTCTCTCTCCCAACCGCCCGAACACGCCCGTCGCCGCCGCTCGCCGTAGCCGTAGCCACCGCGTCCCTCGAGAGCATCTGAGACGTCCCCGAGCTCCGCGCCGTCGTCCTCGTCCTCCCTGTCAAGCCACGCAAGCCGGAGCGCCCCGTGGAGCCGTCACCGCCATCGCCTTCATCATCGGCCGCCGGAGATCGCCACCGACATGTCGTCGCCTCCAAGCCGTCCCCGAGCGCGCTGAGATCACCGAAGGCTTCGCCGTGAGCTCCTCAACCGAACCCCTCTTCTCCCCCTCGTTTTTGCGCCCCGTAGCTCCAGCCCCCTTCACGGCCATAGCTCCTCGTCGTCGTTCATGTCGCCGCCGCCGCCCTGGCCACCGTAGCCCGCAACCGAGCGCGTCACCGTGCTTCTGGTGCCACGAGGGTGCCGCAAAGCCCCTCGGTTGGCCTCCCCGTGCCCTCCAGGCCCTCTGCCGCTCGAGCCCGAGCTCCGGCCGCCGCTGCGAGCTCTGCTCCGGCGAGCTCCGGCACCCCCGCAGCCTCCCACCTACTCCCCTAGATGCGGGCGAGCGTGAGCTCTCCATTGGTGCCCTCAGCGCGTCGAACCGCTGCCGGAACAGCGTCTCCAGCAAACATCCGCCGCGGTTTGAGGTCGTCGCCGGCCAAACTCCGGCGAGGCCGACGTGGCTGTCATTAGCGCCTAATCCTGCAGCCTAAACCACCCCACCAGCCGCTGACCGTGGGCCCCAGGGCCAAGTCAAACCATGGTCAGTGCGGGTTTGACCCGAGCTTAACCACTGTGTCACTGACGTGTGGCCCCCACATGTCAGGTTTGACCCAGGTTGACTGCTGACGCAGTGCTGACGTCATGCTGACGTAGTTATCCATTTTCTGGATTTAAATTAAATCAGGAAATTCCAGAAAATGATTCAAACTTAAAAAAATCATAGAAATTCAACCGTAGTTCAGATTGAAATAATTTATATATGAAAAATTATCAGAAAAATGCAATCTTTCCATCTGTACTAGTTTCATGCATGACAAACCAACTTATACCTACTGTATAAGTGAAACACTAAAATGGCTTATATAAAGAGTTTATTTTGGAGATGCATTTGAATCATTGGTTCAAATGGATTTCACCCAAATGATTGCTAGCTGCATTAGCTCAAACAGCATCACATCTACATGCCATGATCATGCATCATATTGTTGCATATGCTTGTGTTTTGATTGTCGACACCGTTCCTTCTCGATAGGTCCTGCTCCGGAGATTGTTCCAGAGTACCTGTCCGAGGAGCAGTGCCTTCCTTGTTGATCTACCAGGCAAGCAAACCCCCTTGTTCATTCCGATGCAATCCTACTCTCTCGCTCCTGCTCTCAATTATTGCATTAGGACAACAACGATTCATCTGCTACTTTGTGCTGCGGTAGTTGAACCCATTCCTCTGCATGACCAATCATTGCCACAGTAAATAGTTGAAACCCACTAGCATGTGTAGGAGTTGATTGAGCCATGTTGTGTTCCTACCATGCCATGCCTGCTATTGCTTAGAGTTGTGTTAGGTCTGATTCATTGGGAATGAATTGGAGTGCAGTCCTATGTTCTGATGCTGAGAGTGAAGTGTGTGAACACGATTTGGTAAAGGTAGCGGTTAGAGGCCATGTAGGAGTACATGGTGGGTTGTCTCACTGGAACCGTCCTTAAGCACTGAGTTCTGTGTATGTTGTCCAATGACTACCTACTACCACACATTGGAATGCTTAAGTGCCCCCCTCGACTTATTAACCGACTTGATCTCTGTCCAGGAGTCACAACTAGTTTCTGGTGTTTGTAGGTAGTGCTATTTTTCTACCAAGTGGCACCCGGCAGGGTGGGCTTGGGACAGACTAGGCACACGTGGCCTGGTGTACCGAGTGGCACCTGGATGGTGGGCTCGGGAACCCTGCACACATCGTTTGGGGCCGTGAGCGACACCCCGGCCGGATCTCCTTGCGGATGGAATCCGAATAGGCGATAAACCTGGATTAGAGTCTTGTGTTGTTACTCAGGTCATGGCCGACATCCTCGCCAGGCTTCCGCTTGAAGGTTGCCAAGATACATGACGTGTACATGGCGGTAAGTGGCGAGAGCGTGTGTGAAGAAGTACACCCCTGCAGGGTTAACATGATCTATTCGAATAGCCGGGTCCGCGGTTATGGACTTCTTGGATGCTTACATGGTACATAGACAACTTGAAGTGGATACTATAAAATGCTCAAGACAAGTGTGAGTGCTATGGATGGCCTTCTCGTAGGGAGACGGGGATGAATCCATAGTAGTGTATTGTGTGGTGATTAGTGGACTCGTGTGCGCCATATCACCTCAAAGAAGTTCTGGTAGTCGTAGAACAGGATAGCCACAGAGTCAAAGCTGGCTTGCTGCAACTAAACCCCACATTACCTTCTTGATACAAATACATGTATGATAGGATCTGATGTAAGTCTTGCTGAGTACCTTTGTACTCATGTTGCTTTATTTATGTTTTTGCAGCGGAGACTTCGGTCTTACTAGTGTTCTCGTGGACTTCGACGAGTAGCTTGTACCTCAGCTACGATCTTGATCGGATGTTGTAGATAGTCAGGCTCTTCAGCCCTTTTCATTTATAGATGTCTGTACCCAGACATGTAATGCTTCCGCTTGTTGCTTGTATGCTCTGTATGATGGGTCTTGTGACCCCTGTTTGCAATAAATGCTATGATGGCTCTTTGAGCCTTATCTATATGAGTTGTTGAGTTATGCTGTGATGCCATGTTGTACAACACATACTTGCATGTTATGCGTACGTGTAATGTGTATTGCTATGTGTGGGATCTGACTATCTAGTTGTTTATCTTTAGTAGCCTCTCTTACTGGGAAATATCTCCTAGTGCTTCCACTGAGCCCTGGTAGCTTGCTACTGCTCCGGAACACTTAGGCTGGCCGGCATGTGTCCTTCTTCATTCCTGTGTCTGTCCTTTCGGAGAAATGTCACGCGATGAATACCGGAGTCCTGTTAGCCTAGTGCTACAGCCTGGATTCACTCGCTGATGACCGACACGTTCGATGCTGGGTCATGGATGCCTGTCCCTGTAAGTTTGTGCCACTTTGGGTTTACGACTAGCCATGTCAGCCCGGGCTCCTTATCATATGGATGCTAGCGACACTATCATATACGTGTGCCAAAAGGCGCAAACGGTCCCGGGCAAAGGTAAGGCGACACCGTGGGGATACCATGCGTGAGGCCGCAAAGTGATATGAGGTGTTACATGCTAGATCGATGTGGCATTGAGTCGGGATCCTGACAGTTGATTGCTGATCGTGGAGGAGCACAAGCAAAGTATTTGGAAAAGGTAATGGCACCTGATAAATCAAATAGCCCATTAGGTGTAGTTGCAATATCACCTGACCCATAAAACACCCCAACTCTAGCAGACTCTAGCCCTACTACACTGGTCATTTCTGATGCCCCAACTCAGCAGACCCTAACTGCAACAAACAGTATGATTATGCCAGTTGACATAGCACCAGCTCTACGACGCAAAAACCCCATTCCAGCAAAGAGTACAGCAAATCCAGTTGCTAAATCCCTTTTCGAACCAGAGAGAGCCCCAATTGCAGCAAGTAGGACCCATGTTTCATTTCTTCCCAGTTTAGAAGATGAAGCTTATGTTGTTGACAGGAACTTTGTGTGCATCTTTCCTTCATGGAAAGATTATACCGCAAACACAGAACAATTTCTAGTCTTCCTCCTCAACTTACGCGTAAGTAATGTACTAATGTTATTTATGGTCATTACTGCATATGTTTTTGCTGACAGAAGACACAAGATTTCATTCTTTTAAATAGGCGAGGAGCAAACTGGATTGTGAAGACGAGCAAGGGTTGGTTGCGCTTTTCAAGCACTCGTTGATGAAGTATCGTTCCTACCTGAGGCAAGCGCACTTCGATGGCAAGTCTCTGAATGAAATTTCTGTAAAGTCTCCGGTACTACATTTATCCGATGGTGACTGGAATAATCTTGTTACACATTGGTCTCGGCTGCAGCGTAAGGTACTGTCTATGATATCACATCACAATTTGAACTACATTTCTGCATTCGCCTTAATGTCTCACTTGTATGAAAACTGTTAGCAGAAGAATATTCGTTCTCAAGGGACCACAGAATCTCGCAACTATACTGCACACTGCATTGCTCTTGTGAGTACCTCTTGCCCTGTATGACCATAATTACTTTCATAGCTGTTTGATTGTGTAGCATCACTGCACATGTTAGCCTCGTGATCGTCCATTTGGTGGACATTATAAGATCCGTATGGACTCTTACATAAATTTAGAATCAACCCAATGCTTTTGAAGAGGTTTAGCTCTACAGTTCTCTTGTAAGGACTGAACGTGGTCTATCACTGTACTTACATTAACAACTACTCCCTCCGTCCCATAATATAAGAACGTTTTGTACAGCACACCAGTGTTCAAAACACTCTTGTATTATGGGAAGAGGGATTGGTTCATTGTGTAGCATTCTGCATCTTATCTCCCTCGCCCACCATTTACTAAAAAAGATCAGATCTATATTTAATCTTACCAACAAGTAGAATACACAGACAATGCTAGTGCAGAAGTGTAGCCCATTGCTCTTGTCAGTACATTTTGTACTGTAACGCTTGTACTTCCAGGGATTGATAGTTGATTCCGTAGCATTAATCTGCATCTTATCTTCATTATCCTCTATCCCTTCCAGTATTATCATATCTATAATTACTCTCTACAAAATGTAGAGTACAGGCAATGCTTATGAAGAAGATTATGTGCTGAAATTCTTGAGTTATCCTTCCCTTGACATGGAGAAGGGCATTATAAAGCCGGCGTTAACTGTTAGTGTAAGCCAGTCCTTCTAAAGCCTTTATCCTCAACTGCTGTTTAATTTGCTCATACTCCCTATTGTTTACTGCTGTTTAGTTTATTGTTTCTACCAAAATACATGTTCGCAAGAACCATAAGTTATAAGTTTTACTTGTAAAACCAAATTCCTTATTCATACCATGCATATTACTTAATACTCCCTATATGTATGCTTGTTTTTGTGGATCTATAATTCAGTGTATGGTGAAGCAGTCCACGTTTGCACCTTGTCATCTCCTGTTTTATCTTACCGATGTGGCTGATGATATGAACAACATGCCATGCACATGAACCAAAATAGATACAATGATTTTCTTTGCCCTTCATCTATGCTTGTTATGTTGACATGGTAATCTAGTAGTGTGGTGAAGCTCCCCGCATTATGAATAATGCCAAATTATGCTATTGATATTTTAAACTTACTTTTTATTTAAACATATAATGAGGCTAGCCAACTTGCCTCCAGAGGGCTCGCTCGCGCACAGCCCTTTGTGGCCGTCTGATCTGGCCTTCGGCGCATCTGGATCGTTGGATATTCCCCTTACGGTCAAATCTTTTTCACCTCATGGTTGTTTTTCGTGTCCAATGACGGGTGGGATCGCCTCGAGCTCGAAATTGGCTGGGTCACTCTCGCGCATGTGCGGGACGTTTTTGCCCAATCCTCACGCGCCGCATTGACCTCCTTGCCCAATCCCCTCGTGCCGCTCCAGCTGAACCCTAGCCCCTTTCCCCGATCCCCACAGCAGCTGCACCCTCTCCTCGCTCGCAGCCGCCTCTCCTCTCCCCCACGCCGCCGGCCTTGTCTCTCCCCCACGCCGCTGGCCTTGTCTCTTCGCTCGTCTCCTCCTCTCTTCCATGCCTCCATGGTTCCACATTGGGCACTGGTCGCCGTCGTGCGAGAGCAGGGCAGCGGGGTCTTCGCGGAGGAGTGGAGGGGGAGGATGCGGACAACAGGGCGAAGGAGGTGGCTGGCGAGGAGGACAAGCAGCAGGGGGGAGGAGAAGGGTGACGCCTCGCACACCGTCTCCTCCCCGCGGCGGTTGGCCGGTCGACTCGTCGCGCCACCGCGTCCTCACCTCCTCTGCGCCATGAGAGGCGCCGCCTCTTCTTCCACCCCGGCTTCCTGCTTCCTTCCTCCTTGGCACCACAGCTGCCGCTCTACTCCCTCCCTTGTCAGCCACCGGCTCACGAACCTCCTTCGGTTGGGCCAGGGCAGAAGGCCATGGCGAATCTTGCGCCTCTGGAAGAAGCAGCAGGGTCGGTGGAGCGTCGAATACGGGCGGGGTCAACGGTTGAGGGAGGGTCGCCCACCGAAGCAGCAGGAGAAAGACCTTGAGGTGGTTCAGATTTGCCTCTACATCCTTTCTCTCTTTCCCTAGGTTTTGATCTCCTGTACATATTTTGGCCACCTGAGTTCTATCTGCTCTCTGTCAATTTCAGTGAAGCTGCATCATCCAACATAGCGAGATGAAGTACTCAGAAAAAATTGCAGCAAGTGCGATTGATAGTCAGGGAATTGATTTGATTCTGAATCTTCCGTTCTTCAGGTACTTATTTCACACTCTCTCTGATTGGTCAATGTGCTATGCAAAGTTGTTATATATAAATTTGCTTTCATACATGTCTGCATCATAATTAATGTTATTCCCTTCTGAATTAGCAAGATTTAGACGATATAAACAGTAATAGTAGTTGTCTTTTCATTTGTTAGAAAACATAGTGTACAGAATCGTAGCTGTATGCAATGATTCATCATGTATTTTTTTTAAATCGCAACCTGTAATTGTTTGATGTCGTTAAATGTCTATATTGTTTTGTTTACATTCTTAAGCTGGCCTCCATACTATCTGCATTGTCCTGGTAGCCTTGGTAGGTTATAATACGCAGATCGATAATCCCGGTTCAGTTTGAGCTTTCCATGTAATTTTTTACTCAAATATTACGATCACGACTTAACTTAAATTAGCAGTATAGTGTCAATGGGCATCAACTGAAGCTAATAAGATGTTGTTTACTAAAGAACAGCCCCTTGCTACTTGCACAGTATGTGGCAAAACACCCTAAATATTAAAGAAATCATACTTGACTGTGATTACATTTGGTTGACGCTTACATGTATTTCCCATCAGTAGACCAAGTGGGTAATCTTCTATCTCAAGTCCAAGCTTTCAATGCATTTTTCTCTTTTTTTCATGTCTCAGTGATGATCTGCAGGGCCGAATTATGCCACTGTTGATGGTGCACAGGTCTGTTGCATGGTAAACCCAGTATTGGCCGTCCTTTCAAGCTCCTTTGTTCATCCTAGAGAAAAAACTGGAAAAACTATATTTTAATCTTTCTATAGTGCATTGCTATGATTACATATATGGATACATCATTTCGATGTGTCTAGAGACCTAAAGCCTTTTAAGAGTTAACTGCCAAACTGGGGAGTGATGTCATAATTGGAGATGGGCTTCGTTCAGTTATTCTTTTTGGGCCTAGAACGATGATGTTTGCAGATGGGCTTTATTCTGTCATAAGAGCTTATCGATCCAGCATGCATAGTTTTGTTTCTTCAGTGTTCTGTGTCTGAGAAAAACATATGTTGTTTCCTATTTGTTTATGGTCGAGATGGACGGATTTTTGTTGTGTGGGCTGGAGGTGGATTTCTGTTGTGTGGGCTGGAGGTTCTTGAGGTAGGGCACCAGCACCAGCTAAGCTTTCATTCTGGTGAAATGTATGACATGATTGATGAGCATGCATATCTATATGGTTTTGTGGACACTGATTTGGTTCCATGCCAGTTTATTTCCTGCAGTTGGTGTGTTTCTTTATAGAGATTTTTGTCACTAAATTAAATTAGAAACTGAGTGTGTACTGCTTTCACCTTCAGTTTAAACATGACATTATCTTATTTGTGAATAGATGGAAATTAGCAAGCAAGCTACAGTTAGTGCATGGATGACCAAGTTTACTTATTACTTTATGAAGATGATTCTTAAATGGAATTAGGAGCTAGGTCCTGCATGTTGATTGTGCTTCAAGGTACAGTTGTCTGTACCTTATAAAATCAAAGCTTTTTATTGGTTGTGCATCCCAGGACAAAAATCTTGATTCATAGATAGCCAAAGAATTGATTACTCTCTGTCGTTGTAGGGAAGAGGATGGGAGGAGGGGATGCGTTGCTCCACATTTTGTTATGCACACCTTCATAAACTATACTCCCTCTGTAAACTAATACTCCCTCCGTTTCTTTTTACTCCGCGTATAAGTTTTGGTCAAAGTCAAACTACATAAAGTTTGACCAAATTTATATTAAAAAATATGAACATCTACAATACTTAAACTGTATAATATGAAAATACATTTCATGGTCTGTCTGAAACTGTTGGTTTCATATTGTGAATGTTGATATTTTTTAATATAAAGTTAGTCAAACTATGCAAAGATTGACTTTGACCAAATCTTATATGCAGACTAAAAAGAAACGGAGGGAGTATAAGAGCATTTAGATCACTAAAGTAGTGATCTAAACGCTCTTATATTAGTTTACGGAGGGAGTACTTCTCTTAACATATGTTCATTATCCAGCAGAAGCTGTAGATTTCAGAGTACAATAATTTCCTGTTTATACATGGGAGCAGAGCGGAGGAGGTCGATGCAGGGTCGAGGAGGGGCACGAGCGAGGGTCATGCCGCACGGGGGCGCGATGGGGTGGCCGGGGAGCGTGCAGCGTCTAGCAAGAGAAGGCAGAAACCTGAGAAAATAAGATTAGGGAAGTCACACATGTTTAAATCAAGGTAGCATACATGTAGCCTTACTTGCTATTTTTGCATCATGGATGCTGAAGTTCCTAGAGGTAAAGCAGAAACCTGATGTATAGCAGTGCAAATGTGCTGTCTGATAAAAAAAAAGGGCAACCTGGTGCAAATGTGCTGTCTGATAGGCTTTAAAAATTTCTTAAAGACGAATGGTTGGACTGATTTTTTCAAAACATAATAAGCACTTGTTTTCTACAGTTGGTAACATATATATAGCTTAAGGAGATTTCATGTAATATACATCTAAGTTGAAACTTCGGGATCATCTTATAGCCGTTCACTTCTCTCTTTTTTATTTTGTCTCATTCCTTCATTTAAGCATAAGTTCAGTTTCATTTGCTCAAGTTAGCTGCCAGTTGAACTTATAGTTTCTTGCCTTATAGTGTTTATTGCATAATCCTTTTTTTTCTTCTCTTTTGAAAGCAAGGACCAGGCTACGAACATATGTTTATAATGCAGTTCTTTCACTGCGTACTGCATAGTATCTTAGCTAGGTCTCTCTGGGCAAGTGTAGTTTGCCTGCAGGTATGACATGTGTTTGAATATAATCCTTTTCTTGCTTCTCTTTTCAAAGCAAGGACCAGGCTGGCAGGCTGGGAACATATTATAATGAAATTCTTTCATTGTAGACTGCATAGTATCTTAGCTAGGTCTCTCCAGCATGCTACCAAAAAAGGAATGCTATTGCTTATGTTCTCTGATCAACTGTACCTTGAATCCTCAATTTTGTAATTCTCTAAAGAATCATCCAGCACAAACTCTGTTCTTTGAAGAATTGTACCTGGATATTCTGAAGCTTGTGCACTGATATTTGTTGTTCATTTTGCGCTGGAGCTGTGCAACTCTCCTTTAGTTTTTTGAGGTGTCAACAAACTGAAAATAGTTGCTTCTCACTTCGGATCGTGTCATGACTCGTGAGCTCAGAGACATTAAGCACTGTTAGTTAGATGTTCCAGTTTATGTGTAGAGGAAGCTACACGGTGGCTCACGAGTTAGATGCACTAGCTTAATCATTAGGTCTTAGTGATGTAATGATGCTTGGATAGACTTTAGTAATGTACTCCCTCCGTCCCAATATTCTTGTCTTAGACTTGTCTAGGTACGGATGTATCTAATACTAAAACGTGACTTGATACATCCGTATTTAGACAAATGTAAGACAAGAATTTTGGGACGGAGGGAGTATTAATTATATACCCGTGGATTACATCAGAAATTAAAAGAGTTGCATGTGAATATGCTAGAATAAGAGAATAGGTAAAAGGCACCATAGAGTGCTGCAACGACCAAAACAAACAAAAATGAAGATTACAGTGATGGATCTTCACATCCCGATAGCTAAGGAAACTAACCTTCACATCCAAATAAACAAGGGAACTTTTTCTTTTGAAATGCAATGTACCTCTTCCATTACATAGGCAGTCCAGTTAACTTCTTGGCAGTCGATGATGCGAATACAAAAGTCTGGTACATCAGTTAACCGCATAGAGACACGGTCATCATCAAGATAGCACCAATGTCGTGGACTCGCCGTTGCGTTGGGCTATGGCACTGTCGTCCGGTCCCGTTACATGGGGCAGTGCTGAGGCCGCTGGCTTGCCGTCGCATCAGGGCAGCACCATGTCAGCACGGTCGCCGGTGCATGGTGCGGCACCCGCCATCGCGTGAGGGCCGTGCCTGGTCGCTGTTTGATTCACCACAAGTGCTCTTTAGGTTACCAAGGGGTTTTTAATTGAGCATTCAACTCCGCCTTCGTCAGTATAAAAAAATCATGGAGGTTTGGTGTCTTCTTTATTACCTGGGTGCATTATGTACTATGCATGGTACTAACTGTGAGTATTGTTGCCAGTCAATATGCATTCGTCTACTTTGGATCTTTTTTTTCTTACTTTATACTTGCTTTGCTATTTGTCGTGCATGCACATGATTTGGATTGATCTACTTAGAAGCATGAGTTTATGAAAATCGATATCTACCAGGATTGCTCTGCTCCTGTTGACATGCGATGCCAATTGTGACATGACAGATTTGTCTGAAGTGGAACGGATGGTCGTCACCTTTGACTAAGCTGCTAAGCCCAAGAAATGTGACAGACTGGTGGCCTAGCTGTTCAACTTCTCAACACGGTTCAATTTTGTCTTTGGTCATCCTTGCATACACTCGGCAGAGAAGTATCTATACTGAATTTCTGCTCTAGGTAATTTATACTCATATAATTTATCTCTAATATGCAGTCCGAATCATTAGTGCTAGATCGACAATTTTTAAGCCCTATTTGTGGAAGTGCATTGCATGTGTAACTAAACTGGGCTCGACCAATCTTGAGGTTTACCATGAATTTTTATAAAATGGTCCGTAAGCAAGGCATGGGGCAATCACGAATAGCTCATATATTGAGGGTATGTGCCCCTTGTGCTATATTTGTAGCAGGTTGTACTCAGCATAAATTGTGAGGTTTGATTTGGCAGAGAAGAACCGAGATAGTCTGGTCTTACCTACATATAGGAGTCGTTATTGACGACTGAGCATCGAGCGTGATTCTGTTTCCAGTCCATGTAGATTAGCCATTTGACGACTTAGCTAGAAACTTTATAGGTTTTTAGTATATATATCTTCAGTTATGTTGTCATGCTGTAACATGAATTAATAGAAAATAACCATGTAGTATCTTTTTTTTATACGAGTAAAGTGTGTACAATAAATTTGCAAAAATGGTCCATCAACTAGCTGAATAAAGAAACACTCTATGGGAAAGGCGGACAAACACACTAAGGGCCAGTTCTTTTGGGCAATTCTCCCAGAATTGACCCCCTCCTCAGCTTCTCCCAGAATTGCCACTTGATAATTTTTTACAATTCGTAGCTAATTAGACCTTAACTAGCTAGGAATTGTAAAAAAAGATGGAGTGACAATTCTGCGAGAAGCTGGGGAGGGGGTCAATTCTGGGAGAATTGCCGAAAAGAACTGGCCCTAAAGCACACAAGTCGTAGTAATTCCAAAGTATTTTTATAACTGCGTTTTAGTAGACTATGTCATGATTTGCTTTTTCTGAACCTTGATAACATTATCCTGGATTTGAGACAACAGTCTACAAATTTTTCCCTTTATTTTTTATCATTGTGAAGACCAAATCTACAAAATCAACCAGTTGTGAATTCATCAAGTACGAGACCTCTGTCTATATCATTTCTGCAGGTCGAACATGAAAGGATGCCGGCTGATTGCTTTTCCAAAACTGATGTTTCATGTCTTGAAACTTTCCCCATTTTTGTTTTCAGAGGACAAATGATATCTCGGATTAGTTAGCTTCTTTTTACAGTTCCTATCCATTGAACTATATGCAATTTTCAGCTAGACCTCTTTTTTACAGTTCCTATCCATTGAACTATATGCAGTGTCAGCCCACTGTAAATCTCTGTTAAGTGCTCCTTTCTCTTTACCTTTTTACTCCCGTGTCTCTGATTTTGATTTCATAATCTATGTTTTTAGCTAGGCACCATGTTTGCGGATTTCATAAAGAAGGGTAGATGAAGAAGCTATCAGAAGATTTTGTTGAATGAAACTTGCATTATGATGTTACGAGTGTAGAAATATATTCTGCATTTTTAGGAAATTAGATAATAGGACCGGCGAAGGCTAGCCAACTTGCCTCCAGAGGGCTCCCTCGCGCGCAGCCCTTTGTGGCCGTCTGATCTGGCCTTCGGCGCGTCTGGATCGTTGGATATTCCCCTTACGGTCAAATATTTTTCACCTCACGGGTGTTTTTCGTGTCCAATGAAGGGTGGAATCGCCTCGAGCTCGCATTGGCAGGGTCACTCGCGCATGTGCGGGACGTTTTTGCCCAATCCGCTGCTCACGCACCGCATTGACCTCCTTGCCCAATCCCCTCGTGCCGCACCAGCTGAACCTTAGCCCCTTTCGACGATCCCCACAGCAGCCACACCCTCTCCTCGCTCGCAGCCGCCTCCTCTCCTTTCCCCCACGCCGCCGGCCTTGTCTTTTCATTTCTTATGTGAAATAAATCATCAGTGACATTCTTGGTTTCCCATATTGTTTTTGGTTATAGATTTAAAGTGACCTTTTCTGTTTTTTGCAAACCAGAGGGGTTGTTCCAATTATAAATGTATTGCAACTTCTTTTGGCTGCTATAAAATGCTTGGTTGCTCAATATAGTAGATGCATGTGAGACTACACATTGTTGCAATATTAGTTCTTAACTTCATGAGCAATGAATATAACATTTTACCGGAGATCATACCCACTGACGACACTGTATGATACAACATTGATTACAATGGCGTTTGTAGCGCCATCATAGGACAGTTTCTCCCGACCTTTAACCTGTGTGTAGAATCTGGAAACAATTGAGGATAGGGTGGCTATCCCTATATGACAGGTCTGACGGTGCATCAGAAATTGCCATGTAGTTGCATAGCTGTCAAAGAGTAAGCATGTGAAAGTTGGGTTACCTCTATATTTGTAAGAGTTGGAACTTGGTAAAGTTGCATAGCTCACATTTTTTGGATGACCCGATGCTTCTTTGGTGAAATTTGATCAGCCTTACATATACATTTGAAATGTTATGTTGTATACAGTTATCAGGTACTGGAATTTGCCGGACATTAATGTTTCCGTTTTTTATCTGTTTCTTATTTTCCGAGTCACATCTCTACAATGTTTCCAATGAGGCAAGGCCACCTGTTTTCCTCCTTGCATGCCAATTATTTGAGAGACAAATAAACATTGTTGTTGGCCTATGAATTATCACATCATTCCCCTGATTCTTTTTAGATCATTTTGTTTTAGAGTTTTTGTTTCTTGAAACCTCAAAATAGTGACTGGCATCTTGTCCATGTTCCATCATTTTATACTGACAATCAGGAGATATAGTTGATCCTTCATTTCTCTTTGAACCTTATCCAAACATTAGAGAATGAAACTAAAGCTACGTACAGAGAGAATGTGTAGACTTCTTGCTGGGCATGAACTCCGGTTCGCCTATTACGAGTGAGACCACTTCACTTTGCTTCCAATATTGTAGATGGTGGAAGTGGTGCTCTTACATACAACCATTAGAGAAGTATATGTAGCCATTTCCTCTGTAGAAAGGAATGCTATTTTAGGTGGTTGTGAGTTTTGAACCTTTCATTGCCGAAGAGAACCGATGATCTTCCTTCACAAGTTTATTTTTACCTATGTATTATGGTCATGCTCCCATTGTTTGGGTGATTTTACCTAGGCTATGCACGTACATATGATATTGCCATGTTCCCCTTATTCATGCATCACCAACATTGCTGCCAAATTGATGTTCTATTTCTCTATGCACTGGTGTTATAGACCGCCATTTGTTTTGTTGAACAATTTGTGAAACTGATTTTCCATTGCTCTATGTACTGGTTTTACAGATTGCTATTTGTTTTATCTAGCTTAGTAATTCATTTGGTTTACATCCTCATGATATAGATATACACATGCCCGTTTCCTATTTTAGCTATCATTTGCCAACCTCTTCATTATCTGACTATGCACATTTGTTCCTATATACAAATGTGATTGACATTATGGTGTTTACAACACGACATGTCACCTCAATGCCATTTGTGAAGAACAAGTATGTGGCTCGGGAGGGCCTGGGTTGACGGATGCTGTCATCAGGAGTGGCCACATTGTTGGGTCCTCAACAATTTTGACTGAAGATTCCTGGACTTTATCATTGTGAAATCATGTGAGCAGAGGGGTTCCAGGAATTCTTTGGGAAGACGTGTGTATATATGCCATGTGTCCCACTATCATTTTTTGTCTTTGTGAGTTGCTGAAAAGATCTTAGTCATTTCAACTCAGATGAAGTTGTTAGGATGATTAGGTCGCAGCTTATGCAAAATGTACTGTGACAGATTCAGATAAATTCTGGAGGGGTGAAACCTTTGAAGTCATAGCTAACATGGCTCTATGTTACTCCGATAAGGTAACAAACTATGCATGCTTAAATATATGTTTTCAAAGATAAATTGTCCTTCATTTTTCGCCTTAAAGGCTTTGAATTGTTACCCAAAGTAGTTGCTAAAACCTACTTATACTAACAAAGTCAAATATTTTAAAACACTTGGGGCTTGACATGGTTTTGCGCTTGCTCACAAACAAAGTTACCGAAAATTGGAAATATTTCACGTATAGGTTTTTAAATGGGACTTTGCGCCATTTGGCACAATGAGTGATCTATGATCCTAAATTAAGTTGCACAGAAAACTATAAGAACAAAAATGCCCAAGGCTGAATCGTTTTAGTATTACTGAACAAATACAACAATAGAGACACTGAACGAACAATATCAATTTATTTATGCTGGTACAAGGTCAACTCCTTTTGTTGATGATCATATTCACGTGTCTTTGGCTACATATATATGATCCCAGGCTTCAGATTAGAATTGGGCTCACACACAACGTTGAATGAACAAGAATATACATAAATTAATGTGTCGGCACACATACTGCTTCTATTGCTGACAGTGATGTTCTCCTATTTTAAGCAACATATGGTACTCCCTCCGTCTAGAAATACTTGTCGGAGAAATAGATGTATCTAGACGTATTTTAATTTTACATACATCCATTTATATATATTTTTTGATAAGTATTTCTGGACGGAGGGAGTACCATCAGTGCCTCCATCAGAGACACATACTAAACTTTAATACTCATTGTGACACATACTAAACTATCAGCACTTCCATCGGAACTAATATCCGCAGGAGATCCACTCCTGATGGGCCACACACATTGTTTTTTGTGGGCTGGGTCAGGTAACATATGGGCCATTCGAATACCTATGCCTCTGTATGCACAACAGAAGAGTTTTTTTTTTCCTTCGTGCATATGAAAAATAAAAGTTTGGTGCAAACACTGGTAAAAAAATACATCCATAGGTGGTCTATACATCTTATACAAACATGTTTTTTTAACTTAGGTTTGTCATCATGAAGACCATATTTTCAAACTAAAACAATGCTTCCTTAGTTGGTCTGTACATGTTATACAAATATTTTTTTTCCAAACTTAGATTCTGCAACGCGATAAACATATTTTCAATATAGCAATGGTTTAACACATGGTCCTTGCAAAATGAAACTATTTTCATCGACAACATGACTTTAGCGGGTCTCTGCGCCATTTGGCGCAACGGGTCAACTAGTTTTCTAATTTGAAATTGGATGGAATTGACAGCACAGTTATCATCTTTGTTTATACACGTGCAAAACCTGTCATCTTTCTACTTTGTTTCAGGGTGATATGCCTGATGGCATGCACAAGTCTGCTGAAGGCTGTGAGACAAACCCAACATATATTGCAAGAAAGAAGGCAAAACATATTGAAGATAGCGAGACAACCTCAAAGTCTTGTCTTGATGCAGTGTTCAAGTTACTTGAGAGTAGCAGTCAGACAAGCTCACAGAATTCATTATCTGAATCAGTTCGACTTCTTCAGTCCCAAGTTCTAGCAGAAAGGCATTCTGCAACTCAACTTCGACTTGAAGTCCTATATCTAAGAAAGATTGCGCAGAACACCAATGAGAACCTCATTGCTAAACAGCTACACCTGGAAGCTATAACCGACATGCTAGGTCGGTCTCACAGCTTTGCTCAGCAGCTTGCGCAGCAGTTCCCCCGCAAGGCTAACCTTTCTCGAATGTCTTGGAAGTGGTCTCAGTTCGGTATTTTTTTGTTACGCTGCAATGGTGCCTAGTTTTTGTAATCTGCTTATACGTTGCGCTTTATGATCACTGGTGGCGAACTTCGATGCCCGGTGGATATAATATACCTTAAATCCTTTATTGTACAGTGTAGGTTTATTCTTAGTTACTATGCCATAATTTATTTATTGAATAGAGTAGGTTTGTTCTTAATTCCTACTAGTTACGGCCATCATTCGCTATCTCAAAAAAAATCAGATGTAGTCGACCGGACCGAAACATTCGAATCTAATGGGCCTGGTTTTTAGTGGGCCACAATTGGGTCGGCCTGCGTCTTTCTTGGGCCCGAATGATTGGGGCCTTCACACATTGTGCCAGGCCCACAACTTACACCGGACTATATTTTAGTTGGGCCTTTTGTCGACCCAGCGCTTAGTTTGGCCCAGGTAGCATTGGGCCATTAACAGGCTAAATATTGTACTGGCTTGTTACGGCCCAGATGAAACCACGGGCCTTTAGCAGGTCAAAATGCATGTTGGGCCTCAATTTTCACTAGTCGTCGACGGGGCTTCAGCAGGCTGAAATGTAGACCAGGCCTTTTTGGGCCCAGTTAGCTCACGGGTCGTTACCAGGCCAAAACATATCTCGGGCCTTAGTTGGCCCATTGATATCATGTGCCTTTAAGAGGCCGAAAGCTTAGTATAGGCATCAACTGGCCGAATTACGCGACAGACCTTTAACAGGCCCAAAGTCACGTTAGGCTTAACTGTTGCCACCTTTAGCATGGGCCGTTAGTGGGCCCGATGTCCCGTCGGACCATATATGGCTGAAAGTGCAACTATCCCTAGGTGGTTTTGGTAATTAATAACAACATATAGCTCATTGAGCTAATACTATTCCAAGACTATTATTTTAGGAAAGCTCAATGGATGGCATGGCATGGATGATGAAAGTGGATCCCTCAAAATATTAAGGACAAAGGATTGGCTAAAGCTCAAAGGCTCAAGACTCTTCATTTTACATTTTAGTGATCCAAGATCACATTGAGTCTATACGAAAAGCCAATACTATCAAGGAGGGATGAAGTGTTGCTTAATGAGCCTCTTGCTTCATGTGCTTAGTGATATGCTCCAAAACCCTAAACTACTTTCCCACATCCACAAATGACCTAAACCCAAAGCCAAAATCGGTCACACCGAAACTTCCTATCCGGCGCCACCGATTCCAAAAGTCATAGCCACTGCCACAAACCCTAAGCAAATCGGTCTTACCGATAGGGATCTCGGTCTCACCGAGATGGGGTTGCAATCTCTCTGTTTCCCTTCGTAACGTTTCGGTCTAACCGAAGTGAGCGATCGGTCCCACCGAGATTGCAATGTAAACTCTCTGTTTCCTTTTTGTAACATTTCGGTCTCACCGAACAGAGCAAATCGGTCCCACCGAGTTTACCTGACCAACTCTCTGGAAAGCTTATTACCAAATCGGTCTCACCGAGTTTGTGTAATTGGTCTTACCGAGATTACGTTATGCCCTAACCCTAACCGAATCGGTCTCACCGAGATGCATGTCGGTCCCTCCGAAAATCACTAACGGTCACTAGGTTTACTAAATCGGTCTGACCGAGTTTAACAATTTGGTCCCACCGAGTTTGGTAAATTGTGTGTAACGGTTAGATTTTGTGTGGAGGCTATATATACCCCTCCACCTCCTCTTCATTCGTGGAGAGAGCCATCAGAACGAACCTACACTTCCAACTTACCATTTCTGAGAGAGAACCACCTACTCATGTGTTGAGACCAAGATATTCCATTCCTACCATATGAATCTTGATCTCTAGCCTTCCCCAAGTTGCTTTCCACTCAAATCTTCTTTCCACCAGATCCAAACCCATTGAGAGAGAGTTGAGTGTTGGGGAGACTATCATTTGAAGCACAAGGGCAAGGAGTTCATCATCAACGCACCATTTGTTACTTCTTGGAGAGTGGTGTCTCCTAGATTGGCTAGGTGTCACTTGGGAGCCTCCGACAAGATTGTGGAGTTGAACCAAGGAGTTTGTAAGGGCAAGGAGATCGCCTACTTCGTGAAGATCTACCGCTAGTGAGGCAAGTCCTTCGTTGGCGACGGCCATGGTGGGATAGACAAGGTTGGTTCTTCGTGGACCCTTCTTGGGTGGAGCCCTCCGTGGACTCGCGCAGCCGTTACCCTTCGTGGGTTGAAGTCTCCATCAACGTGGATGTACGATAGCACTACCTATCGGAACCACGCCAAAAACATCTGTGTCTCCAATTGCGTTTGAATCCTCCAAACCCTTCTCTTTACTTTCTTGCAAGTTGCATTCTTTAATTTCCGCTGCCTATATACTCTTTGCATGCTTGCTTGAATTGTGTGATGATTGCTTGACTTGTCCTAAAGTAGCTAAAATCTGCCAAACTCTAAAATTGGGAAAAGGTTAAGTTTTTATTGGTCAAGTAGTCTAATCACCCCCCCTCTAGACATACTTCAAGGTCCTACAAGTGGTATCAGAGCTTTGGTCTCCATTTGCTTTGATTTCCATAGATTTTGGTGGTCATAGCCTTGGTTTCACAACCTAGGAGAGTATGGCATCTAGCGAGGGAAATTATCACCGTAGAGGTCCTTACTTTGATGGTACTAATTTTGCTAGTTGGAAGCATAAGATGAAAATGCATATTCTTGGACATAACCCCGCCGTTTGGGCAATTATTTGTATTGGCTTGCAAGGTGAATTTTTTGATGGGAGAGAACCAAACCGTGAAGCTAATGGGGAAGAATTGAAGATGCTGCAATACAACGCTCAAGCTTGTGATATCATCTTCAACGGATTGTGCCCCGAAGAATTCAACAAAATCAGTCGTCTTGAGAATGCAAAGGAAATTTGGGATACTTTAATTGATATGCATGAAGGTACCGAGTCCATCAAGGAATCCAAGTTGGATGTGCTCCAAAGTCAGCTTGACAAGTTCAAAATGAAGGATGGTGAAGGTGTCGCTGAAATGTACTCTAGGCTTGCTCTTATCGCAAATGAGATTGCCGGCTTAGGGAGTGAAGAGATGACCGACAAATTCATCATCAAGAAGATCTTAAGAGCATTGGATGGAAAGTATGATATCGTGTGCACATTGATTCAAGTGATGCCAAACTACAAAGATCTCAAGCCAACGGAAGTCATTGGAAGGATTGTTGCTCATGAGATGTCACTCAAGGATAAGGAGGAACTTCACAACAAGTCAAGTGGTGCTTACAAAGCCTCTAGTGAAGCCCCCACATCATCAAGTGAGAAACCAACCTTCAATGAAGAATTGAGCTTAATGGTGAAGAACTTCAACAAATTCTACAAGAGTAGAAGCAAAGAAAGAAGCTCCAAATCAAGGTCCTACAATGACAAGAGATCTTCTAGTCGAGAGCGAAATTGCTACAATTGTGGGAGACCCGGACACTACTCCAATGAGTGTACGACACCCTACAAAAGAAGAGAAGATTCTCCAAGAAGAAGGAGCAAAAGAGAAGAATCACCACCAAGAGAGAGGAGGAGTAGAGATGATCGTTATGAACGAAGACCCTCATGGAGAAGCAAGGATTCAGAAAGGAAGGACAAGTCATCAAGGAGCTACACAAAACAAAGACATCAATCTCATGTTGGTGAATGGGTATCTGGCTCCGACTCCGACAATCACTCCGAGAGAAGCTATCACTCCGACTCCAAATATACTCAAGATGAAGGTGTTGCCGGTCTAGCACTTGTGTCAACCAACTCCTACGACATATTTGATTCACCAAATGAAGGTGTTGGAAGATGCTTCATAGCCAAAGGCCCAAAGGTAACACATCCCGAGTATGTTGATTTCAATAGTGATGAAGATGACTTGCTTGTGGATGATGATTTACTTGTTGACAACTCTAGTGATGAATACTATGATGAAGCGTCAATTAATCATGCTAATCATGCTAAAACGAATGACAATGATAAGGAGAAGATTGAGCTTCTAACTAAAGAATTAAACTCTCTTAAGTTAGCTCATGAAACTATCTACGAAGATCATCGAGAACTTTTAAGGGCTCATGAGAAGTTACGCTTTGAAAAGCTCAATCTTGAGCAAGAGCATGAGTTCTTAAAAGCAATCAATGATGATCTTCGCAAGAAAAGTTCTTACATTGCCAAGCGTTTACTCTTATCTACTTACATGCCTCAAGTAAAGTCTAGTAACAAGTACAAGAAAGATAATTCCTCTAGTAGTAACAATAATAATGTCAAATCCAATATTGTTGCTTCTAGTAGTTCTCTTGATTCCACTAATGATTCTCTTAGCCAAGTTACACTTGAGCAAGAAAATAACTTATTGAAGGGAATTATAGAGAAAGGTGTTTACAAGAGCCTTGCCGGGAGTAAGCAATTCGAGGAAATTGTACGCAAGCAAGGAATGCACCGGAAGAATCAAGGTGTTGGTTTTGAACGGAAGTTCAATGCCAATGGAGTTGAGTGGGAAGAAGATCAATACCCCAAGACGAAGTTTGTTCCTCAACAAGAGAAGTATGATCCTACTTCCTTCAAGGGAACACAAGCTCAAGATGATCTTTCACCACAAGACCACAAGAACAAAGGCAAGGACAAGCTTCAAGAAGAGATTGATGCATTTGAAGAAGCACCTAAAGCCTCGTTCAAGTGGGTCCCCAAGACTACGTCAAGTTGTACTTCATCAAGTACAACTACAACTCCAAGGATTCCCATCAAGATGATGTGGATCCCGAAGAAGAAGAACTAAAGAGTTCTTGAGGGTGACTCCGCCAACATTCTTCACTCATATCATTTTGGCAAGAACAAGTGCAATCAACTTCCACATCTTGCACTAGTTCAAGGAGTCACAAACCCTCATGTTGGTAAGACAAGGGACAAGGTAACCTAATGATTTCATGGACATCATCTTGTGTGTGCATCACTCTATGTCTATGGATATTCTTGTTTGTTCCTTGTGGGACTAACCCATGTAGGTAAGTTGAAAGTGCAACTCACTCCAAAGGATTGCTCCAAATGATCTACATCAACATTGAGCATCTACATCTTCAACACCTACATGAAGTCATCATCGACAAAACCCAAGGTTAGTTCATCCCTCTAAGGGGGAATCTCACATCTAGGGGGAGCTTAACTCTAAAGAATTGAGTCAAAGCAACTCTAATGGTGTGAACACATTAATGCATTATGTAAAATCGGTAACCCCACTTGAGCTTAAACGATGAGTATGACCTATGATCAAATGTTCTCATTTGACTCCTAAGTCAATATACTCATATATAGATGGCCTAGTCATCGCCAATTGTTTGATAGATGCTAGAATTGGTTGTGCATGCTTTTCCACATATTTCATTTGCTATCTTATTGTGTGAGCATGTTGGTGCATATTTTATTCATTCAAGGACATCCACTTCTTGTTTGATTGTTTGGTTTCTTTTCTTTGTGCCAAGTGGATGGACAAGAATGCCTAAGAACCTTCTTTAGCTATCTATGCTTTTCTCATCTCAAACTCTATTCATGCTACATCACAAAATTTGATCAAGTCAGATTCGAACCACTCTGTGTGAGGAGCACTCGGAGTCCCCGATTCGTCATAGACTTAAACTTCCAAAACCTCTTTGTGATTCTTGGTCTGGCCGATTCTTCCATTTCGGTCCTATCGAGATCACCAAGTTGATCTGAGTTTTCAATCTTGGTGCAACCGATTTGAACTTTTCGGTCTCACCAATTTGCTGTAACTGAACACAGTTAGGCATCTCGGTGCCACCGAGTTGTTCCACTCGGTCACACCGACAGGGTCGGGCTATATATAGTCACGGGCAAAAGTTTGGAAATTTCTCCGAAACCCTTCGCCCGCGCAACAGCTCGCTCTGCCATCATGGTCTCCGGATCGTCTCCTCGCCGCCAGCAGCCTCCTATCGCTGGTCTTCGTCGCCGTCAACGGAAATCGTCCCCGCCGTTGCCGCCGTAGCAAGTCCACCGCCAAGTTAGGGTATGGACTTGATCTTTGTGCTATCCACGTCTGATTCCTAGCACATTGTTTTCATATTGATTCTTGCCACAATTGAGATTCTCCTATCCAACCAAAATAGTCTGTAGTTTAGATGCGATTCAAATTTTTAGGGTTAGGTTTCCGCCGAAACCATCTCGGACCCACCGAGTTGAAAAACTCGGTCTCACCGATTTGGCGCACGCCATTGCACTAGTGACTCTCAGTCTGACCGAGAATTACTAATCAGTGCGACCGATTTGAAGATTTTGTGAAACCCTAGCAGTCTCGGTGCCACCAAACTGAAACTAGGTCCAACCGAGATCATCAGTTTAGGTTCCAAAACTGCTTCGGTATCATCGAGTTTGAAAATCGGTTGATCCGAAATGCTTTCTGTGGAAAACTAAAACTGAACTTTCGAATCATTCTTTTTGAAAAATCTCTGCATTTTGTGATGCTCATCTATTCTATCTCATCTATAACTCTTCACAGGGTCAGCAGTCAGCTTTTGCAGTATGTCTGATCAGAGTGACAGCCAGAACAGGTCTGAAGAGCACATGGACTTGAGTGAGGGCACTAGTCCCTCAACTTCAGATGAAAGGAGTAGAAGCACTCCTAGCAATTTGCCTAAGGCTGCTGAGGGAGTTCCGGACTAGGGGGTGTCCGGATAGCCGAACTATCATCATCGGTCGGACTCCAAGACTATGAAGATACAAGATTGAAGACTTCGTCCCGTGTCCGGATGGGACTTTCCTTGGCGTGGAAGGCAAGCTTGGCGATACGGATATGTAGATCTCCTACCTTTGTAACCGACTCTGTGTAACCCTAGCCCTCTCCGGTGTCTATATAAACCGGATGGCTTTAGTCCATAGGACGAACAACAATCATACCATAGGCTAGCTTCTAGGGTTTAGCCTCCTTGATCTCGTGGTAGATCCACTCTTGTAACACACATCATCAATATTAATCAAGCAAGACGTAGGGTTTTACCTCCATCAAGAGGGCCCGAACCTGGGTAAAAACATCGTGTCCCTCGTCTCCTGTTACCATCCGCCTAGACGCACAGTTCGGGACCCCCTACCCGAGATCCGCCGGTTTTGACACCGACATTGGTGCTTTCATTGAGAGTTCCTCTGTGTCGTCACCGATAGGCTCGATGGCTTCTCCGACCAACATCAACGATGCAGTCCAGGGTGAGACCTTTCTCCCCGGACAGATCTTCGTATTCGGCGGCTTCGCACTGCGGGCCAATTCGCTTGGCCATCTGGAGCAGATCGAAAGCTACGCCCCTGGCCGACAGGTTAGATTTGGAAGTTTGAACTTCACGGCCGACATCCGCGGGGACTTGATCCTCAATGGATTCGAGCCACAGCCGAGTGTGCCGCACTGTCGCGGCGAGCATGATTTAGCTCTGTAGCCGGACAATACCCTGGAGGCCGCACTCGAACCCGCTCCGATCTTCAATTCGGAGCCGGCTGCGCAGATCGAGGACGGATGGCTAGACACCGCCTTGGGGGCTGCAACCTCTATGGCGATAGAGCCGAACACTGACTTTGTCCCTCATAAAGCTCGTGACTCCGAGGTGCCGGACTCCTCGCCGGACTCCGACCCCCCGCGCCCTCCCCGATCGAATCCGATTGGGCGCCGATCATGGAATTCACCGCAGCAGACATCTTTCAACACACACCTTTCGGCGACATCTTGAGTTTGCTAAAGTATCTCTCGTTATCAGGAGAGCCCTGGCCGGACTGCGGTCAGGAAGGTTGGGATGCGGACGACGAAGAAATTCAAAGCCCACCCACCACCCACTTGGTAGCCGCTGTCGATGATCTAACCAACATGCTAGACTAAGACTCCGAAGACATCGACGGTATGGACGACGATGCCGGAGACGACCAAGAACCAGCGCCTAACGGGCACGGGAAAGCCACCCCAGCTCACAACGTATACATGGTGGACACACCAAAAGGAAGCGACAATGAGGAAAAACGGGACGTGGCGAAGGACAACTCCCCCAACAAACAAACAAAGGGGCGACGCAAGCGCCGCCCGAAGACTGGCATCGACAAAAACGGCACCCATACGGACCCGGCCCTAGAGCAGGGCGAAGCAGTGGATGACGCACACGTCAACAAGCAGCAAGCCGGACATGAACTGGACAAGCAACCCATCCCCGACGAAGATCATCTCACATCACCAGAGCATATGAATCTTCATAAAAGGCTTGTCTCCACTGCAAGAAGTTTGAAGAAGCAAAAGCGGAAGCTCAAAACAACGAAGGACACACTCAGAATGAGATGGAGCAAAGTACTCAACACAGCAGATAAATATGGCACTAGTCACCAGACAAAGAGCTACCCGAAGCGCAAGCTGTTGCTCGAATTTGACGAGGAGGCCTTAGAGCCCCTGCAGTCAAAAAAGAAAGAAGCCGCCTGGCCAGATAGATGACCAGAGGACAGGCCAAGAGCAACAAGGGGCACCGCACTCAAGCTGGCACACGATCAGCATAAAGATCCTCGGAAAAAGGATAACCTGGCCAGGTCTATATATGGGCCAAAAAAGAAGACCCCAGGAAGTAACACAACCAGCCGAGCATTTGAAGACAACGGCACACCCAAATACAGGGGCGCCGCACACCCACTATGTTTTACCGACGAGGTACTGGATCATGGATTTCCAGCGGGATTCAAACCCATAAACATAGAGGCATACGACGGAACAACAGACCCCGGAGTCTGGATTGAGGATTATATCCTACACATACATATGGCAAGAGGAGACGATCTCCATGCCATAAAATACCTACCCCTCAAGCTCAAAGGGCCGGCTCGACATTGGCTTAAAAGCCTCCCAGAAAATACGATTGGAAGTTGGGAAGAGCTTGAGGATGCGTTTCGAGCAAATTTTCAGGGGACTTATGTCCGGCCTCCGGATGCAGACGATTTAAGTCACATAACTCAACAGCCCGGAGAATCAGCACGCAAATTCTGGAACAGGTTCCTCACTAAAAAGAACCAAATAGTCGACTGTCCGGACATTGAAGCCTTAGCAGCTTTTAAACACAACGTCCGAGATGAATGGCTCGCCAGACACCTCGGACAGGAAAAACCAAGAACAATGGCCGCACTAACAAGCCTCATGACACGCTTTTGCGCAGGGGAAGACAGCTGGCTGGCTAGATGCAGCACCAGCGACCCGAGTACATCCGAAATCAGGGATGGAAATGGGAAATCACGACGCAGAAAGACCAGCGCCGGAATAAGGAAAATGGCCCAAATAGTACGGCGGTCAATGCCGGATTCAAAAGCTCTCGGCCGAACAACAAAACACTGCCCCTCAAGGACAACAGTGACGAGCTATCCAACCTAAACAAGATTCTGGACAGACTGTGCCAAATACATGGTACCTCTGGGAAGCCTGCAAACCATACCCACAGAGATTGTTGGGTCTTCAAGCAGTCCAGCCGACTTAACGCCGAACACAAGGGGCTCGACACACCAAGTGAAAGTGACGAAACCCAAAAGCAGCGCTCCGGAAACCAAAAGACTTTCCCACTAGAAGTCAAAACAGTGAACTCACTTCACTTGATAACACGCAGCGCGACACCTGCTATACCAGGACACCGTCCGCAGACTGGGGATAGAACCCACCAAAATTCGCTATAACAGCACTTCCTTCAAAGGAGTGACACTAGGCCTTTTAAGCCAATTTTACAGGCTCTGTACCACTAGAGGTCGTGTTCGGTTCATCCGACAACCTCCGTCGCGAAAAGCTCACTCTCCATCGCCCCATTTAATAGTAGCCCTTAAGTGCTACTGGGGCACGAAGATTTCGCCTGCTTTAATGCAATACAACATTATGCGTCTCTTACGCTTAGAAATGCCCAGTCCACATGGCATAATCTCACAACTCTGAGTGTCCCTCGACCATAGAGAATGTGCAACTGCTTTGACAACCACACTTTAATCAGACCTTGCAGGTCAAAGTCCCTGAAAAACAGGTCATTTAGACCTCGGACATGGTTAGACAAGTCCGGCGTAAGCTAACAAGGGGCTTCCCAGCCGCATACCCCTTTTTTTAGGGGGCCGCGCGCATAAATGATGAACGCCAATAAAGCTCAACTTTCTTCATCTTCCAAATTATACTTTATTTTAATACAATTTTTGCACGATATTTCTTAGAAACTAAGTCCTTCTCTTTTATAGATGAAGCACGTGCTACACCCGTCCAGGATACAGCACAACAGAGACACAGGCGCAGACGTGCAGTAGGGACCCGTTGCAAGGATTCTTTTCAGATTAAGACCCTGCGTAAACCTTTCTTACTGTCTCTTGTTGATACACATCCCCCGGGTTCCTACCAGAGCCGAGGAGGAGGCTGGCGTTTTGGCATCGGCTGCGTCAGAAGTTCCCGCCTATACCTGGACACTAGGGGCTTAGGGCTTTGTTCGGCCCAATATCATAAAGACCGAACACCTCAGGGAGTGTTCGGCGTCTCGAGTTAGGCCTTATATGCATCAACTCCAAATCATGTCTTTGGTCAAATGTTGGGTTTGCCCGGCTCCTGTGTTTTGCTGCCTTACGTTCCGTATCATCGGCTAACGCGGCACCAGGAGAACTACTGCGATTGTGCCCCGGTTCGACCGGGAGAGCACCTCAGTAGAGAAAGCCGAAAACTGACTGTCATGATATAGTGAGAGACTGGTCAACCACTCGATCGACCATTGGAATGTTTAGAATTCCTCCGCTTTGACGAAGGACCGCTTCCCGGTCAGGCACATATGCGCCCCGAGTTCGGAGAAGCGCGGTGCCATCAGGGGCTATATAGTAGCCCCACATTCGAGCTCCTATGGCTAAGTGAAAGTGATAAAGCATTATAGTCCAGTTGCCTAGTTTGCTACGCTATCACCTCCTTAAAAGGACCAAGACGTTGGATTAAGTGTGACGAAGCGATTTTCTTTTTGCAAACACCCCCGCACCATGTGCGTGGGGGCTGAAGCCAAAGACTGCCATCTTTCAGATTATACATATATATACGGCCGCACGGGAGATAGTTCAATACTTGAGCACACAAGTATAAAAAGTCATTGCATTATAAACATGATCTTAGAAATCATACATGTCATTCAAACATAACATCTTTCGAGCACTGCGACTCTATTATACGAGCGCCCTGCAGGACTTCCTCAAAGTAATGCTCGGTGGGGAATCGGCTTTTGTCCGAACCCCGGGATGCAACAGCGGTGGCATCCATCTCCGCCCAGTATGTTTTACCACGGGCGAGAGCCATCCGTGCAACTTCTATGCATGCCGACCGCTTCATCGCCTTAATATGCGGCACTGCCCCAAGGAATTGCTGCAACAAGCCAAAATAACTCTTCGGCTTGGGCCTTTTCGGCCACAGATGAGTGACCACATCCATCATGGCCAGTCCGGACAATCTATTCAGCTCAGCCCACTCAACCAGCCGATCACTCAACGGAAGTGGACGCTCCGGACTATGGAATTGAGACCAGAAAAGCTCTTCCATTTCATGATCCTCCTGGCTTCGAAAGTGCACGACTGCGTCAGCCGCACTCGCCGCCAAGTCCAGATAAGGATCCTCCGCACCGTACAATCGGCCCAGCTGAGCATACTTCGGATCCGTGAACTTCCTACGCAGCATAAAGGGCTTTCCAGCCACAATGTCTCCGACCTGACGCAGTTCCTCCTTCATAGCTCGCATCGCACTACGGGCATCCTTGGCTTCGGCATCGGCCTTCTTCAGGTCCTCTTGCTCCGCTCGGCGTTCTCCTTCAAGAACCTCCAGGCGGTCGGTAGCAACTTTTAATTTCATGGCCATTCCAGCCATCTCCTCCCTGCTTCGGCAGTGAGCAGCCTTCTCGGCTTCTAGATCTTCCGCTGCCTTCAAGGCAGCCGCCTCACTTTTTCTGGCTTGCTCCTTGGCCCGAGCAAGTTTTGCTCGAAGGTCTTCCACAGCAGCAGCACCATCTGCATCAAGCATACAACTTGTAAGGAAGGGGCATCAACTCCCTTACTAAGCGACCGCGGCGCAATCACATACCTTGTGACTCATCAAGTCGTTTATTGACCAGCGAGATGTCCGCATCTGCAGCGTCGAGTTGCTTCTTCAGCTCAGTGAATCCATCCGTCCGGCTAGCCACCGAACATTCCGCCACCTGCGTAGGAAAGGCGACACTTAATAACTGAGATTATGATCCTAGGCACGCTGCTGTTTTCGACAGCATACCAAGTCTCAGGGGCTAATATACAGGGCGCACTTCATGTGCAAAACTGTCAACAGGTATGTCATTTTTTGCGTACCTCAAATCCCGTCAGTAAACTTCTGACGGCCTCATACAACCCGCTTTTGGCGGACGAGATCCTCTCAATCACATTACCCATTAATGTGCGGTGATCTTCTGAGATGGACGCCCTCTTAAGCAAATCCTGCAGCTCCACCGGCCGTACTCCAATGGGTGCCGCACTCTCCGGTCCCGCTGGACTCGGGGAGACCCTCCGCGACGACACCTCAGGGTCGTCCGCCCCGTGCGATGGGGCGGCAGATGGAGGCGTTTCGCTCTCCATCATCTCCAGACGAAGGTCTCCCGAAGATGAGCTGTGCTGAGATGGGCTGAGATCCGAACTACAAGGTAAAAACTTCGGTTACCTTTAGACATTAAGCAGGGGTGTCTAATAATTATAAAATCCCTTTTTTACTTACGGCTCGTTAGAGGCTGATTCCTCTGAGGAGACAGTACGGCCGGGGCTCTTCCCGGCGCAGGACCTTCCGGTACAGATTTCTTTCCCCGCTTTGAGGCCTTGGCCTCCGGGTCTTCGGAAGCGGTCCTCTTCTCCCCCTGGAAGGAGGGACTCTCGATTCCTCCCTTACTAAAAACCTCCTTGGCAGAGGTGACAGTTTCCCCGTGCCCCCCCTTGCCCTCATTCGAAGGTGCAACCTCCAACGTTTTGATTAACACGGGATCCTGCATGGTCTCAGGGAGGGGGGCCGGACACCGTATCAGTTTTACTTGCGCTATCCACTCCTGTACAGGGAAAGCTGGTTAAAAGGCAAGCTCACGATAAATAAATGGACGGTGTGTCCGGACACAGGGCTACTTACTTGAGTATCCAGGCGATTGCAGCTTAGGCCAGCGTCCTCGGTCAATTCCGGATGCGTCTCTTGCGATCCGAAGAACAATTTATACATCTCCATGGGTGTCAGACCCATGAAGTGTTGAAGAGCTCGTGGCCCCTCCGGATTAAATTCCCACAGGCAGAGGGGGCAACGTTTGCAGGGCAGTAGGCGCCGGATCAACATGACCTGTACCACTGCGACCAGATTGATCTCCCTTTCTTGGAGGCCTCGAATCCGGTCCTGCAACAGGGAGATGTCTTTGGGCGGCCCCCAGTCACGCCCCTTGTTGACCCATGACGCCAGCTGCTGTGGAGGGCCCGAGCGAAAGATGGGCGGCGGCTTCTTCCTGCTGCCCCGGGGAGCGGTGATATAAAACCACTCCTGTTGCCACAAGCCGAGCTCCTCCTGGAAAGAGCCCTTGGGCCATGGAGCTTCGGCCCTCTTGCTTATAACCGCCCCGCCGCACTCTACCTGACGCCCCTCAATCATCTTCGGCTCCACGTTGAAGGTTCTGAGCCACAAGCCGAAGTGAGGGGTAGTGCGGAGGAAGGCTTCGCAGACGACAATGAATGATGAGATATGGAGGATGGACTCCGGAGCCAAGTCGTGGAATTCCAGCCCATAGTAAAACATGAGCCCCCTCACAAAGGGATCCGTCGGGAAGCCTAAACCCCGACGGAGGTGAGACACGAACACGACGCTCTCGCCAGGCTCGGGAGTTGGGATAACTTGCCCTCGGGCAGGCAGCCTATGCGAAATCTCGTAGGTTAAGTACCTGGCGTCTCTCAGCTTTAGCACGTCCTCTTCCGTGACGGAGGAAGGCATCCACCGGCCTCGTAGGTCAGGACCGGACATTGTCGAAGATCGAAGGTACCCGAATTTGGAGCCCTGGGTGTTGGAACTCGGGGAGAGGGACGGATTCGATAGAGGATTGAATAGAAAGAATGGGCCTTGGTCTCATTATAAAGAGGAAGAATACCAAGAGCCGTCCCCGTGACTGTTTGGAACCCGCCCTCGATGGAGGGGGCGTGGCGACGGGCGCGGTTGGGTTACCCACGTCCGTATTGATGGGAATCCCGGAATAAGGGGAACACGATCTCTGCTTCGACAAGACGTGCCAAGGAAACCGCTTCGCTAAACGCGCTGAGGTGGAACAATAAAAACAATTTGAGTAAAGGCTTGGAAGTGGTGTGACGTCACGCCGCAGAATACGTCAGCAGATTGATCTTGTGTAATATTATTCCCTCTACGGTGGTACGTGGAATTTATTTTTGCAGAGCCGGACACTATCCTGGTGTTCACGATCTTCTATAAATTATTCGGAGGAGGAACCCGCCTTGCAATGCCGAAGACAATACGCGCGCCGGACTCGTCGTCATTGAAGCCTGGTTCAGGGGCTACTGAGGGAGTTCCGGACTAGGGGTGTCCGGATAGCCGAACTATCATCATCGGCTGGACTCCAAGACTATGAAGATACAAGATTGAAGACTTCGTCCCGTGTCCGGATGGGACTTTCCTTGGCGTGGAAGGCAAGCTTGGTGATACGGATATGTAGATCTCCTACCTTTGTAACCGACTCTGTGTAACCCTAGCCCACTTCGGTGTCTATATAAATCGGATGGCTTTAGTCCATAGGACGAACAACAATCATACCATAGGCTAGCTTCTAGGGTTTAGCCTCCTTGATCTCGTGGTAGATCCACTCTTGTAACACACATCATCAATATTAATCAAGCAGGACATAGGGTTTTACCTCCATCAAGAGGGCCCGAACCTGGGTAAAAACATCGTGTCCCTCGTCTCCTGTTACCATCCTCCTAGACGCACAGTTCGGGACCCCCTACCCGAGATCCGCCGATTTTGACACCGACAGCTGCAACTAGGCAAAGGAGGAAGAGATCCTCAGATTCAGAGGATGAGGATTACAAAGCTGAGGAGGATGAGGCCACTTCCAAGAAAGTGGTGCTCAAGAAAGAGTATGGCTCTGCACAGAGCACAAAGTCAGGCCTGAAGAAGAAAGTTCCTGCCAAGAGAACTCCAATGCCAAAGGCCAGGAAGTCCACTCAAGTGCCAGCTCAAGCTCAACCCAAACAGGCACCTGCAAGGAAAGAGGCACCATCAAAACCTCAGAAAGTCCCCACTGGTGCAACCATGAAGTTCACAATTGAATCAGAGGATGATGGTGATCAGGACAAGAAAAAGAAGAGAGCTAGAACCACAACTGCCAAGGTCCTTGGAAAGCCCTCAATGAGAAGGGATTCTGATGAAGAGGAAGAGGATGCTGCACCAGCTCCTAAGGCAGCTAAGCTTATGGGAGATGCAATCAGGTCAGGGGCTGCAACATCCAAGCCCAACGATGCACCCAAAGCTGCCTCCAAGGCCAAGCAAGCTCCAAAGAGGAATACTAGGAGTATTCCAGCTGCTGAAAAGAATAAGGCCCTAGTGCCCAATGTTGCAGAAGATGAAGATGAAGAAGGACAAGTCCTCAGAAAGCTCAAGCCCAAGATACCAGACCACAATGATGCCCATCCTGTGGCTGAGGATATGAGAATCAGGAAGGATTCAGGGCTGAGGCTGTGGAGGATGGAAGACCCATATGCTTCAAGAAGAAGAACTGCTGTTGACTACAGGTTCCACACAAAGGAACAACAGGACTTTTATGAGACCATTTTGTTGGACAAGAAGCCCATTGTCTGTGATATGAGGTGGGTTGACTGGAAATTCATCAGGGAGAATGAGCAGCATTACCCTAGAGTGGAGGAGAGCTTTATTGCTTGTGGAGTAGCAGATTTTGTTGGACAGAAGTTGACCAACTGGAATGATGAGCTTATCATGCAGTTCTATTCCACAGCACACTTTTATCCAGATGGTAGAATTGTGTGGATGTCTGAAGGTACTAGGTACCAATCCACTGTTGAAGAATGGGCAAGTCTGATCAATGCCCCCAAGGAAGAAGAGGATGACTTGGACATATATGCAAAGAAGAAGTTGGGTCACAACTCAATGGCTCACATGTACAAGGAAATTCCTGACAAGGCTATAGAGACTCACAAGTTTGGATCAGTTCACTTTCTTCTGTCAGGGTTGGCAACCATCAATTGGATTCTGAGGCATACTTTGTTGCCCAAGTCAGGTGACCATAACATGATCAGAGGGCATGCCATCAACATGCTGCATGTGTTTGATGTGCCACAGAAGTTCAAAGTCATGAACCTCATCATTGAAACAATCAAGAGGACTGCAGCAGATCAGAAGAGGAGCTGTGGATATGCACCTTAGATTCAAGAATTGATCAACTCAAAGATGGGCATAGGGAAATATCAGTTGGATAAGGAACATTTTCCAATTTATCCAGACTTTGAGGACAATGAAGTTGTCATGAATGAAGATGATCCACAATTAGTCCAAGCTCAGGAGAAGAAGGAGAAGGCTGCCAAGATGCCAACTCAAGAGGAGGCATCTGAGTATTTCTTGAAGACCAAACAAGAGCAGCTTGGTTACCTGATAGCATCAACTCTGAGGATTGAGAAAGGGTTGGCCACCCTAACTCAAAACTAGGAGAGCCTGGAGAGAATCATGGAACAAAAGTTCTATGATCTAGATGTCAAGGTAACTGAGATTCAGTCAGTTGTAGAGCAGCTGCAGGATGACATGCAGGAGAGGAAGGGAAAGACAACCACCAATGTGTTTGCCAGAGTGCCCAGAGCCCAGAGGTCAGTTGCAGTGCCAGTGACAGACACTAGAGCTACAACTTCAGCACCAGCTACTGCCCCAACAGTTCCAGTGCAACCAGCTCCAGCACCAACTCCTCCAGCACCATCCACTTCAACTGAAGCCTTCGTCCAAGGAGCCATCTCTACACCACCACCAAAAGATCAAGCCTGAGAGACGATCTAGCACTATGCATTTTCTATGAACTTTTTGGTAACTTGTTGCCAAAGGGGGAGAAAAATGTATAGATCATAGGCTTCGAGAGAGAGTGTTGCTTTTATTCTCTCTTGCTTTATTTGGTGGTTTTTCAAACTTTGTTTGCTTTTGGTTGAGATACTATGCCTGTGAGACATTGATGATCATGTGTTTGATCATAAGCTACACTTATGCATGCTTGATATTATCCTATCTATCTTATGTGATCATTCACTATTCTTGGTGATGAGTGCATGTATTCATTGTTTATTATTTTGAGCGCTCCACCAAGATGTATGTGACATGGAAGAGTAACCCATGAGCCTAATTCATTGTGCATTTGTAGTCCAAAGCAAATCTTAAACTATGCACAAATTTAGGGGGAGCTCTTGCTTATCACATACTTCTCGAAGCGACGATGCTATTCAATCTTATTATCATTTGTCGAAGCTTTGATCTATATGTTGTCATCAATTACCAAAAAGGGGGAGATTGAAAGTGCAACTATCCCTAGGTGGTTTTGGTAATTAATAACAACATATAGCTCATTGAGCTAATACTATTCCAAGACTATTATTTCAGGAAAGCTCAATGAATGGCATGGCATGGATGATGAAAGTGGATCCCTCAAAATACTAAGGACAAAGGATTGGCTCAAGCTCAAAAGCTCAAGACTCTTCATTTTACATTAGTGATCCAAGATCACACTGAGTCTATAGGAAAAGCCAATACTATCAAGGAGGGATGAGGTGTTGCTTAATGAGCCTCTTGCTTCATGTGCTTAGTGATATGCTCCAAAACCCTCAACTACTTTCCCACATCCACAAATGACCTAAACCCAAAGCCAAAATCGGTCACACCGAAACTTCCTATCCGGCGCCACCGATTCCAAAAGTCATAGCCACTGCCACAAACCCTAAGCAAATCGGTCTTACCGATAGGGATCTCGGTCTCACCAGATGGTGTTGCAATCTCTCTGTTTCCCTTCGTAACGTTTCGGTCTAACCGAAGTGAGCAATCGGTCCCACCGAGATTGCAATGTAAACTCTTTGTTTCCTTTTTATAACATTTTGGTCTCACCGAAAAGAGCAAATCGGTCCCACCGAGTTTACCTGACCAACTCTCTGGAAAGCTTATTACCAAATCGGTCTCACCGAGTTTGTGTAATCCGTCTTACCAAGATTACGTTATGCCCTAACCCTAACCGAATCGGTCTCACCGAGATGCATGTCGGTCCCTCTGAAAATCACTAACGGTCACTAGGTTTACTAAATCGGTCTGACCGAGTTTAACAATTCGGTCCCACCGAGTTTGGTAAATTGTGTGTAACGGTTAGATTTTGTGTGGAGGCTATATATACCCCTCCACCTCCTCTTCATTCGTGGAGAGGGCCATCAGAACGAACCTACACTTCCAACTTACCATTTCTGAGAGAGAACCACCTACTCATGTGTTGAGACCAAGATATTCCATTCCTACCATATGAATCTTGATCTCTAGCCTTCCCCAAGTTGCTTTCCACTCAAATCTTCTTTCCACCAGATCCAAACCCATTGAGAGAGAGTTGAGTGTTGGGGAGACTATCATTTGAAGCACAAGGGCAAGGAGTTCATCATCAATGCACCATTTGTTACTTCTTGGAGAGTGGTGTCTCCTAGATTGGCTAGGTGTCACTTGGGAGCCTCCGACAAGATTGTGGAGTTGAACCAAGGAGTTTGTAAGGGCAAGGAGATCGCCTACTTCGTGAAGATCTACCGCTAGTGAGGCAAGTCCTTCGTGGGCGACGGCCATGGTGGGATAGACAAGGTTGCTTCTTCGTGGACCCTTCTTGGGTGGAGCCCTCCGTGGACTCGCGCAGCCGTTACCCTTCGTGGGTTGAAGTCTCCCTCAACGTGGATGTACGATAGCACCACCTATTGGAACCACGCCAAAAACATCCGTGTCTCCAATTGCGTTTGAATCCTCCAAACCCTTCCCTTTACTTTCTTGCAAGTTGCATGCTTTAATTTCCGCTGCCTATATACTCTTTGCATGCTTGCTTGAATTGTGTGATGATTGCTTGACTTGTCCTAAAGTAGCTAAAATCTGCCAAACTCTAAAATTGGGAAAAGCTTAAGTTTTTATTGGTCAAGTAGTCTAATCACCCCCCCCCGTCTAGACATACTTCAAGGTCCTACAATGGCCCATGGGTAGCACGGGCCATTCCCAGGCCAAAAGTCACACCGGGCTGAAATGGGCCCATGTCTACATCGGGCCTCTAACAGGCCGAAAGTCACTGGGCTGTAGTTGGGCCCAAATATTCGATTAACAATTAACGAGCCAGATCTGGCTACGGGCCATAAATGGGCCCAAATATTGGGCGAACAATTGACGGGCCAGATCTGGCTTCGGGCCGTAAATGGGCCCAAATATTGGGCGAACAATTAACGGGCCAGATCTGGCTTCGGGCCATAAATGGGCCTTTATTAAACATGTCGTTATTGGGCTGGCCCACTAGTACCTGACTAAGTACTACGGGCCTTTGACTGGGCTGGCCTTTTTAACCTATATGGGCCTCTGTTGGGCCCAGGCACGTGTCGACGTATCATAGGCATGTCTCCTCCAATGGATGGGCGACATCTGGCCCACTAACAAGCTGACAGGTGTTCCCTTCGACCAATCAGAATTTTACACGTGGAAATTTCCCATTGGTCTGGGCTGTTAACGGGTTATCGGATCCAAAACCCGACCCGATAGCTTAACGGCGTTCCGTTACGGTGGATGCCATGTGTCCGTCACCCTTGACGAAAGCACTTCTGTGATGCGCGATTTATCGTCATGGAAGTGGACACTTCCGTGATGATAATTTTGGTAATGTCATGGAACACTTCTACGACAACACAGGTATGACTATCTTGATTCTGTCATAAAATCGTCATGGATGTACATGCAAGACAAAAACGCGACCTACCGTGACAAACATGTATCATCACGGAAGTGTATTTTTTTTGTAGTGGAGCCACTTATGAAATGCCAACCAAAGATGGTAATACCTAGATCTATTCTTGTTTTTATGCCTAGCTAGGGGCGTTAAACGATAGTGCTTGTTGGGAGGCAACCCAATTTTATTTTTGTTCTTTACTTTTTGTTCCTGCTTAGTAATAAATAATTCATCTAGCCTCTGGTTATATGTGGTTTTGTGTTTTAATTAGTGTTTGTGCCAAGTAAAACCTTTAGGATAACCTACTGTGGTAGTTAATTTGATCTTGCTAAAAAACACAAACTTTTGGACGCACGAGATTAGTTTTCATAAATCACAGAAACGTGATTTTTAGTTGATTCTTTTTGCAGAAGATTAATAAACAACTTACCTATGACTTCCTAAGTTGGTAGAATTTCTGGGGTTCCATAAGTATTCTAGAGTTACATATTGCTACAGACTGTTCTGTTTTTGACAGATTCTGTTTTTCGTGTGTT
>NC_041391.1:459986387-460117833 GCF_002162155.2 Triticum dicoccoides
TGAACCATAGAGAAGTTGGAATACAGTAGGTTTAACACCAATATAAATAAATAATGAGTTCATTACAGTACCTTAAAATGGTGGTTTGTTTTCTTGCACTAACGGAGCTCATGAGATTTTCTGTTGAGTTTTGTGTTGTGTAGTTTTCAAGTTTTGGGTAAAGATTTGATGGATTTTGGAATAAGGAGTGGCAAGAGCCTAAGATTGGGGATGCCCAAGGCACCCCAAGGTAAAATTCAAGGACAACCAAAAGCCTAAGCTTGGGGATACCCCGGAAGGCATCCCCTCTTTCATCTTCGTCTATCGGTAACTTTACTTGAGGCTACATTTTTATTCACCACATGATATGTGTTTTGCTTGGAGCGTCTTGTATGATTTGAGTCTTTGCTTTCTAGTTTACCACAATCATCCTTGCTGTACACACCTTTTGGGAGAGACACACATGAATCGGAATTTATTAGAATACTCTATGTGCTTCACTTATATCTTTTGAGCTAGATAATTTTGCTCTAGTGCTTCACTTACACCTTTTTAGAGCACGGTGGTGGTTTTATTTTGTAGAAATTATTGATCTCTCATGCTTCACTTATATTATTTTAAGATTCTTTTATAACAACATGATAATTTGCTTTGGTTATAAAATTAGTCCTAATATGATGGGCATCCAAGTTGGGTAAAATAAAAACTTTCATATGGAGTGCATTAAACACTATGATAAATTTGATACTTGATAATTGTTTTGAGATATAAAGGTGGTAATGTTAGAGTCATGCTAGTTGGGTAATTATGAAATTGAGAAATACTTGTGTTAAAGTTGGCAAGTCCCGTAGCATGCACGTATGGTGAACGTTGTGTGACAAATTCGAAGCATCGGGTGTTCTTTGATTGCCTTCCTTATGAGTGGAGGTCGGGATCACGCGATGGTTAACTCCTACCAACCCTCCCCTAGGAGCATGCGTAGTAGTGCTTTGCTTCGAGGGCTAATAAACTTTTTCAATAAGTATATGAGTTCTTTATGACTAATGTGAGTCCATGGATTATACGCACTCTTACCCTTCCGCAATTTGCTAGCCTCTACAGTACCGTGCATTGCCCTTCCTCACCTTGAGAGTTGGTGCAAACTTCGCCGGTGCATCCAAACCCCGTGATACGATACGCTCTATCACACATAAACCTCCATATATCTTCCTCAAAACAGCCACCATACCTACCTATTATGGCATTTCCATAGCCATTCCGAGATATATTGCCATGCAACTTTCCACCATTCCGTTTATTATGACACACTCCATCATTGTCATATTGCTTTGCATGATCATGTAGTTGACATCGTATTTGTGGCAAAGCCACCTTTATATTTCTTTCATACATGTCGCTCTTGATTCATTGCATATCCCGGTACACCGCCGGAGGCATTCACATAGAGTCATATTTTGTCCTAAGTATTGAGTTGTAAATAAATAGAAGTGTGATGATTTCCATTATCAGAGCATTGTCCCATGTGAGGAAAGGATGATGGAGACTATGATTCCCCCACAAGTCGGGATGAGACTCCGGTCGAAATAAAAAAAAGAAAAAAGAGGGGAAAAGAGAGGCCAAAGAAGCCCAAATAAAAAAATGAGAGAAAAAGAGAAAAGGGACAATGTTACTATCCTTTTTCCACACTTGTGCTTCAAAATAGCACCATGATTTTCATTATAGAGAGTTTCTTATTTTGTTACTTTCATATACTAGTGGGAATTTTTCATTATAGAACTTGGCTTGTATATTCCAATGATGGGCTTCCTCAAAATGCCCTAGGTCTTCGTGAGCAGGCAAGTTGGATGCACACCCACTTAGTTTCTTTTTGATGAGCTTTCATACATTTATAGCTCTAGTGCATTCGTTGCATGGCAATCCCTACTCCTCGTATTGACATCAATTGATGGGCATCTCCATAGCCCGTTGATTAGCCGTGTCAATGTGAGACTTTCTCCTTTTTTTGTTTTCTCGCATAATCCCTATCATCATACTCTACTACATCCATAGTGCTATGTAGGGGTGGGCATAAAAACCGACAAACCGAACACCGAACCGATATCGAAACCGAAAAAAATGAATTTTTGAGTTTTTATTGCAGATACAGGTAAAATCGGTTTTTAGTTTCAATAACCGAATTCAAATCTTTCAGTTCGCTATTAGGCTCACTAACCGAAAGAAATACCTAAGTACTCGCCAGTCGTCACTAGGGACGCGTCTCGTCAACGCTTGCCGCCACGCGCGTGTCCGGCCATAGAGTGAATGAACGGCCCAAGGCCTAGACGTGCTGCACTAACCAATAGGTATGGGCTGGCCACTTGATTTCAAAGTCCAAATACAACATGACGTGCTTCTGTGGAGGTGAAGCTGGTTTAGTCCCACCTCGACTGGCCATGCACAAGAGGACAGAGCGCTCGGTGATATAATATGTTCCTGAGAATGGAAGCGCTCAACACAAGGCATCGTTCGGTTTAAATTGAAAACTGAACCGAACTGGTCGGCTAACCGAAATTTCGGTTAGCTATTTTTTTGTGTTTATTTCGGTTTTCATTTTTGCTAACCGAATTCACAAATAAACCGGACAGCAGAAACCGAAATTTCGGTTTCTACCGAATGCCCAGGCCTAGTGCTATGTCCATGGCTTATGCTCATATATTGCGTGAGGGTTGAAAAGGCTAAAGCGCGTTAAAAAGTATGAACCAATTGCTTGGTTGAAACCAGGGTTGTGCATGATGGGAGCATTTTGTGTGACGAAAATGAAGCATGGCCAAACTATATGATTTTAAAGGGATAAGCTTTCTTTGGCTATGTTATTTTGATAAGACATAATCTACTTGGTTAGCATGTGTCGGTGGTAGGTGTGGCATATGCCAACGGGTGGCTAATCATTGTGGGAGCCAGTAAGACATCGTCGGTGCCTGGAAACGGGATAAGGTGAAGACACGCACGCCGGCGTATCTTACCCAGGTTCGGGGCTCTCCTAGGAGATAACACCCCTAGTCCTACTCTGCGGGGTCTCCGCATGATCACTAAATCAGCAAGTAGCTACAAGATGCTCCTTGAGCTGTTTGGCGAGAGGAAGAAGAAGGGCAAGGCTACCTCTCCTCTTCTCTCTATATGGTGTGTGTAGTTCTCATGGATCAACCCTTTGCATGTGTGCCCTGGGGGGTTTATATAGGCCTACCCCCCAGGGATACAATGGTAATCCGGCTGGATGTGGGTCTAGACCTTCAGTGTCTATGGTCGTCGACTTCTCCGCCGACCGCTGGGGCCCGCCGACTGGTGGGTCCCGCTGGCTACGGCCTCTTGGCCGACAGGCTGGGCCCACCGCCCAGGGGTCTTGTCGGCTGCTGGTTACTGTAGCCTCGCTCTTGGTGATAATGGCTTTGTCGGGGTAAGCATGGCTGCAGTGCCGCCGCCTGGTGGGCATTCACTGTAGCCTTACCCCGTCTTATTTGCTTAATGGTGCACAAACTCCTAGGGCAGGGGCAGGCTGGCTGCTGGGTGCCAGCCTCCCCCCGCGCCGACTGGTCAAGTCCAGCCGCCCTTTGGTGGCTCTCTGGCAAGAGGGGTCCGCTGCCTGCGGGCCGTACTAACAGCCTGTCGTGGGTGACGTCACGGCTAACGTGGCAATAGTGCTGCACCGGACAGGGCATGGCCGCCTAGTACGGCACACTGTGGCCACGCTTGCTCTGGGATTCGGAGTTGGCAGGCTTCACTGTAGCCACGCCCCGTCTTATCACCGTTAGGTGGGTGCAAACTTTGAGGGTATAGGTCAGGCCGCCTGCTAGGAGTCGACCACTTTGATGGCCGCCTGCTAGGAGTCGGCCTACTTCGAGAGGACTCATCGAGCCTCGCCGCCTTCCAGCGGCCGGCCAATGGATCAGCCGGCCAGGAGAAGGCGGCCCTTCGTCTTGGATGTTGGAGGGCCCAATCGGCCTGATGTTTCTAAAGAACAAAGGAGAGCCGGTTAGGCTATTCGTGGTCATTTACTCCGACAGTAGTCCCCGAAGCTGGTGGGGCTTCGCGGCTGAACGGAGGACTAGAAGCCCAAGCAGCTTCCAACTCTGAAGAGCCGACAGCTAGGAGTCAGTCATAACCAGTCGCGCCGTCTGGAAATTTCGAAGCCCGAAGGCGGGAACCAGATGGCACGCGCGCCGGGCGTCGGGCCGGCCGCCCGCTGCCCGTGTGCCACGCAACACCTACCGGCTGGACCAGCCTGGCAGCCCACTCACGTGACAGGACGTCGCCGCAGGCTGGGGCCCGCCACTACCATGCCTCGGCCCATGTGCGGATCCTCTATGGCCGAGGCGGGCGGTTGGTATTCCAACTGCAGTTACCACACGCCGTTAAGGCGCAATAATCGTGGGGCCATGGGGGAGTGGGCGCAGTTAATCCCACGACCCCAACTCCCCATCTCCTTGGCTTCGTTGCTCCGTGACTATAAATAGGGGGAGGAGGGGAGCGGCAAATGCACACACGCTCATCTCCTCCGCCACCGTCCTCCTCCTCTTCTTCTTCTTCTTCTTCTTCCCGTCGCTGCTGCTGTCCACCGCTGCACCATGCCTCCGGCCACCTTGCTGCGCCGTGGTTCGCTGCCGCGGGGTTGCGCACACGTCGCCGCTGCGCTTTCCTCATCAAGCTTCTCGTCTTCATGGTGTGCGTCGGAGCCCGGGACGGCTCCAACGTCCATGAAGACCACATCGACTTCCTCCGCCGGACACGGCGGTTGCCCGACGAGTACTACGTGAAGGTCCGCCTCGCGCCGGAGCAGAAGATCTCACCGGTGCCGGAGGAGGGCGAGCGTGTCATCTTCAGGTCGCACTGCCTGCGCGGCCTCGGCCTGCCGGCGAGCGGCTTCTTCCGTGCCTCCCTTGATTTCTACGGCCTTCAGCCGCACCACCACACTCCAAATATGGTGGTGCTGCTGTCCGCCTTTGTCACCCTGTGCGAGGGCTATCTCGGCGTCCTCCCCATCATCAAGCTTTGGGGCGAGTTCTTCTACTCGAAGCTCGGAACTGTCGTCAAGAGTGTGGCGGCGTAGTGTGGCGCCTTCGTCGTGGTGCGGAGGCCGGCTGCTGAGAATCCGTTTCCCCCATCACGCTGATACAGTCAGTGAAGATGTGGCAGCAGTCGTACTTCTATGTGAAGAGTGTCTTCCCGGAGGGCGACTGGGTCAATCTACCGGCTTACGTAGCCGGCCCGCCGACTGGGAAGCGGCCTAATTGGTCGTATCGGGACAGGTCGCTGTCGGGTGCCGTTGCGCGGCTCAGGGTGATGGTGAGGTCGGAGGGCCTTACCGGGCCCGACTTGCTGACCACCTTCATGGTGTGCCGGGTGCTCCCGCTCCAAGGCCGCCCTCATATGATATGTCAGATGAGCGGGCATCGAGACCCAAGCCGGCTGTGCACCAAGAAGATGCCTCACACGGAGGTAGCTCACTTGGTGAACTATTTCTTGAACTGCAAGCTCTCAGAGGAGGAGTGGCGGTTCAGCAAAGAACCGTACTCGCACGCGAATCCGCCGCCAATGGTAAGTCTTCCTTTCTTCTTTTCTCTTTAGTTGCCGAGTTCTCCTTGGCCGTCTTGACCAATCGGCTATGAAACAAAGCACCCTCCTCCAGCCAGCAGCCGGCGGCGCAGGGCCGGAGCATCAGTTCCTTCCTGACCGGGAGGAGAGCAACATGGACGACCCCAACTTGGGGGCGGCCGCCTTGGACGACGACACCATAGGAGGAGGCGGCGATGCAGGCGGCTCGGGAATCAGGGCCGGCCTTGAGGACTGGCCAGACGATGATGAGGGAGAGGTCGCCCCGTGCTGCCAGCCGGCGTTCGACCAGCACGGTGCGAGCTCATCTACCGCGCTGGCTGCCCGAGGCGGTGCGCAGAAGCGTTGGGCCGCACCGTCCATGTTCGGCAGTCGGTCGAAGAAGCCCAAGAGCTCGGCCGCGGCGACCAAGTGGGAGGAAGCGGCCGCAAAGGCAACCCGCTTCCGCAAGGTGGTGAAGGAGGCACAGATGGTTTCCGCGTAAGCGCCGATTCCCTCATGCATTCTTTCTTGTTTCTTGCAAATGCTCTTCTGATCTTTCTTCCTCTTGCTCAAAACAGAGCTCCGCTCTCTCTTGAGCGGTCGGCCGCCGCCTCCATGATTTGGGCGGCAGGAGGCTCCACCAGCGCCCACCGCGTGGACCCTCGCGCCGAGCTTCAGGCGGCGACGGAGAGGAATGCGCGGGACGCGCGGGAGGAGCGGGAGGTGGAGCAGCAGAGGGCGGCTGCCGCCAAGGCAATGCAGGAGGCGGCGGACGAGGCCACAATGGTGCAAGCCGATGCTGCGGCCAAGGCCCAAGCAGATGCCGCAACTACGGGCAGGTGGAGGAGGCCTTATGCAACCAACCCCCACAGTTCGCCATTCCCCTCCGCACCGTGGCGCCTGAAGTCCCGGTGGTGCCGCCAGAAGGAGTCGGCAGCGACCGGCCGGTTATGGAGAGGGAGGGGGCGACGCCGTCGCCCCAGAGATGGAGGTGATTCCGCCAGCGCTGACTGCGGTGGACCAAGGCGGCCAGCCCGGCGCGCCACCCGTGCCGCCGGCTGGAGGCGAGCCGGCTGCGGGGGCAGACCTCATGGTCCGGTCTCCGGCACGCCAGCACGTGGAGAAGGCGGCCTCAGCGCCATACCTGCAGAGGGCCAAGGGTTCCAGCTGGTCGACCCAGGAGCTGTAGACAGTGAGTGTCAGCTCGCCGGACTGGACGCCGGGAGGCGGGACGGCCGTGCTGAATGAGGCGGCGCAGGATGTCCGAACTCGGCTTCAGGCTCAGGCCGCTGCCTTGAAGAACTACAACCAGAAGTTCCTGGCAACGCGGACGATCCATCCGGGTAAGCCTCTTACCTTTTGCTTCTTGCTCTTGTATTCTTCCATGGGGGCTGAGGGAGTCCTGGACTAAGGGGTCCTCGGACAGCCGGACTATATACTTTGGTCGGACTATTGGACTATGAAGATACAAGATTGAAGACTTCGTCCTGTGTCCGGATGGGACTCTCCTTTGTGTGGAAGGCAAGCTTGGCAATTCGGAGATGTAGATTTCCTTCTCTGTAACCGACTCTGTGTAACCCTAGCCCCCTCCAATGTCTATATAAACCGGAGGGTTTAGTCCGTAGGACAACAACAATCATAATCATAGGCTAGCTTGTAGGGTTTAGCCGCTACAATCTCGCGGTAGATCAACTCTTGTAATACTCATATCATCAAGATCAATCAAGCAGGAAGTAGGGTATTACCTCCATCGAGAGGGCCCGAACCTGGGTAAAACATCGTGTCCCCTGCCTCCTGTTACCATTAGCTTTAGACGCACAGTTCGGGACCCCCTACCCGAGATCCGCCGGTTTTGACACCGACAGGGGCGTGTCAGCGCACCCACTGGGTGTAGTCCCCGAGTTCCGGATCGGCTGCTGAGCAGGCGGCCTGGAACTTCTAAGTAGACTCGGGTGCTGACTTGTCCTTATCTGCTTATGTATCCTTTTTGTAGGACTATCATAACCTCCGCGCGGCCTCCTTCAACTCCCATGTCCTGGAGCTGACTCAAAAGACCACCGATCTGTCTGAAAGCCAGAGTAAGTGTTCCGCCTTCTATCTCTTATGGGGGCGCGTCAGCGCATCCACTGGGTGTAGTCCCCGAGATTCGGGCCGACTGTTGAGCAGTCGGGCTGGATCTTTTCTAGCGACTTCTTCCTTACTGTTTATTCTTCTTTGTTGTCCTTGCAGAGGCCAATGCCGCCCTGCAGCAGCAACTGGGTGAGGCCTAGACCGTGCTGCATGCCAAGGAGGCAGAGTGTAGTGCCGCGAATCAGGAGCGCGACCGCCTGGCCAAGAAGTTGGCTGACCAGGAGGCGAGTCACAAGGCGGCTCTGCAGGCAGTGAAGGACAGCAAGTTCGCCCTCCAAGCCGAGTACGAGACCGAGGCAGCAAACTGGGCCGAGTCAAGGTGGGCGCTGAACGACGGCTATGGCCAAATCGAAGACATGGTTGACAGTAAGCCGCCTTCCTCTTTTTTTCCTTTGTTTTCTGCCTATTGTTGGTCTGACTTCTGACTTTGTATTCTCTTTTCTTCTTTGCGCATAGTACTTCCCCGGCTACTCTATTGCCGCCAGCTAGGTCATCGAGGCCCATCGCAACACGCAGAGGCAGGTTGGTGCTGAAATCACAACAAATGCTCACCGAGCGCTTGAGGAGCAGCTCTTGGCCATCCAGGCTCATCTCCAGTCGGCCCACCAGATGCTCCGCCGCCTTCAGCGCGTTGGAGCTCAGGTGCTTTCCACCCTCTGGCCTGACGAAGCGATTCCCCGCACACCTAGTTGGACTGCCGACTGGCTGGAGGTGGCAGTCGGCCGCTTCGAGGCTTGGAAGGCTTCTGCGGCCTGGGCAGGCGCTAGGCGGGCGTTGGAGTTCGTCCGAGCGTGGTACCCTGGGCTGGACCTGTCCTAGCTGGCCACATTCCGGCAGGAGGCCCACGAGGAGCTGGTGGCGGTGCGGCCAGCTATCATTCATCGTGTTGCGGCGATTGCCAAGTACAGCGACACCAGCGTCTTTATCCCCGACCTAAACAATGACGGTGCTGAGCTGTCGGCGGACTGGTTTGGGCTGAACCCGGCGGATGGTGAAGACTCCGCGGAGGAGATCGACTCCAGCGATGAGGGTGAGGAGGAGGAGGAACAAGACGGTGAAGACGCCGCGCCAGACGATGGAGAGGCCGGCCAGCCTCAGCCTGACCGTGCCTCCAGCAACGAGGCACGTGCGAACACGCCACCTGCTGCTGGCGATGATCAAGCTGAGACTCGCCAGCCGACCACTCCTCCAGCCAGCGCTGTCGTTTCCACTAACCTACCAAGCTCGCCAGTTGCACACTTGGCCTGAGCCGCCACTTTTATCTTTGTTTTCCTGCCTGTCCTCTTTTGAACAATGTTTGTTAAATTTGCGCAGTTCCACCCACTGGGGGTGTATCCAAACTAAGTTGAATCCTGGCCTTCGCAGGCCTTTTGTGTAAATATAATCTTGCATGTGCTATGATGGTGTCGACTTCCAACTTTGCTTTCTTTAAATCTTTTTCCGGCTGTTTCCTTTGCCGCCATCCCTTGGTCGCCGGCTTCCGAGCTGGACAGCTTCTCTGCAGTTTGTGGCTGTGAAAGTACTTGGCCATGTGGGAGGGCAAGTACTTTAGCTTTTCTTAGATTGTGGCAAGGTGAGTGGGAAGCCGGCCAGCCGGCTGCTTAGCAATTGGTTGGCAGAGTGGGGAGCTGGCTTGTGTTATGTAAGCCCATTGGTCCTTAGCCGTTTTTCGTGTAATACATTCATGGGCATGATACTCATCATATAGATAAAAGAGGGTAGTCCCTGAGTGCTCCCCGTGGGACCCGATCTCTTGTACTTAATACAAAAGATAGCATGGTACATACTGCATTAACTGTAAAATCTTCGTAGGAGATTGGCGTTCCATGGGCATTCAGACTCCTTGCCTTGCTGATCAGGTAGTAGGAGTCGTTACCCAAGGCCTTGCTGATGACGAAGGGGCCCTCCCAAGGGGCCAAGAGCTTGTGCTAGCCGGTTATTTGCTGGATCAGCCGGAGCACAAGGTCGCCCTCTTGGAAGGACCTTGGCTTGACCTTCCGACTGTGGTAACGGCGCAAACCCTGTTGGTAGATGGCGGACCGGATGAGTGCTAACAGCTGGCCCTGTTCCAGTAGGTCAACACCGTCTTCTCGCGCTTCCTTTGCCTCCGCTTCCCTGTACATGGTGACTCGAGGTGAGTCGAACTCGATGTCAGTTGGGATGACAGCCTCGACACCATACACAAGGAAGAAAGGAGTGAAGCCGGTTGACTTGTTCGGAGTGGTACGCAAGCTCCATAGGACGGCCGGCAGCTCCTCGAGCCAGGAGCCGGCCGAACGCTCCAGTGGCTCAACCAGTCGGGGCTTGATGCCGGACAGGATGAGGCCGTTTGCTTGCTCGACTTGGCCGTTTGACTGCGGATGGGCAACGGACGCTAAGTCCAGTCGGATGCCCTGCGTCACGCAGAAACGAGCCAATGCTCCTTTGGCAAATTCGTGTCATTGTCGGTGATGATGCTGTGTGGTATGCCATACCGAGTGGTGATGTCTGCGATGAATGTCATAGCAGTCGGCCCATTCAACTTCTTGATTGGCTTTGCTTCAATCCACTTGGTGAATTTGTCTATGGCGACAAGCAGATGTGTCATGCCACTGTGTGTCGTCTTGAACGGGCCCACCATATCCAGCCCCCAGATGGCAAAGGTCTAGGTGAGGGGGATGGTCTTAAGTGCAGAAGCCGGTAGGTGTTGCTTGGAGCTGAAAACTTGGCACCCTTTGTAGTGTTTGACCAACTCTTTGGCGTCTTCCAAAGCAGTCGGCCAGAAGAAACCATGACGGAAAGCTTTGGCGACGAGTGATCTTGAGGCCGCGTGGTGGCTGCACTCGCCTTGATGGATGTCTTTGAGGATTGCAATGCCCTTGTCTGGCTCGACGCAGCACTGGAAGACTCCAGTCACACTGTGCCTAACGAGCTCTTTGTTCACTATTGTGTATGCTCCGGCTCGGCGTTGAACTTGTCTTGCTGAGATCTCGTCAGTCGGCAGCTCTCTGTTTACCAAAAAGTTGAGGATGGGCTGGGCCCATGATGGAGCTGTGACTTCTTCTATTGCTAACACAGCTACTATGAGTAGGGTGGCTGGGTTGGGAGGTGGCGGGTGGAGTCGGCCACCGCCTGTTGTGTCGTTGAAGTCCCCAGGCCGACTGCTGCAGTCCCCGATCCGGGTTCTGAAGTCCCCGGGCCGAGTGCGACTGTAGCAGTCCCCGAGCCGCCTGCTGAATTCCCCAAGTCGGATCCGACTGCATCAGGATCAGGCAGTATGAAGATGGAGTCTGATTCTGGAGACAACTTGACAGGACGGCTTGAGGAGGCACTGAAGGGAGACGCCGGTTGGTATAGCTTGCCGGGTGGAGCCGATTCGTGCTAGGGCATCTGCTTGCTCGTTGTAGGCCCGTGGTACGTGGAGGAACTCGCGCCCTTCAAAATATCCACGAGCTGCTGAACAAGGAAATGGTAGCTCGCCATGTTTGCGTCCTTGGCGTCCCAATCACCAGACGATTGTTGAATCACCAAGTCTGAGTCACCATAACACAGGATCCGATGGATGCCGAGTTCTTTGGCTAGCCGGAGCCCATGTATGAGCGCCTCATACTCGGCCACGTTGTTGGAGGCGGCAAAATGGATTTGCAATGTGTATCTGAGCTTGTCGCCTTTGGGAGAGGTGAGGATGATGCCGGCTCCCAAACCGGTGCATGTCTTGGATCCGTCAAAGTGCATCCGCCAATGGGTGGAGTCGGGTGCTGGTGGCAGGTATTGGGTCTCCGCCCAGTCGACGAGGAAGTTGGCCAGCACTTGGGACTTGATGGCGGTGCGAGGCTGGTAGAAGATGGTATAAGGAGCCAGCGCAATGGCCCACTTGGCCACCCGGCCAGATGCATCCCGGCTGCCCATGATCTTGGCAAGTGGGGCAGTGCAAACGACCATGATGGGGTGCTCTTGAAAGTAGGGCTTGAGCTTCTTGGTGGCAAAGTACACGTCGTAGCACATCTTCTAGTAGTGGGGGCAATTCTGCTTCGAGGTTCACAGTACTTCACTCAGGTAATACACCGGCCTCTGGACCAGCTGAGCTTTGCCTTCTTTTGGGCGCTGAACCATGATGACAATGCTGACCACCCGGCTGGTTGCGGCAATGTAAAGGAGCATGGGCTCTTTCTCAGTCGATGCCGCCAGGACTGGCGTCGTGGTCAACATCTTCTTTAGCTTGTGAAAAGCTTCATCCGCCTGCTCGTTCCACTCAAAGTGAGTGGATTTCCTCATGAGTTGATACAGGAGGAGAGCCTTCTCCCCTAGCCAACTAATGAAGCGGTTAAGGGAGGCCAGGCACCCGGTGAACTTTTGGACATCTCGAAGCCAGGTGGGAATCTCCATCCTCTCTATGGTATTGATCGTCACCGGGTTGCATTTGATGTCGCGTTCAAAGACCAGGAAGCCAAGGAGCTGGCCGGCTGGTACCCCGAACACGCATTTCTCAGGGTTGAGCTTGATCTAAAATCGGTGCAAGTTGTCAAATGTTTCCTTGAGATCTTCCAGCAGGGTGCCATGCTTCTCCGTCTTCACCACAATATCATCTACGTAGACGTGGGCATTTCTGCCGAGTTGCTTAAGGAGGCATTTCTGCATGCAACGCTGAAAAGTGGCACCGGCATTTCTCAAGCCGAATTCATAATCAGGTAGCAGAAAACTCTGAATGGTGTGATGAAGGTGGTCTTCACGCGATCGGCTGGGTCCAACTTGATCTGATGGTATCCTAAGTAGGCAACCAAGAAACTCAACAGCTCGCATCCGACTGTGGAGTCTATCACTTGGTCAATTCGGGGCAAAGAAAATGGGTCTTTGGGGCAAGCTTTGTTGAGGCTGGTATAATCTATACACATGCGCCATTTCTTGTTCTTCTTCACTACAAGGACTGGGTTGGCAAGCCATTCTGGAAAGAACACCACCATAGTGAAGCCGGTTGCCAAAAGCCCGGCTATCTCTTCACCAACAATTCTTCTCTTCTCCTCCGACAATCGGCGGAGGGGCTATTTGACTGGTTTTGCATCTGCTCGGACATGTAGCTTGTGCTCGGCGAAATCCGTCGGAACACCCGGCATGTCCTTGGGGGACCATGCGAAGATATCCCGATTCTCACAGAGGAAATCGACGAGCTCGCTTTCCTATTTGCTGTCTAGGTTTGTTCCTAGAACAGCAAACCTCTCCGGGTGCTCTGGGTCCAGAGGTATCTTCTTTTTCTCCTTGGCCGGCTAGAAGGAGCCCTGAGTTTCCGACTCCTTGGGATCAGGCGATAGGTCCGGCTGCTTGCCGGCCATGGCCACAACCCGGTCAAGGATCTTTTTCTCAACAGCAATCACGAGGGACTCGGCCAGCCGGCTGTTGGCTGCAGCATAGGCAGAGGATTTCTTGTAGTCTCCGACTATGGTGATGATGCCTTTGGAGCTCGGCATCTTCATCTTGAGGTAGGCATAGTGTGGCACAGCCATGAACTTGGCCAGGGCAGGTCGGCCAAGCAAGGCATGGTAAGGGCTCTCTAGATCCACCACCTCAAACCAAACTGCTTCACGACGGAAGTGATCTTTGTCTCCGAAGAGGACATCTATCTTGATCTTGCCGATTGGTGAGCATGACAGGCCGGGTACAATGCCATGGAAGACGGTCCGACTGGGCAAGAGCTGCTTCGTCTTGATATTCAGCTTCTCCATGGTGTCGCCGTACAGGATGTTGATGCTGCTTCCGCCATCAACCAGAACTCGGGAGAAACAAGCAGCTCGCCTCTCTGTTGCAAAGGTGGCATCCAACACCAAGGCATAAGAACCTAGAGAAGACATCACCTCTGGGTGATCAGCCTAACTCCAGCTGATGGGCTTTTCAGACCAATGCATGAACTCCGGATCTTTGGAGGCGACTGCATTGACTTCTTGGTGCTGCCGACGCCGGCTGCACCTGTCTTCAGCTTGGCTTGTAAATACGATGTAGGTTGCATGCTCATCAGGGAACTCATCTTGAATAGCTCTGACTGCTAGGCGGGCGGCCGACTGCTGAGGAGCCGGAGGCGGCTAGCGAGCAGGCGGAGGAGGCAGCAGTCCTTCACCCTTGGAAATTCGGGTGAGCCAATGGCACTTCCGGGTTATGTGGTTGGACGGCTTCACACCGCTGTGGAACTTGCAGGGGGCATCAAGGGTTTGCTCGTGGGAGAAATATGGCTGCCAAGCAGGCCTGCCACCTTTCGGACGCTTGGGCATAGACTACCCTTCGGGCTGCTCGTCCTCGACTGTCACCACTTGCCGACTGGTGGAAGTCGGCATTGGAGCCTTGCGCTTGTGGTTGTTCTGATGCGGGCGTCGATTGGAGTCGCCAGCCGGCGTTTTTGGAGCCGGAGGAAGCACCTTTCTAGAGGCGTCCACTTGAAGCTCGGTCTTCATTGAGGAGTCGGCTGTGGCGTACTTGTCTGCTATGATCAGCAGCTCATCGAGTGTAGCCGGCTCATCGCAGAGAAGTCGGTGCTCGAGGAGGGTGCCCTCTCGGCACCCAGTGGAGAAGTATTCTATTGCTTGGACCTCGTGCACCCCTTCATAAGAGTTACGGAGCTCAGCCCAGCGTGTTAGGTAGTCGCGGCTGGACTCGGTCGGGCCTTGGACACAAAGGGAAAGCTGACGTGGCTTGGGTGCTCGCTTGTACGTGTTGGTGAAGTTGCGAATGAAGACTTCTGTGAAGTCCAGCTAGCTGTTGACGCTGTAAGGCTTGAGGCTGTTTAACCAGGTGCGTGTCGTGCCTTGAAGCATGAGAGGGACATACTTCACAGCAACGCGCCTGTTGCTGTTTGCTATGCTGACTGCAGTGAAGTAGTCTATCAGCCAGTCTTTCGGCTTCACCGAGTCGTTATATTTTGGCATGCCTCTTGGGAGCGAGAACCCTCTGGGGAAAGGCTCGTCGGGGATGCGGGGGCCGAAACAGGGCGGGCCGACAACATCTTCTTCCTCTAGCGTCAGGGATCGCGCCAGGCGGTCGATCCGATGGCGGGCATCATTTTCGCCGATTCCTCCACGGTGGCCCAGCCGGCCGCTGAGCGTCGGGTGCTCAACAGGCGGCGGGGTGGGATATCTCTCCCTGCAGGGCAGAGGAGGAGGCGGGTTATTGCCTCGTCGCTCCACAACTCGGGGTCGGCCTTCTGCGTCGCGCTTGATGGTGAGGCACGTCTGACTGCGGCTAGCAGTCGGCTCCTTGTCTTTTCGCTTGCAGGACCGCCTGCAGTTGGTGTCTGGGAGGTCGCGCCGTGCTCTCGGTGTGGGAGAGGACACTCGGCACGGGCGCTGGCTTCATGCTATTTTGTGGCCGTGTCGATGAGCTGCTGGACGCGTCTGGTCATGCAATGAAGCTCGTCGCCCTCCAACCCTACCAGCTCGTCTACTGCCGCCTGAGCGGCACGCGGGTTCTTGAGCGACGTGCTGTAGACTGGGCGGTCAGCATCCAGCATGCTGGCAATGGCCGTGCCGTACTTCTTGATAGCGCCAATCCGGCTGGGTCCGCTAGCAGGCGGCGTGCCAGAAGCGGCATGATCGACCTCGCGCTGATAAGCCTCAGTGAGGCATCTCATGGAGGCTGTCTTCTTGCCGTTCTCGATGAGGGCGAGGCGGTGGGCCTCCAGCGTATCAGTGTCGGCGTCAGCCGGATGGGGGCGAACAGATCGTGCAGCACCGTCTACAGAGTGTCGTGGACGTTTCCGCCGGAGGCGGCGCCGTGACTAATGACCAGCACCTTAGTAATGGTGCTGCCACCGCTATCGGCACAAGGAAGAGGGTCGTTGATGACCACCACGTTGGTGGGGAAGGCATCAAGGGATGCCGTGTCGGAGTCGACGAGCATCGGGTCGGTGGAGCCGATCGACTCCAGGTCGGAGGTGAGCTCCTTGGCAATGTCGAGCTTGCCAAGGAAGTCGACGAGGCAGCTCTCAGAGCTGGTTGCACCCACGCCTGGCGCGGGCTCGTCGGAGAGGCGGACCTCGCTGAGAAGGTCGGTGAGGCAGCTCGCTGCGCAAGCGTCATTGATGCCATGCAGCACGTCGTGGCAAGCGCCATCGGGCGTGCCGGGCTGGCTACGCTCGCTAGGAAGGAAGAGGGTTCCCGTCCAGAGCAGGTCTCTGGATGACGGTGCACCTGTCCCCACGGTGGGCGGCAAATGTTGGGTGGTAGGTGCGACATATGCCAACGGGTGGCTAATCATTATGGGAGCCAGTAAGACATCGCCGGTGCCTGGAAATGGGATAAGGCGAAGACATGCACGCCGGCGAATCTTACCCAGGTTTGGGGCTCTCCTAGGAGATAACACCCCTAGTCCTGCTCTGTGGGGTCTCCACATGATCACCAAATCAGCAACTAGCTACAAGATGCTCCTTGAGCTGTTTGGCGAGAGGAAGAAGAAGGCAAGGCTATCTCTCCTCTTCTCTCTATATGGTGTGTGTAGTTCTCATGGATCAACCCTTTGCATGGGTGCCCTGGGGGGTTTATATAGGCCTACCCCCCGGGGTACAATGGTAATCCGGCTAGATGTGGGTCTAGACCGTCAGTGTCTATGGTCGCCGGCTTCTCCGCCGGTCACTGGGGCCCGCCGACTAGTGGGTCCCGCCGGCTGCCGGCCTCTTGGCCGACAGGCTGGGCCCACCGCCCGGGGGTCTTGTCGGCTGCTGGTTACTGTAGCCTCGCTCTTGGTGACGATGGCTTTGTCGGGGTAAGCATGGCTATAGTGCCGCCGCCTGGCGGGCATTCACTGTAGCCTTACCCCATCTTATCTGCTTAATGATGCACAAACTCCTAGGGCAGGGGCAGGCTGGCTGCTGGGTGCCAGCCTCCCCCGCGCTGACTAGTCAAGTCCAGACGCCCTCTGGTGGCTCTCTGGAAAGAGGGGCATGTTGCCCGCGGGCCATACTTACAGCCTGTCGTGGGCGACGTCACGGTCAATGTGGCAATAGTGCTGCGCCAGACAGGGGATGGCCGCCCAGTACGGTGCACTGTGGCCATGCTTGCTCCGGGATTCGGGGGCGGCGGGCTTCACTGTAGCCACGCCCCGTCTTATTTCCGTTAGGTGGGTGCAAACTTTGAGGGTATAGGCCAGGCCGCCTGCTAGGAGTCGGCCACTTTGATGGCCGCCTGCTAGGAGTCGTCCTACTTCAAGAGGACTCATCGAGCCTCGCCGCCTTTCAGCAGCCGGCCAATGGGTCAGCCAGCCAGGAGAAGGTGGCCCTTCGTCTTGGATGTTGGAGGGCCCAGTCGTCCTGATGTTTTTGAAGAACCAGGGGGAGCCGGTTAGGCTACCCGTGGTCATTTACTCCGACAGCATGCTTAAAGTATTACTATTTTTATGTCAATATTAAACTTTGGGCCATTTGCATTTTTGTCCCTAACTCGAACCACCTAATCAGATATACCCCTAATTCGGAAGCTTGCTCAAATTTGCCCCTCCGCCGTTAGGTGCCCTTACAGAAATGCCCTTCTGCGTCGTTACCGTCCAGTCAAAGAGCTTTGACCGTCCTACAAAAAATAGCAAAAAAATCTAAAATTTTGTGAGATTGAAATTACTCATGTGCGCAAGGTGCATGCAAATTTCATGCTATTTGGACATTTCAGGAGCTCGTGGCGAGGAAAAACAGTTAATCTGTACTCTTGTGAACAGTAAATTTGAAATAAAATAGCAAGAGAATTTGAAAAAATATGAAATTTTTTGGCATCAAAGAGGCTTGGGTGAGCAAGGTGCTTGCAAGTTTTTGTGATCAAATGACATGCGAGGAGCTCTAGCAAAGAAAAACAAAATAATCATTTTTTCCAAAGTTTTTTCCCGAGCCAAATTTTGTTTTTTTTCTCCACGAGCTCCTACAGTGTCGAAACTCAACAAAAATTTGCACGCGCCTTGCGGATCCGAGCCTCTTTGATGCCAAAAATTACCATATTTTTTTGAATTTTCTTGCAATTTTTTTGAATTTACTATTTTTTCTTTGCCACGACCTCGTGGAATGTCCAAACAGCACGAAAATTTGCACACATCTTGTGAACCTAAGTATCTTTGATCCCACAAAATTTCAGATTTTTTAGATTTGTTTTGCTATTTAATTCAAGACGGTCAAAGCCCTTTGACCAGCTTTGACCGGACACTAACGGCGCAGAAGGGCATTTCTGTAAGGGCACGTAACGGCGGAGGGGCATTTTTGAGCAGGCTTTCGAATTAGGGGCAAATGTGAGTAGTGGGTTCGAGTTGGGGACACAGATGTAAAAGACCCTTAAACTTTTGTCTTGAATCTTTTGGATCTGAACATTCATGCCACAATAAAGAGAATTACATTGAAAATTATGTTAGGTAGCATTCCACATCAAAAAAATCTGTTTTTATCATTTACCTACTCAAGGACGAGCAGGAATTAAGCTTGGGGATGCTTGATACGTGTCCAACGTATATATAATTTTTTATTGTTCCATGCTATTATATTATCTGTTTTGGATGTTTAATGGGCTTTAATGTGCTCTTTTATATTATTTTTGGGACTAACCTATTAACCGGAGGCCCATTGCAAATTGTTGTTTTTTTTTGCCTATTTTAGTGTTTCGCAGAAAAGGAATATCAAACGGAGTCCAAACGGAATGAAACCTTCGGGAGAATCGTTTTTGGAACAAACGCAATCCAGGAGACTTGGAGTGGACGTCATGGAAGCAACAAGGCGGCCACGAGGTAGGAGGCCGCACCCAGGGGGGTAGGCGTGCCCCCACCCTCATGGGCCCCTCGTGGCTCCACCAACCTACTTCTTTCGCCTATATATACTCATATACTGTGGGGACCCCGACTCATAAGTCAAGATCACTGAATGCAGGTGTACAGTGCTCCCAGAGATCAATGCTCACTGAACACACAGAAGCTGAATAACAAGAGTCTTACATCCATACTTACCGTTCTACACAAGCAGGACCATTATGGTCAAGTCTTGAGTGTATAATCGCAGCGGAAATCTTCAATAACAACTTGGACCCATGCCATCTGCCTTAACCCTACAGGCATTCTGACTGGGAAGCGTCCTAGCTCGCATGTTCGTCACCGAAGTATTCTTCATCATATCCTGTTCTTTCATGCCTGGCCAATAAAATAACCAGTGGCAAGCCAATGAGTACTTTGAATGTACTCGCAAGCAACCCATGTTTTGGTTCAAGATACAACAATGCATGATATAGGTAAATTTTTGCAGAAAGCTAGTTTTGAGTGCAATGACATGTTCAACAACTTGTAAGACATGCATCAGGAGAATTCAAGTAACCATGAGGACAAGTTACAGATATCAACATAAATAGGGTGGGCATCAACCCAACTCAATCATGTTAAGTCCTTTGACTTGTCCCAAGTAGATCTTCCCACTTATCCAAACACACACACTGGTTTGTAAACATGTGGACGTAGCCCAAGATCGGTTACCCAACTGTCCTTGACCGTGGGCACGGCTATTCAAATAGTTTTACACTCTGTAGAGGTTGCACACTTTACCCACAAGATCCGGGGAACTTCCGTGTCATCCACAACCCGCGATACCTCAAGTACCCGGGGTAAGCACCCAATCACTACCTTTCCCTAGGCGACACTAACAAGGAGTCCACTCGTTGCTCTGTATCCTCACGATGTACATCATACAAGACTCACTCGAGATCGTAACATCTGAGAGGGGACACACCGATGTATCCGGTGCCCTGTGAAAACAGTCATGGACGCCCTACCTGGCACGACCCCATCCCGAGAGAGCGCACCAACAACTCTCCCATCACTAGTAATGCGGGCCCCAAGCTAGTATCGGTCTAGGTAATCAATAATGCCCTTTCCCATATAAGGGTAGAGTGGTTGCGCATGTAAGGTTGGAATAACGGTCGCAACTTAAACCAATCCATTTTGAAAACAACGCACACTTGCCTCGGTACACCACTTCATCATCAAGTGGTTACCCATCTCATCATCTCCCTCGGGCATAAGTGGCACCCGACGGGGTTTTCGAAAAGTCCTTTGAAAACACTTTGTCTCCTTCATCATGCATATTCCCGTCCCTTTTGCGTAGCATCTACTTTAGCATCCTATCTACTCCCACAGGCATAACCCTCATAAGAAGGTAGGGTCATGCACAATGCAAGTATCAACGAGGAAGTACGGTGGCAAACCATCAAAGTGGTTACTACCTCATCATGAATCCGTTGCAACAACAATATGGTGCTATATGACATGCATAAAAGGGTTTCATAGACATGGTCAAAGGGCTGCTTGCCTGGTTCCTCAGAGTTTTCAAGTCTTCTGGTCCTTCTCCAAGTACTCCGTCTACTTCGTCAACTAACGTCGGAAACAATCATAATAAGCAACACAACAAGGAAAAAAATAAAAGTGCTCTAAAAATGTGAGTTGGACTTTTCTAGGATACCTCTGGTCATATGAGGGATGACCAAAGTGGTTTCATTGGGATTTGATCAATGGACATCTCTGAACATTTCAATATGATGGAGTCAAGGGATTAATGGATTTGCAAGAAGTGTACAGAAACATTATTTTCAAAAATGAGCAGAGGCACCCATTTGGCAAAGCATGATTATAGAAGCACCTAGGAGTTGGTTTCTCTGGATTTGGAGTTCAAATGAATATCCTATGATTTTGCAAACTTGGCTATACATGAAGAAATAGACCATTATTTGAGGTGATACAGAAAGTATTAGTAAAATGTTCAAAACCTAAGTTTTGAACTTATAGGCATCTAGGATTTTGAACCATGGAATTTGGATCAATAATGGGCTCTCTGTGAGTTTCTAAAGTTCAATACAGAAATGGAAAAACAAGATTTGATAAATGTTTGTGAAGAAAATGTCTCTGAAAAAATGTGCATGTTGCACCAACTGGTAGATCATGATTTATGGAGTTACTGGAAATTTGAATCATCAAATTTGGAGTTAACTTGAATATTCTATGGATTTTACGAGCTATCTGGAAAAAGAAAAAGAAAGAAACAAACAAGGGCTTTACCCTTAAGAGGTGCACAGAGCGAGGTTTAGCAGCAGGACGCCACTGGGCCGGCCCAGCGGCTCGGCCGCACGCGCGCAGGGGCCACATCGAAGGCGGCTTTGCTACGGCACGCTTTCGCTGCGGGGAGACGGCTCCAGTGGAAGTCGTGTCCACTTAACTTGCGGGCCCGACCCTCAGGGTCGCCGACACATGGGGCCCACTAGTCGGGTTCATCCCCAACCCCCCGTGCAGGCGCGTCGGGAGAAAAAGGAGGCGAGGTCGAACGGTGCCGGCGCTCTACCCGGTGGCACCGGCCATCTCCGGCGATGCCCAGCAGACCAGCGGGTCCAGGAGACAACGCCGCATCCTCCAAGGTGCGCTGCGACCGCAGGGGTGGTCGGACGCGGGCGCTTCGTAGGCCGTGGCGGGCGGGGCCGGCGGTGGAGGTGGAGCTCGACCGCATGGCCACAGGAAGGAGGGGAAGTAGCAGGGGAGAGTTCCATGATGGTCATGGTGATGCCATGGAATGATGAGGCGAGAACGAGGGGGCTCGGGTGGCACGAATTTAAGCCGAGGCCGACGGCAAGGATCCGGCCATGGTGGTGGATGGAGGGCACGGGGAAAGGAGTGAACCGGTTGGGGTGATGCACAAGAGGGAGAGAGAGCGAACGGAGGCCAGAGAGGGCTCGGGGGTGACCTTATATGGAGAAGCCATGGCTCACCATGGACGTGGCCTACGGGCACCCGCGAAAATGGTCGTGGTGGACATGGGAGGAGGCTCGGGGCTGTCTGCGGTGCTCGTGGGCGTTGAGTAGGGTGCCAGGAAGAGAGAGGAGGAGCGGGGCGAGGCTCTGGTGCTCGCGCGTGCGAGGCCGGGCATTGGCCGAGCCGGGCGGCTCTGGGCACGCGCCACAGGAGGTGAGAGAGAGAGGGAAAGGAGGGGGACAACATGGTGGCGTGTTGCGGACGTCGAGGCACCTCGACTGGCGCAAGGGGGAGGCTCGAGGTGGCCGGAGGCGGTTGGAAGGGGGCGGCTACAGTGCGGGTGTGCACTGTAGCACGCTCTAGAGCACGCCAATTGCATGACAGGGCATGCCTTTGGCTTGTAGGGCGCGGCCACTTGTGTCTAGGTTGTTTAGGGAGGAGTAAACAAAGGGGAGAGGGCCTTGGATGCCCTAGAGGGCTAGTAGGAGAGAAGTGGGGTTGAGAGAGAGAGAGAGAAAGGGGCTGTCCAGAGGGGTAAATGAGGTGGTTTCACCCCTCAATCAGTGAGCTGAGATGCAGCCATTGTTACTGGAGATAGAGGAGGACTTGGAGGGGCTGTGGTAAAAAGTTGAGCTCAAGGAGATTAGTGGAAGTGGTCGAAGTGGTGTTTTTAGAAATATGGCAGAAGGTGTTTGTTGTTGATTTGGGCAAGAATATGAACTCCTCCTGTCATGAGGCTTGACAGGGTCAAATGGCATGAGATATTAGTAGGTTCCACCAAGGTTGAGTCCATTTGGGCAAAGTTGCCAGTGCAACTTTTGTAAACCCTAGAAATTAGTAGAAATGAGCTTGTGTAGATCTAGTTGAGCAAATCACTTCTCCTTGATGCACCACTTGGTGTAGTGGCCTCATTTGGTCATGTGAATATGCTCACCAAAGTTGGGGTCAAGGAGAGAAAGTTGGTAGTACAAAGTTGTTCAAATTAGATTCTGGTCAGAGAGGGTTTTGGGGCACTTTGATCAATATAACATTTTCTCCAACTTGTGCCATTTGGTCTAGATGAATGATTAGACCATTTGAGCATGTTCACAAGATTTTAGAGCATTTGGACATGTTTGGCAATGTAAAGTTGCTCAAACTTCAAAATGGACAGAAATGGTTTTGAGGGAATTTCATGGGGTTATACTATTCTCCATGACATGATACTTATCAAGATCATCCAAAATGTCATATGTGACATGCTAGAATTTTCTTGGAATTTTGGAGAATATTTCCTTTGTAAATATTCCAAAATCTTGAAATATCCAGAAAGGGTTTTTGAGGTGTTTGGCCAATATTTTGAACATGACCGTGTGTTGAAACTCTTATATATGGACAACATATGTCCACTGAGTTTCCCTAATTTTCCACAAATATTTTTAAAACAATAAAATAATTTTTCCCTATTAAAGACCATTTCTGGCCTTAAAAAAAGCTTTTAAATAAAATAGGAAAATAACTTTTAAAATTATATTTTTGTGGTTTATGGGAACCCTATATCTAATAGGTTTCAAATATACCTTTTGAAATATTTTTCATACCCCAAATCAAGTACTTGCAGTGCAAACCTCAATTCAGGGGTTTTTGGAAAACTAATTTTTGAAAATACTTTTTGGCCAAATTATTTTTGTAAGAAAATACTATGTTTCTCTATACACATGGCATGATCATTGGGCAGAAGCTTGGGGCAAGGAGATGAAGTATAGAAGGTGGAGTTGTGTTGACTTTAAAGAGCACTTGAAAAACACAGAGAGAAAACCAACTCAAAATAAAAGTCAAATAATGCAAAAGTTTTTGCCAAACCACATTTTATCATGATTTATTGACTTAAGTGTTGTGGCATGAAAATCAGGGTGTGACAGACCTACCCCCCTTACAAGAATCTCGTCCCCGAGATTCCCAGACTAGGCGCGGAAAGGAGTATGGAAACTTGGATTTGGGGTAGTCTTCACGTCTTCATGTTGCTTCTGCTTCCGTGTAGTGCTCCATTGAACCTTGAAGTTCTTGATGGTGTGGCTCCGTGTATGACGTTCAGCTTGATCCAGGTTGCTAAGGGGTTTCTCACATAGGTCCGGTTGGGCTAGAGGTTGATGGCTCGGTGATTAATGCCCTCGTAGAGACCGGGCAAGTTAGGAAGTTGGAAACACTTCCGGGGTTGTGATGCATGGACAGTGTTGTGCACATTAGGTAACTTCGGTGGCAACTCCAGCTGGTACTGTCTTCTCTTCGTCTCGTAGTGATCTCAGAGGGGGTTGTTAAATCTTGGAGTGATCTCGAAGGGGGCCGATGAATCTTGGTGTGGGTCTCCTTGTCATGGAAATGCTTGGTTCCTTACAGAGGAGTGGCTTGGAGATACACCTGGTCTTCGACGCGGAAGTATACTTCTGGAAGATGGTGGTTGGTGTAGTTCTTCCTTCTAGACATGACGATCTTCAGATGTTCCTTGACCAGCTCAACGATTCTTCTTCCATTTTCGGGTAGACAAGTATGTCATCAAAGAAGGATGACAACTAACTTGTCCAAGCCCTCCATGAAGTCTATGGGGTACGTAAAGTGGGTTGAGGCATTGGTGGTGGTCACGGTTGAGTATTGGCCAAATTCTTCTTGTCCAAGGTCCAAAGCCCATGGTCATGATCCAACCATGTTGTGGCTTGGTAGGGCTTAAGGGTTTCAAGGATTCTAGGGTGCGAGTGAATGTTTATCATCTTATCCTTGAACACAGTTTCTGAGATGCCAATTGTTCTATCTAATCCTTCAAACAAATCACATCATATCACTGATAGTATCATTTCGTATAGGTCAACTCCAATCATCACTCATGTGATTCATATCCTCATGACTCTCGAGAGGAGGTCTAACAAAATCATATATGTCTACAATCCCCAAACTCATGTGTGTGGCTACCCCTAAAAATCCAAGGGTAGAGCATACAAGCTTCCAAGCTGGAATAAAACAGGACAACCCAAGTGCTCATCCTATTCTTCCAAGGTCCATGTTAGTGCATCTCTATCCTAAGGAAACACGTCGTATGCCACTCCAAAATATTGTTTCCTTTTCTATGAATCAACTCCAACAACCCGTCAACTTCCATTAATCACTACATAATCCATTAATGCTACAAATCCAACGCCCATGCTGGTGTTCCACACGATCTCCTAAAGTCCTTATAATTTCCAATACTTGAAAGGGCTGCCTTACTATAGTCAGTCCACCAATTCCCGTTATTGTGATCTAGTAATACTCCAAGGTCAAGCTCATAAAAATGCCTAAATAAATTCCGACAATTAGTCCAATCTCCTAGTTTATCGTCCACCGAGAAACATGGTATCATGATCGAGATCATCAGTCTAAATCCAATTTACTCCGAACCATGTAGACATACTCAGCATCTATATTCAACTAGAATCACCTACTTAAATCCAAATCTCTTGTCCAACGAGAATTCCTACATATTCCCCCAGGTCATTTACGTAATATCAACTGTCTCCTATCAATATCCCATGGCTAAGTTAAATCCAAATACTTCCAAGAATTCCAGCTTGCGAACACAATTATCCTACTAAATCCAATTTACTCAGGGGTAATGAAAGCTATACTAATCTATACTCACGATCCCACCAAGTTCATCTACCAACATCAAAGCCTCATAATCCACCAAATAGTCTCATATAATTCCTCAAGTCATTGATATAAACTCATCAAGTCATTTGTCCTCTGTTCCTATATCCTCAAATTGGTCTTCCCTATGGCATCGTCAGTTTTGGTGATATCTTAGGATGATAATGTGCTCGTTCACTATGTCCACTAGTTCCCTAATGAACCCAGTGATAAGCAAGGTGACGGAGGCTTAACAGGTTCTCTTGCAATTCTGTGGGTTAAGCACATGGTTAAGGATTCGAGATGGGGTATCTTATGAAGTCTCGAAGGGTCTAGGAATGGGTTCCTAATCTTGAGGAGTAGACATAACGCTACTGGGTTGCACTTGGTCGAGGAGGCTGCAACAAAAGTCTCCAGTGCTCGTTGGTTGTCGAAGTAGAATCCTCGGTGTACCTTGTCTTGCCGGTCTTTGGTTGAGGAGAGAGATGAGAGGGAAAAGTAGCATGGAGGAGGTGGGTTGCCTAAAGGGGGTTCTATAGTGCTAGTGCAAACAAAGAGGGCCAAACAAAAGAAACAAGGTGAGGAAGGTGATATAGTCGCATACTTGTCGCCTAGGGCAAAAGTGCGACCTATATCAAAACACAAACAAATAAAAACAAGCAACACACAATCATGGTTCTATTCGAACTATCATACGGACTCGAGTGCGCATAGGGGGGTACACGACTCATCCTACCCTAGGGGTTCTCGGACTCAGTAGTCGTGCCTTGTGCCTCATGCAGTCTTCTGAGTTTTCCTCAGGTATTGCTACATCTCTTGTAGTTGTTCGATGAAACAATCCGGGTTGAGCCTGAAGATTCTTCAACAACTTCTTGCCTGTTGAAGTGATGGGGTGAAGGTGGCTCCTCATAACTGGCATTGACTTGGTCTTCTATTGTCTTCTTAATCACGACGATCCCTTTTTGTCTTCTAAGCCGTTGATGGTACTAGGTAGGTAATCCTTTATGTAATGACATTATCAGGGCGTAATAGAGGTCCATCATGTCAGTTACGTTGATGAAAACATCACCACCAAGAGCGGGGGATGAGGAGAACCGTTTTCCTGCTCACTATGGTGAGGCAGACCAAATGGTTAGGTTCTCATCCATCGGTGGTTGCTGATACAACAACGGTAGTGACAGGGTTACTCTATTAGCAATGTATATCATGATCTTGCATATTCTATGCCCTGATCATCGTAGGTTAAGGTTGCATCATCTTGGGGTAGTGTCAAGGGTGTCACCATCTCCTGGGTCTTCAGGTCCTCATTCCTCGAGGATGTATCTTCTGTTGGTATCGTCTTGTTGTGATGTCGCCAATCTTGTGTTCAGGAGATGTGGGTGAATGTATGGCAAGGCATCTTCCTTCTAGATTATCCACGAGGATTACAAGGAATCCAGTGGTCAGGGGCATAAGGGTTCTAGCGACCAAAGGTTTTGAAGGGGAAGAGATCAATAAGGAAAGTATACCTTAGTTTTCAAAAGAACTGAGAAGGGAAGAGAAGTACAGATGGTTTTGAAAACTAGTAGTAGTTTTGGAAATAGTTTTACCCTAACTAACGACCATGCTAACTAAGGCTTCCTACAGTAAGGATGGCTCTGATACCAGCTCTGTGGGGACCCCGACTCATAAGTCGAGATCACCAAATGCACGTGTATAGTGATCCCAGAGATCAATGCTCACTGAACACACAGAAGCTGAATAACAAGAGTCTTACATCCATACTTACCGTTCTACACAAGTAGGACCATTATGGTCAAGTCTTGAGTGTATCATCGCAGCGGAAATATTCAATAACAACTTGGACCCATGCCATCTGCCTTAACCCTACAGGCATTCTAACTGGGAAGCGCCCTAGCTCGCATGTTCGTCACCGAAGTATTCTTCATCATATCCTGTTCTTTCATGCCTGGCCAATAAAATAACCAGTGGCAAGCCAATGAGTACTTTGAATGTACTCGCAAGCAACCCATGTTTTGGTTCAAGATACAACAATGCATGATATAGGTAAATTTTTGCAGAAAGCTAGTTTTGAGTGCAATGACATGTTCAACAACTTGTAAGACATGCATCAGGAGAATTCAAGTAACCATGAGGACAAGTTACAGATATCAACATAAATAGAGTGGGCATCAACCCAACTCAATCATGTTAAGTCCTTTGACTTGTCCCAAGTAGATCTTCCCACTTATCCAAACACACACACTGGTTTGTAAACATGTGGACGTAGCCCAAGATCGGTTACCCAACTGTCCTTGATCGTGGACACGGCTATTCAAATAGTTTTACACTCTGTAGAGGTTGCACACTTTACCCACAAGATCCGGGGAACTTCCGTGTCATCCATGACCCGCGATACCTCAAGTACCCGGGGTAAGCACCCGATCACTACCTTTCCCTAGACGACACTAACAAGGAGTCCACTCGTTGCTCCATATCCTCACGATGTACATCATACGAGACTCACTCGAGATCATAACATCCGAGAGGGGACACACCGGTGTATCCGGTGCCCTGTGAAAACAGTCATGGCCGCCCTACCTGGCACGACCCCATCCCGAGAGAGCGCACCAACAACTCTCCCGTCACTAGTAATGCGGGCCCCAAGCTAGTATCAGTCTAGGTAATCAATAATGCCCTTTCCCATATAAGGGTAGAGTGGTTGCGCATGTAAGGTTGGAATAACGGTCGCAACTTAAACCAATCCGTTTTGAAAACAACGCACACTTGCCTCGGTACACCACTTCATCATCAAGTGGTCACCCATCTCATCATCTCCCTCGGGCATAAGTGGCACCCGACGGGGTTTTCGAAAAGTCCTTTGAAAACACTTTGTCTCCTTCATCATGCATATTCCCGTCCCTTTTGCGTAGCATCTACTTTAGCATCCTATCTACTCCCACGGGCATAACCCTCATAAGAAGGTAGGGTCATGCACAATCCAAGTATCAACGAGGAAGTACGGTGGCAAACCATCAAAGTGATTACTACCTCCTCATGAATCCGTTGCAACAACAATATGGTGCTATATGACATGCATAAAAGGGTTTCATAGACATGGTCAAAGGGCTGCTTGCCTGGTTCCTCAGAGTTTTCAAGTCTTCTGGTCCTTCTCCAAGTACTCCGTCTACTTCGTCAACTAACGTCGGAAACAATCATAATAAGCAACACAACAAGGAAAAAAATAAAAGTGCTCTAAAAATGTGAGTTGGACTTTTCTAGGATACCTCTGGTCATATGAGGGATGACCAAAGTGGTTTCATTGGGATTTGATCAATGGACATCTCTGAACATTTCAATATGATGGAGTCAAGGGATTAATGGATTTGCAAGAAGTGTACAGAAACATTATTTTCAAAAATGAGCAGAGGCACCCATTTGGCAAAGCATGATTATAGAAGCACCTAGGAGTTGGTTTCTCTGGATTTGGAGTTCAAATGAATATCCTATGATTTTGCAAAGTTGGCTATACATGAAGAAATAGACCATTATTTGAGGTGATACAGAAAGTATTAGTAAAAATGTTCAAAACCTAAGTTTTGAACTTATAGGCATCTAGGATTTTGAACCATGGAATTTGGATCAAAAATGGGCTCTCTGTGAGTTTCTAAAGTTCAGTACAGAAATGGAAAAACAAGATTTGATAAATATTTGTGAAGAAAATGTCTCTGGAAAAATGTGAATGTTGCACCAACTGGTAGATCATGATTTATGGAGTTACTGGAAATTTGAATCATCAAATTTGGAGTTAATTTGAATATTCTATGGATTTTACCAGCTATCTGGAAAAAGAAAAAGAAAGAAACAGACAAGGGCTTTACCCTTAAGAGGCGCACAGAGCGAGGTTTAGCAGCAGGACGCCACTAGGCCGGCCCAGCGGCTCGGCCGCACGCGCGCAGGGGCCACGTCGAAGGCGGCTTTGCTGCGGCACGCTTTCGCTGCGGGGAGACGACTCCAGTGGAAGCCGTGTCCACTTAACTTGCGGGCCCGGCCCTCAGGATCGCCGACACATGGGGCCCACTAGTCGGGTTCATCACCAACCCCCCGCGCGGGCGCGTCAGGAGACAGAGGAGGCGAGGTCGGAAGGTGCTGGCGCTCTCCCCGGTGGCACCGGCCATCTCTAGCGACGCCCAGCACACCAGCGGGTCCAGGAGACAATGTCGCATCCTCCAAGGTGTGCTGCGACCGCAGGGGCGGTCAGACGCGGGCGCTTCGTCGGCCGTGGCGGGCGGGGCCGGCGGTGGAGATGGAGCTCGACCGCATGGCCACGGGAAGGAGGGGAAGTAGCAGGGGAGAGTTCCACGATGGTCGTGGTGATGCCATGGAATGATGAGACGAGAAGGAGGGGGCTCGGGTGGCGCGAATTTAAGCCGAGGCCGACGGCAAGGATCCGGCCATGGTGGTGGATGGAGGGCACGGGGAAAGGAGTGAACCGGTTGGGGTGATGCACAGGAGGGAGAGAGAGCGAACAGAGGCCAGAGAGGGCTCGGGGGTGGCCTTATATGGCGAAGCCACGGCTCAGCATGGACGTGGCCTACGGGCACCCGCGGAAATGGCCGTGGTGGACACAGGAGGAGGCTCGGGGCTGTCTGCAGCGCTCTTGGGCATTGAGTAGGGCGCCAGGAAGAGAGAGGAGGAGCAGGGCGAGGCTCTGGTGCTCGCGCGTGCGAGGCCGGGCATTGGCCGAGCCGGGCGGCTCTGGGCACGCGCCACAGGAGGTGAGAGAGAGAGAGGGAAAGGAGGGGGACAGCATGGTGATGTGTTGCGGACGTCGAGGCACCTCGACTGGCGCAAGGGGGAGGCTCGAGGTGGCCGGAGGCGGTTGGAAGGGGGCGGCTACAGTGCGGCTATGCACTGTAGCACGCTCTGGAGCACGCCAAATGCATGCCAGGGCATGCCTTTGGCTTGTAGGGTGTGGCCACTTGTGTCTAGGTTGTTTAGGGAGGAGTAAACAAAGGGGAGAGGGCCTTGGATGCCCTGGAGGGCCAGTAGGAGAGAAGTGGGGTTGAGAGAGAGAGAGAAAGGGGCTGTCTAGAGGGGTAAATGAGGTGGTTTCACCCCTCAATCATTGAGCTGAGATGCAGCCATTGTTAATGGAGATAGAGGAGGACTTGGAGGGGCTGTGGTAAAAAGTTGAGTGCAAGGAGATTAGTGGAAGTGGTCAAAGTGGTGTTTTTAGAAATATGGCAGAAGGTGTTTGTTGTTGATTTGGGCAAGAATATGAACTCCTCCTGTCATGAGGCTTGACAGGGTCAAATGGCATGAGATATTAGTAGGTTCCACCAAGGTTGAGTCCATTTGGGCAAATTTGCCAGTGCAACTTTTGTAAACCCTAGAAATTAGCAGAAATGAACTTGTGTAGATCTAATTGATCAAATCACTTCTTCTTGATGCACCACTTGGTGTAGTGGCCTCATTTGGCCATGTGAATATGCTCACCAAAGTTGGGGTCAAGGAGAGAAAGTTGGTAGTACAAAGTTGTTCAAATTAGATTCTGGTCAGAGAGGGTTTTGGGGCACTTTGATCAATATAACATTTTCTCCAACTTTTTCCATTTGGTATAGATGAATTATTAGACCATTTGAGCATGTTCACAAGATTTTAGAGCATTTGGACATGTTTGGCAATGTAAAGTTGCTCAAACTTCAAAATGGACAGAAATGGTTTTGAGGGAATTTCATGGGGTTATACTATTCTCCATGACATGATACTTATCAAGATCATCCAAAATGTCACATGTAACATGCTAGAATTTTCTTCGAATTTTTGGAGAATATTTCCTTTGTAAATATTTCAAAATCTTGAAATATCCAAAAAGGGTTTTTGAGATGTTTGACCAATATTTTGAACATGACCATGTGTTGAAACTCTTATATATGGACAATATATGTCCACTGAGTTTCCCTAATTTTCCACAAATATTTTTAAAACAATAAAATAAATTTTCCCTATTAAAGACCATTTCTGGCCTTAAAAAAAGCTTTTAAATAAAATAGGAAAATAACTTTTAAAATTATATTTTTGTGGTTTATGGGAACCCTATATCTAATAGGTTTCAAATATACCTTTTGAAATATTTTTCATACCCCAAATCAAGTACTTGCAGTGCAAACCTCAATTCAGGGGTTTTTGGAATACTAATTTTTGAAAATACTTTTTGGCCAAATTATTTTTGTAATAAAATACTATGTTGCTCTATACACATGGCATGATCATTGGGCAGAAGCTTGGGGCAAGGAGATGAAGTATAGAAGGTGGAGTTGTGTTGACTTTAAAGAGCACTTGAAAAACACAGAGAGAAAACCAACTCAAAATAAAAGTCAAATAATGCAAAAGTTTTTGCCAAACCACATTTTATCATGATTTATTGACTTAAGTGTTGTGGCATGAAAATCAGGGTGTGACATATACCCCGAAAACATCCAGGAGCACCACGAAACCCTATTTCCACCGCCACAACCTTCTATACCCGTGAGATCCCATCTTGGGGCCTTTTCCGGCGCTCTGTCGGAGGGGGAATCGATCACGAAGGGCTTCTACATCAACACCATAGCCTCTCCGATGATGTGTGAGTAGTTTACCACAGACCTTCGGGTCCATAGTTATTAGCTAGATGGCTTCTTCTCTCTCTTTGATTCTCAATACAAAGTTCTCCTCGATCTTCTTGGAGATTTATTCAATGTAATACTTTTTGCGGTGTGTTTGTCGAGATCCGATGAATTGTGGGTTTATGATCAAGATTATCTATGAACAATATTTGATTCTTCTCTGAATTATTATATGTATGATTTGATATCTTTGTAAGTCTCTTCGAATTATCAGTTTGGTTTGGCCTACTAGATTGATCTTTCTTGCAATAGGAGAAGTGCTTATCTTTGGGTTCAATCCTGCAGTGTCCTTTCCCAGTGATAGCAGGGGCAGCAAGGCACGTATTGTATTGTTGCCACCGAGGATAAAAAGATGGGGTTTATATCATATTTCTTGAGTTTATCCCTCTACATCATGTCATCTTGCTTAATGTGTTACTCTGTTCTTATGAACTTAATACTCTAGATGCATGCTAGATAGCGATCGATGTGTGGAGTAATAGTAGAGATGCAGAATCGTTTTGATCTACTTGTCACGGACGTGATGCCTATATACATGATCATGCCTAGATATTCTCATAACTATGCGCTTTTCTATCAATTGCTCGACAGTAATTTGTTCACCCACCGTAAGATATGCTATCTTGAGAGAAGCCACTAGAGAAACCTATGGCTCCCGGGTCTCTTTTCCATCATATTATATCTCTTTTATTTATATTGCATCTCGTTTACTATTTTGCAATCTTTACTTTTCAATCTATACAACAAAAATACCAAAAAATATTTATCTTAATATCTCTATCAGATCTCACTTTTGCAAGTGGCCATGAAGGGATTGACAACCCCTTTACCGCGTTGGTTGCAAGGTTCTTATTTGTTTGTGCAGGTACAAGGCGACTTGCGTGTAACCTCCTACTGGATTGATACTTTGGTTCTCAAAAACTGAGGGAAATACTTACGCTACTTTGATGCATCACCCTTTCCTCTTCAAGGGAAAACCACTGCATGCCCAAGAGGTAGTACGAGACAACTGGTACATCTTATCCTGACAAAAGGTGGTCTTCACCTGCAAATCTTCCGGTCTTGACGCTGTGGTGGGCTCGGCGATGACCTCTGTCCTGGCGGTCTTGGTCTTGTTGCATGGAAATGGAAACCTTTGGCTGGTTCCTCGGGACTCCGTGCCTGCGCTTGTCTCTTTAGCACCAAAGAGGAAACTGTTGTACTACGCCCGGTGGCGCCCGCCTAGCATTGGTCGTCATGTCTTGCATCATCCGAACCTCATGAGGTGAGGGCGCGCATAGAAAACTCCGCTCCTTAGGAGCCAGCCTGAGGAGGCCGCTCCTTCTGGAGGTCTTGGCGTCGTTCGCCTCACGAGGGTATTGTGTTGTTGGTGTTGAAGGTGGGCCATACCAGGCCGTCGATGGAGCCACACTGTGGGCCACAAGCAGGCAAGTCTGGGTACCCCCGTTCCCAGAACGCCGACATTCACATATATCATGAGTAAACTAAGCTGATGGCGGTGCAACGAAGAAAAAGAAATGCAAGACACCTTATGCAAGATATGTGCAACCAATAAAACCTTGCCAAATTAGAACTGACACCTTATTGGATGAACAAGATAGGTCATCTGCCTTTGACTCCTTGAGCTCATAATAGTCATTAGGATCATATTCTGAATACGAATCTATAAGTCGGGAGCATGTGGGTTTCATTGCATCCACAATGGACCTCAATCCCTTGATGCCAAGTTTGTTACCCATTGAACTGTTCCGCAATATTCTTCTGATGTGTGCATTCTTATATTCATTGTGATTACGTACAATATCTAAAAATCATGAAAACATAAATAGTAGTGAGATTATCTTTGTAATGCGGATGATATTGTAATATAATAGGGGCTCCATGTAAACTCCTGTGTGCTATCACTGGATTCTGATGAGCGAGCCCATGTGTGTTGTGATGTGGGGAGTAGATTAATATAATCTGGCACAACTACACACAAAAATAGGCTCCCTATTGGGAGCTCCAGATGTAAGGATAGTTGGCAGATGATAGGTTCATAGTATACTGTATAGAAAGTTTATTGCCAAACCATGATAACGAGAGCGCACCGCCACTAGGTAGATCATAGTGTAGATAATAGGGGTACACCATAACCACCATAAATAAATCAGGAAAGCCGAACTAGCTGGAAAATACAGGGTTTTGCGCCTATCGATCACCTACATGCCAGCTATATTCATCTGAAGGCGCACAACTGTTACTATCAAAGACCATGCGGCTCCCACCATTTCCGGGATATTATGGCATACCAACTCGAAGTGCAAAATCATGTAGCAGAACGGCCCAATAGAGCTATTGATTGTAGATGTCCCTGTTCCCCTTCCTGACAATGAACATACTGAACTTACTAAAGAAGAACAGAAGAGGAACATGTTAAAGAATAGAAGGGGAAGCATATTATTGAGATTCCCCTTATTTCTATACAAGGTTGGTTGCCCACCCATGATGAATTAGTGCTCCAAAAGAAATGCCATTCCATGATGTCTCTCTCTATATGTGGCCACATGCATTTGGAAACTCAAGTGGGAGCATTAGCTAACCAATTAAATGTGTGTCTGTTAGCTAATGTCAGTATCATATCACATTCGTAGTTGAAGAACCTTAGGACGTATGATTGGTGTGTTATTTAGCTTTAAATGGTGGACAACTGCTAGTAGGACACAAATCACCTATGCAGATCATAGTGTAGATATAATGGGAAAACCTAAGCATCAGGAGTAAAATCAGGAAAGTGGAACTTGCTGGAATATATGTGCTAGTATTGCCGGTACGGCTAGAAAGGCTTCGGATACCAGCTCTCTACAACTGAAGGCGCAATACTATTACTATCAGTCTAACTCTCAAAGGCGACACATACGACCGAGTACAAAGAGTTGAAAGCGTCCATGACAATCGACATGAAGACCAACATGAAGAGTTGAAAGCGTCCATGACAAGCGACCGAATGGACCTGTACACTACAAGTGTCCCTTCTCCTCTTCACTACAAAGAACATATTGTACAACTATTATACTCCCTCTATTCCTAAATACAAGTCTTTGTAGAGATTCCACTATGGATCACATACGGATGTATATAGATACATTTTAGAGTGTAGATTCACTCATTTTGCTCCGTATGTAGTCCATGGAGGAATATCTACAAAGACTTATATTTAGGTATGGAGAAAGTACTTAAAAAAGAAGAATAGAAGAGGAGCATGCTAAAGAAGAACAAGCAGATTTTGGATAATAAAATGTTGGTTGGCCACACATGATGAACCAGAGCGCATAAAGAACGCAACTCCCTACTGTCCCTCGATATGTGGCGCATGTGCTTTTTGAAAGTAAAGTAGGAACATTAGCTCACCCATCAAACATTATCTGTTTTAGTACATGTCAACATCATATCAGATTCGTATTTGAGCAACTAAGTTTGGAATTATGAGTGGCATGTTGTTTAGCTTGATGGGTTGAGGAGCACTGCTTGCACGTACATCTCGAAGCACCTACGACAATGGTGCTGAATATATGGGAATGTCTACATGCAAGTCGCCTGACTTTCGTCATTTGGGTTAGTCGACCATTTCAGGCGGTTGGATGAAGATCCTACGTCTCCTAACCCTTCTTCTTCCTCGCATCTTATTCTTCCCCTAAAGACCATCGCAAGGGCCACCGGTCGAACCATCGGCCCCCGCCCTCCCCTGAACAGCACACCACCTCCGGTCTTCTGCCGCCCCCGGCCATCCCTCTAGCTAACCCCACCCTCCCACCCGCGTCAAGTTTTGCCTCCGGTGAGGCCCCACCATAGCCCGATGACAACCCCCCACAACCACTTTCCCCACCCGAAACCCTAAGATAATGGAGCAGCCCTCCGGTGAGCCCCTTCCTTCCCTCCAGCGAACTCCCAAAAATGGACTGACCCCAATTTGAAATTCAGTTGACTGCCATTTAAGCTAATGTGGAATATAAAAGGGGAAAACCATAAGCACTGCGAGTATAGTGGTGCGCGTGCCATGGCGGATCTGAAGGTGCAAACCGGACAAAGGCAACTTCACAACCAATGTTTGGTTTCAACTAACAAGATTCTAAGTGATGGACAAGAAATCACAATAAAGCAGTGGCGATCTATTTTCTTGCTAAGATAAATAACTTAAGCAGATACGAAAGAGTATCGCCTCTGGTGTGGCGTCGTGTAAGCACATGCTGAGGCGCTGATGGTGTTGTGGTAGCGATGGCTGTCGGTGGCATGGAAGCAGATCTAGGAGGGCAGACGGTGGCGGCGAGGGAAATATCCCGGCGCAATGGACGAGACGGTCGTACGAACAGCCTCGGCAAGGTGGATGACGGCACGAATGAAGAGAGAGGACGTGATGCAAGGATCCTGTTTCGAAGCCGTGGATGAGAGAGGTTGATCTCTTGTAATGGACGACGGCGTCGGGGTATCAGCTCCGGCATGGTGGAGGAGGACAGCGGTGGATGGGGTGGCGGATGGAGGAGATTGCGATGGAGAGGTTGTTTTGGCGTCCATGGAGTACGAATGGGGAAATGGAGGGAGAGAGGAAGGCGTGAACCATGTCTTCAAGGCGCGCTTGTCTCAAATACGAGGAAATTTACAAACTTAGCCCCCGTTTAAAATTTCCTACATCACAACAATATTAGTTGGTTGGGAATAGGATGGTAATCTCGCATACATCGAATATTTGCCGAGGGAGATTTCGGCCGACGAGAGTTTGTTTTGGCGCCCACCATGTATGAATCGGGGAGGGAGCTTGATGTCTGCTAGAACTACGTTGGTATTTCCCCAAAGAGGAAGGGATGATGCAGCACATCAACGGTAGGTATTTCCCTTAGTGATGAGACCAAGGTTATCGAACCAGTAGGAGAACCACGCAACACTACATGAACCGCACCTGCACACAAATAACAAATACTCGCAACCCGACGTGTTAAAGGGGTTGTCAATCCCTTTCGGGTAACGGTGCCAGAAATTGGTAAGTGGACATGAGAAAGTTGTAATAATTTGATAGATAGATCTCCAAATAAAATAAAGTGTAGCAAGGTATTTTGGGGTTTTTGGAAATATAGATCTGGAAATAAAAGCAAATAAAAATATATCGCAAAGGCAAATTTAATAAGGAAGAGACCCGTGGGCCATAGATTTCACTAGTGGCTTCTCTCGAGAAAAATGGCAAATGGTGGGTAAACAAATTACTGTTGGGCAATTGCTAAAACTTCAAATAATCATGATGATATCCAGGCAATGATCATTATATAGGCATCACGTCCAATATTAGTAGACCGGCTCCTGCCTGCATCTACCACTATTACTCCACACATCGACCGCTATCCAGCATGCATCTAGTGTATTAAGTTCATGGAAAAACTGAGCAATGCAATAAGAACTATGACATGATGTATACAAGATCTATTTATGTAGAAATAGACCCCATCTTGTTATCCTTAATAGCAACGATACATACATATCGGTTCCCCTTCTGTCACTGGGATCAAGCACCGTAAGATCGAACCCATCACAAAGCACCTCTTCCATTGCAAGATAAATATATCAAGTTGGCCAAACAAAACCTAAATATCGGAGAATAAATACGAGGCTATAAGCAATCATGCATATAAGAGATCAAAGAAGACTCAAATAAATTTCATGGATAAAAAGGTAGATGATCATAAAATCAAAGTTCATCCGATCCCAACAAACACACCGCAAAAAGAGTTACATCATATGGATCTCCAAGAGATCATTGTATTGAGAATCAAAAGAGAGAGAGGAATCCATCTAGCTACTAACTATGGACCCGTAGGTCTATAAAGAACTACTCACACATCATCGGAGAAGCACCAATGGACATGATGAACCCCTCCGTGATGGTGTCTAGATTGGATCTGGTGGTTCTGGAACTTGCGATGGCTGGAATTGATTTTTGTCGACTCCCCTAGGGTTTCTGGAATATTGGGGGTATTTATAGAGCAAATAGGCGGTTCGGGAGGCCACCGAGGTGGGCACAATCCACCAGGGCACGCCCTGGTGTCTTGTGCTCACCTCGGGCTCCCTCTTTGGTACTTATTTGGCCCACTGGATATCTTTTCGTCCAAAAAATCCACAAAAAGTTTCACTGCGTTTGGACTCCGTTTGATATTGATTTTCTGCGATGTAAAAAACATGCAGAAAACAATAACTGGCACTTGGCACTATGTCAATAGGTTAGTACCAAAAAATGATATAAAATGACTATAAAATGATTGTAAAACATCCAGGAATGATAATATAACAACATGGAACAATCAAAAATTATAGATATGTTGGAGACGTATCAGAGGTGAGAGGCAATTTTGGCCGAGGAGAAACTGTGTTTTGGCGCCCACCATGTATTAATCCGGGGGGTGAGAGGCGGAGGCGGTTATGTCATGTTTGAGTGAAATTATAAGCCTACCCCTATCGAAACCTATAGAAATCAAGCCGATAGGCTTTACGTGTCAGGGATTGGCAGTAATTTCCATCTCGCAAATTTTGGTTTCGGGCAGTTACTGCAAGTTTCCCCGCTTCGTTCAAATTTTTGTAGAGAAAGAGTGCACGTTTACCTTGCCAACTCAATTCGAATCCAATTTGTATTTATTTTTTTGGGAAGGATCCATTTTGTATTCGAATACAAATCTATATACATCATTTTTTTATATATACTTTCAAAAGCACAACACCCTTTATACATAAATATGGTTTAAAAATGGCATGATCTCAGATTCATAAGGCTGGATCCATATTAATTTAGATTTTCAAATGTTTGAAACCACTTTATGTTGAAATCCAATGTATGCATTCCTTGCTAACTGTCTCCAATTAATGTGTGTTTCATGCGGGTTTTTTTACTTCTCAAACATGTATAATGTGTTTGACAGACGCAACATATAGTGTAATCCTGTTTAGACATTAATTGCATATAAACCATGCATTGTCTTTAATTAAAGAATCTATGGATCACTAATATTGATAAACTATATAACATTACACGTGTCCCCAAATTCAAATGAATATGCATGTTTGATAGACCAATTTTCGTTAGGGATAATTAATTTGGTGCCCTTAGTTGTGTCCCACTCGGCGGGTTTACCCCTAGTTTCCGAAAACACTTGTTCCTGCCCAAACCACTTTGCTCCTCTTATGCTTTTGCCCTTTGACCGTTTGACCATCACTTTGAAAACTTCATAAAAAATTCATACTAACTCAGAAAAATTCAAATAAGATATCAAAATGTTCAGAAAAGCATCACCTATATGTGCATGTCATTTTCATTCATGAAAAAAGTGTTGGCCAGTCCCCATCTTAGTTTTAGCTCAAATGATCTTAGCATGAATAGTAAAATCTAAAAAAATTCTAAAAATTCTAAAAAAAATGGTGTGAAACTTTGACCAATGTTTTGAGTGCTTGCCAAGTTTCATGAGGGAATGACATTCATGGAAGTCGTGGCAAAAAAAACAAAAATTAATGCTCCAAAATTTCATTTTTTTTGCCATGACTTCCACGAATGTCATTTCCTTATGAAACTTGGCAAGCACTCAAAACATTGGTCAAAGTTTGCCACCAAATTTTTTTAGAATTTTTAGAATTTTTTTAGATTTTAAATTTCATGCTAAGATCATATGAGCTAAAACCGAGATGGGGACTGGCCAACACTTTTTTTCATGAATGCAAATGACATGCACATATAGGTGATGCTTTTCTGAACATTTTGATATCTTATTTGAATTTTTCTGAGTTAGTGTGAATTTTTTATGAAGTTTTCAAAGTGATGGTCAAACGGTCAAAGGGCAAAAGCATAAGAGGAGCAAAGTGGTTTGGGCAGGAACAAGTGTTTCCGGAAACTAGGGGTAAACCTGCCGAGTGTGACCCAACTAGGGGCATAAAATCAATTATCCCTTTTCGTTATGATATTATCGATGTCGTGATCTCTAGTTTAAATATTTGAATCCCCTTTAATCCAGATATTCATCTCATATAGCTATCACTCATGCTTATATATCTCTCTAGACCTATACGCCTTCATCTTCTCTCAGGTATCTCTCATGCTACTTGTATGTCGACAATGATCTTTTATGTTCGTAACACATTGACGGTGCTCTCTCCCTCAACCTTCACTCTATCTCTCTCGAAGTATATCTCGCTCCTTGCTATGTGTCTCTAACTATGATTCTTCCTATGAAATCTCTTTCTCTCACACAAACACAAACTTCGTCTCCCGGGGTCTCATTTCTCTCTACTATTTCCCTGTGTGCCACTCACACACTCCCTCTCACACAAAGATGTCCTACGCTCCTTAGGTATGAGAAGCTATGACTCTCCCTCTTAATTATTTCTTTCTCACACACAAACACAAACTTTGTCTCCAAGGGTCTCATATCTCTCCACCATTCTGTTGTATGTTGCTCACACACGCTCTCTCTCCCTAGAGATATCTCGCATTCCCTGATATGTCTCTCTAGCTATCACTCTCCTTGTGAAATATCTTTCTCTCTCGCAGACACAAAACTCCGTCTCTTGGGATCTCATTTCTCCCTGATATTTTTTTTATGTGACTCACATGCATCCTCTCTCTATATCTCTCACACTCACACACATAACTCAGCCTTCTGATCCACTCGACTCTTATCTCTAAAACACACACTAGCTAGCTGATATCCCTCTAGGTAGCATCTTTATCTTTCTATTTATCTGTTTCTCCATCAACCTTCTTTCTCGCCCTCACTCTTGCTTCCTATCACGCACACTATATATGTTTCTCTCTACATGCAGTCATGCGCCCTCCTTTTATCTTTCTCTCTTACACACATAACTTCACACCTCTGAACCACTTGGCGGTCATCTCTAACACACAAACTAGCCGATGTCCCTCTAGCTAGAATCTCTATCTCTCTATCTATGTGCAGTTTCTCCGTCAACCTTTCTTTCTCGCATGCACTCTTGATTCCTATCACGCACACTATATATGTCTCTCTATACATGCATCTATAGGTTGATCTCTTTTGCACAATCGTTGTGTCTCGCTCTCTGTGCTCGCCATAGATGCATGCTCCAGCCCACGCCACTATCTCTTAAAGACAAAAACACATGCTCAATTATCGGGCCTTCCCTCAACTCTCACATGCATGCATATTGTCATACCGACCCGTCTCTCCCATGTTGTCGATCTTATGACTTATGTCTTCTTTCTTTTATCTCAATCATGCGCGCACGCACACACACACACATCCCACGTATACATGTACACCTCTCGCACATGCATGTTCAAGGTCTCCTATATCTCCATACGTAGTTAATTACCCTCAGCCCTAACCCCACATCGAATCGTTCTCTTCTTGTGTGCACATGACTTCCGCCTGGATGGGTCTCTTCTCTAAAACACACACTCACACTTAACAATCTCCTTATAGCTACCTGATACATCTTCGTCGTATCTATAATTTTTGATTGTTTCATGCCAATATTATACAACTTTTACATATTTTTTGCACCATTTTATATGATTTATTGGACTAACCTATTGATCCAGTGCCTAGTGTCAGTTTCTGTTTTTTGCATGCTGTACAAGTTGTACAAAATATTAAATATACTAATTATCTATCTCAGCCACGTTGATTACCATCTCAGAGGAGTCCTGAAGTTTGGCTTCACTTTTTGCGCAGCAACAAGTTCGACAGAAACTTCTCCAATAAGGATATGTGGCGCTTCCGCTCTCATGTTCGTCAAAGTGCAACTAGCAAAAAGTGCATGTTGTTCTTCCTTCGTGATGGCACATGAAATAGCGCTTCTGATCACATCACAATGGCAGTAGCACAGGATAACCAAAGGTTCACTCGAATGTCATTCCTGTACTCGTAGGGATCGATACGGACGCCCACGGTTTCGCTATCGGTCATTGAACAAAAGGAGTTTTTGTTCATGTCTATATTTTACCGAACCTATAGGGTCACAAGATTAAGGTAATCACGATCCGCTAAGAGTTAGTAGGACGGGAATAATGAGAATATATTTGTGAAATAGTTTCACTAATATTCAGAATAGTTTCGAGGGTAACCGAAGCATTCTGGGTCACCGAAAGGTTTCAGAGTTTATCGGGCAATACCGGGTATTTCTAATAAATAATATATAGGTGGAAATGTTCTTGATGATTTTAAATTAATAATAAAAGGCTCTAGTAATCGTTAGAAGGCTTTTATATTTAATTTAATATCAACAAGCCTTGAAAGGGCAAGTGGTGGAAGGAGAATTGGGCCAGAAGGGCCCAATAGGGGGAGGCACCCCCTTTCCCACTTGGGAGGCCGAATTGGAGTGGGGGGAGGACTCCTCCTCCCACAAGGACGACACAAGGAGGGGATCCCCTCCCTCTTTGTGGCGCCCTCCCTCTCCCCTTCAACCTATATATTAGAGGTCTTGGTCACTTTTGGACACACAAGTTTTGGAGCCTCCTCTAGTTCTCTAATCTATTTCTAGTTATTCCAATCAGAGCTAGAGTTAGTTCCTCTAATCCTCATAATTAGAAGCCTCGTGTGGATGTAATATCCTCCCTCTAATTCTTCGATGACGATTAGCTCTAAATGGTGAAGCACTGCCGGATTGTGAAGACCGTACATTTGCAATCCTGTGGAGAGGTTGTGCTTTCGGTCTTCCATTCAAGGGACTACTTGTGGGCGGTTCACGGGATCATTCATCTATGTTTCATGGGACTCCAAGAGCGATCTACACCGAATCTTCTTCCGCTGCAACTTGGAGTTGGTAACGATCCGATCCAAACCACATCTTCACAGTGTTCGTGGGTGATCGTAGGGCATTTTTTTGGCTTTCTACTATGTTTCCCAACAATCATGCATGTGATCACTAGAATATGTGATTACAAATTTAACGTGTTACACAAAATTTATGAGATACGTTAACGACCTATCGATGTTAGGGGAGATATTTAATTGTAGGTTCGAAGGGGGGGAGTGCCCGATTTATGAGGTGGCAATGTAGTGTTACTATTTTTGTGACCTAAAAATATTTTTTAATCTAATGCAGATAAAACAAAGTCTCATGTCCAAATTTTGGATTTATATGAGATGTGAGTTTGCTATATTAGAACAACTTAATATATTAGTAAAGTTAACAGTGTGCAGGGAGGATAAGATGTTGCTAGTGTTGTAAGCGTGTACTTGTAGCCTCAACGTTGCTAACTAAACTTCAAGATTTTAGTCAGATCTACAAACCGTTGTAACTGTCCTTTGTTTTTTTTTTCTCTGCATGATCTCATCATGAATGTGATCACTAGAATATGTGATTACAAATTTATTGTTTTACACAAAAGTTATGAGATTTGTTAACGACCATCGATGTAAGGGAGATTAGTAGGCTCAAAGGGGGGGGAGTGTCCGATTTGTGAGGTAACAATGTAGGGTTGCTATTTTTGTGACCAAACAATATTGTTTACATCTAATGCAGTGAGAGGGATCGAGAAGAGGTGTCTAGAGGGGGGGGGTGATTAGACACTAAGTACCAAAAGTTGCAGTTTTTAACTTCTTTAAGTTTAAGTGGAGTTTAGGCACAGGTTTATCAATTGCAACACATATCAAGCAAGCATGCAAAGAGTATATGAGCAGCGGAAAGTAAAGCATGCAACTTGCAAGAATGTAAAGGGAAGGGTTTGGAGGATTCAAACGCAATTTGGAGACACGGTGATTTTTGAGCCGTGGTTCCCATAGGTGGTGCTATCGTACATCCACGTTGATGGAGACTTCAACCCACGAAGGGTAACGGTTGCGCGAGTCCACGTAGGGCTCCACCCACGAAGGGTCCACGAAGAAGCAACCTTGTCTATCCCACCATGGCCGTCGCCCACGAAGGACTTGCCTCACTAGCGGTAGATCTTCACGAAGTAGGCGATCTCCTTGCCCTTACAAACTCCTTGGTTCAACTCCACAATCTTGTTGGAGGCTCCCAAGTGACACCTAGCCAATATAGGAGACACCACTCTTCAAGAAGTAACAAATGGTGTGTTGATGATGAACTCCTTGCTCTTGTGCTTCAAATGATAGTCTCCCCAACACTCAACTCTCCCATAGGATTTGGATTTGGTGGAAAGAAGATTTGAGTGGAAAGCAACTTGGGGAAGGCTAGAGATCAAGATTCATATGGTAGGAATGGAATATATTGGCCTCAACACATGAGTAGGTAGTTCTCTTTCAGAAAATGTATGCTGGAAGTGTAGGCACGTTCTGATGGCTCTCTCCACGAATGAAGAGGAGGTGGAGGGGTATATATAGCCTCCACACAAAATCTAACCGTTACACGCAACTTGCCAAACTCGGTGGGACCGAATTGATAAACTCGGTCGGACCGATTTAGCAAATCTAGTGACCATTAGGATTTTCGGTGGGACTGACATGCAACTCGGTAGGACTGATATGGTTAGGGTTAGGGCATAACATAATCTCGGTGAGACCGATTACACAAACTCGTTGGGACCGATTTTGGTAATAAGCTAACCAGAGAGTTGGTCAGGCAAACTCGGTGAGACCAATTACACAAACTCGGTGGGACCGATTTTGGTAATAAGCTAACCAGAGAGTTTGCATTGTAATCTCGGTAGTACCGATTACTCAAACTCGGTGGGACCGATTTTGGTAATGGACATACACAGAGAGATTACAATCCCATCTCGGTGAGACCGAGATCCCTATCGGTGAGACCGATTTGCTTAGGGTTTGTGGCAGTGGCTAAGACATATGAACTCAATGGCGCCGGATAGAAAGAATCGGTAGGGCCGAGTTTAGACTTTTGGTTTAGGACATATGTGGATGTGAGAAAGTGGTTGAGGGCTTTGGAGCATATCACTAAGCACTATAGAGCAAGAAACTCATTAAGCAACACCTCATCCCCTCTTGATAGTATTGGCTTTTCCTATAGACTCAATGTGATCATGGGTCACTAAAATAGAAAATGTAGAGTCTTGATCTTCGAGCTTTAGCCAATCCTTTGTCCTTAGCATCTTGAAGGGGTTCCACATCCTCTAGTCCATGCCACTTCATTTGTTGAACTTGTCTGAAACATACTAGGTAAAAGTGTTACTCCAACAAGAGATACGTTGACATTAATTACCAAAACCACCCAGGGAGCACTTGTCCTTTCAATCTCCCCCTTTTTGGTAATTGATGACAACATATATCAAAGCTTTAAATAAAGATATAGAGAATAGCAAGTAAAGCTTTGGAAAGACATGTAACATGCATAGGCTCCCCCTACATGTATGCAATCATGTGAATATGGAATATAGAAGCATGCGAATGCATAAGCATGACAGAGAAGGCAATGTGTTACATGTATCTTGGCTATATGCATCAGAGCAAATGATGTGAATATGAGAAATGTACCTTCATGCGCATGAGTCCTTCTTGCAAATAGTATGTACATCAGCAAGAATTCCTCATACGCATGATTGTGATGCATATACTTACCTTGTGGTCTTGAGTTGGCTTAGGATGGAATGAACCTATGAAAATAGGGTTAGATAACACAGATGCACCTACTGGCCAGAGCAAACAAAAGAAACCACAAGAGTACCAAGACTGGGATGACATGTTGAGAGTGAGTACCAAGTACCACATTGAATATAGACATGTCCCCAAAGGTAAAGATGTGCAATGAATTTAAAGAGTTTCTTTCCCTTAGATGTCTTGCTCCCCCTGAATCTAGCATGGGATACTGGGAGAAGATAGGGAACAGAAAATCAGAGCAAAATGCAAAATCAGAGCTCAAAGAAACAAATGAACAGAGCTAATGCAAATAAGCACATATGAACATGTCTTTCCCCTCAAGAAGACATGTGGCATCTCTCCTCTTGAACACCAAGCATCTGGGATCCTTGAGGATTACTCTCTTCTTGAGTATTCTCTCCCCCTAGAGATATCTCTCTCACCTGTTGAAGTATATCTCTCTCTCCCCCTGTTGAAGTGATTAAGCTTTGATGTGATCTCTCTCCCCCTTTGACATCAATTTCCAAGAAGGGGCTTCTGGAATTTGTTGTGAATGGGTTTGGTCCTTGAGTCACAGCACAAAGCAATGATAAAAATGTGATGCTTGTAGAGGACAAGATTCATTGAGTGGAGCTGGATCAAAAGTAAAACAAGAATAAATGGCAAAATGTTTTTCCGGTTGTGAAATCGGTGGCACCAAGTTGTATGTTTCGGTTGTACCAAAAGGATTCGGACGGACCGAGGGCATCAAATCGGTGAGATCGAGTTCATCGCAGAGAAAACATTTGTCATCTCAGCTCACTAGACAAGTAAGATCTCACAAGGATTTGCAAGGAATCAACTGAAAGATTTGCAAAGAATTGGATGCAAGGAATGCAGAACAAATAGAAAAAGAAAAGAAATCTAGATGAAGTTTTTTTTGTTGTTGTTTTGAAAGGGGAAACAAATATGCATGAAACAAATGCAAGAGCACATAAAAGAACACAAGAGAACTTCATCTAGAATTGGTCGGCGACAAAGTCACCTATGTTAGAGTATATTGACTTAGGAGTCAAGTGAGATCACTTGATCATAGGTCATACTCATCGTTTAAGCTCAAAATGGGGTTACCATTTTTCGTTTAAGAATCTTGATGTATTCACATCTTGTCGAGTTGCTTTGACTCATGACTTTGAGTAAAGCTTCTCTAAGATGGAATAACATACCTTGGGTGGTGGTGTTGATCATGATCATGTGGTTGAACTTGTGTGGGTTGCTCAAGGTAGATGTAGCTCATCAAGAGTTGGGAGCACACTTGGAATTTGAGTTCATCTACCTACATGGGTTAGTTTTTGCAAGGAAGAGCACTTGTGTATCCAAAACGACAATCATGAAACTCAACATAGAATTTGTCAAAGGATATGTTTGAATGTTTTTGTGCTTCCTTGTCTTCAACCACCATTGTGTAGAGACTTGGTGATGTAGAGATTGCTCAAGATGTGAGTGAGTTGCAATCTCATAGACTTAGATTCATCCAAGTACCTACAAGGATTAGATAACATGCAAGATGCAAATATATCCAAGACATAAGATTATCATCATAAGAGAAATATCAAGGATTAGTCATAAGCTCATGTCTTGCATGTATCCAATGGAGTTCCTACTCCAAGTTTGAAGCATAAATGATGTTCAATTCTCCTATTAACCTGCAAAACACTCTCTCATCAAGTGGTTTAGTGAATATATCCGCTAATTGCTTTTTGGTGCGAACATGTTTAAGATTAATGTCACCCTTAGCGACATGAGCTTGAATGAAATGATGACGAACTTCAATATGCTTAGTTCGAGAGTGTTGTATGGGATTGTGAGCAATCTTGATAGCACTTTCATTGTCACAAAGTAATGGAACATGTTTCACATATATCCCATAATCTTTAAGAGTTTGGGTCATCCAAAGTAATTGAGCACAACATGAACCAGCGGCAATGTATTCCGCTTCGGCGGTGGATAAGGATACCGAGTTTTGTTTCTTGGAAGACCAAGACACAAGAGATCTACCAAGAAATTGACAAGTACCTGAAGTGGACTTTCTATCAACCTTGTCACCGGCATAGTCCGAGTCGGAGTAGCCAACAAGATCGAAAGAGGCCCTCTTAGGATACCAAATGCCAAAATTTGGTGTATGGATTAAGTATCTCACTATCCTTTTCACGGCCTTAAGATGACATTCTTTAGGAGCATCTTGATATCGTGCACACATGCACACACTTAGCATGATGTCGGGACGTGAAGCACATAGATATAAAAATGAACCAATCATAGATCGATAAACCTTTTGATCGACCGGTTCACCATCTTTGGTCAAATCAAGATGTCCACTAGTAGGCATGGGTGTAGTATTGCATTCTTGCATATTGAACTTCTTGAATAAGTCCTTGGTGTACTTCGTTTGAGAGACAAAGGTACCTTCCTTAGTTTGCTTGATTTGCAAACCAAGAAATAATTTGAGTTCACTAATCATAGACATCTCAAACTTCTCCGACATTAGCTTCCCAAACTTTTCACTAAAATGAGGGTTAGTAGAACCAAATATAATATCATCAACATAGATTTGGCATACACATAGTTCTCCATTGACCCTTTTAGTAAAAAGAGTAGAATCTATTTTTCCAATTTCAAAGCCTTTTTCAATAAGGAACTTGGTCAAGCATTTACACCACACTCTAGGAGCTTGTTTAAGACCATAAAGAACTTTGTGAAGTTTGTAAACATGATCGGGTTTCTTAGGATAAACAAAGCCGGGAGGTTGTTTAACATAAACTTCCTCCTCTATCTCACCATTTAGAAAAGCACTTTTTAATGTCCATTTGGTACAAGGTGATATCATGGTGATTAGCATAGGCAAGTAAGATGCGAATGGACTCAAGTCTAGCAACGGGAGCGTAAGTCTCACCATAATCCATACCTTCTACTTGTGTGTAGCCTTGGGCGATGAGATGTGCTTTGTTGTGAACTACTGTCCATCTTCATCTTGCTTGTTGCGAAACACCCATTTGGTACCGATGATGTTGTGGTTGTTGTCGGGCTTCTCAACCAATGTCCAAACTTGATTTCTCTCAAAGTTGTGTAGCTCTTCATGCATGGCATTTATCCAATCCGGATCTTCCAGAGCTTCTTCAACCTTCATAGGTTCAATGCTAGAGATGAATGAATAGTGTTCACAAAAGTTAGCCAAACGAGTTTTAGAGCGAGTGATTCTCCCGGTTTGGATGTCGTTGTAGATTTGCTCGACGGGATGGTCTTTAGCAATTCTTGCTCGAACTCGTGTCAGCTTTTGCTTGGGTCTTTGTTGAACATCTTCTTCATCTTGTTCTTCTTCTTGGCCTTCTTCATTGTTGGCATTGTCATTCTCTTGTCGTGGTGGAGAAGGAGGTTGTTGACGTTCGTCTTGGCGCACTTCCTCGTTTTCTTCATCTTGGTGTGTCCCACTTGTGGATGCTTCCGTATCAACTCTTGGTTCACCTTGTCGTGAGGTAGAAGCTTCCACTTGGACAGACGAGGTACTCTCCGTCACCTCCGTTGGACGAATCTTGCCAATAGACAAGTCTTGGGTTGCTTCCGAGGGATCTTTGTCTCCTACATCAATTGGCAATTGCTCTACTTGCGAGCCATTAGATTCATCAAACTTCACATCTACCGTTTCTTCAACCTTTCGGGTGAAATTGTTGTAGACACGATATGTGTGAGAGTTTGAGCCATAACCAAGTAGGAAACCTTCATGAGACTTAGGAGCAAATTTAGAACGACGATGCTTATCAAGAATGTAGCACTTTGAGCCAAATACTCGAAAGTATCCAACTTGGGGTTTGTTACCGGTGAGGAGCTCGTATGCCGTCTTGCCGAGTAGCTTGTGAAGATACAAGTGATTTGTTGCATGACAAGCTGTCTCAACCGCTTCCGCCCAAAAGTGCTTCGGCGTCTTGTACTCATCAAGCATCGTTCTCGCCATTTCGATGAGCGTCCGGTTCTTTCTCTCAACAACTCCATTTTGTTGAGGTGTGTATGTAGCCGAGAACTCATGTGAAATCCCTTCTTCGTCAAGAAAGGTATCCACATTTGCGTTGAACTCCGTTCTGTTGTCGCTGCGAACCTTCTTGATCTTCACTTCTAATTGATTTTGTGCCTTCCTAGCAAAGTTTTTGAAGATCTTTTGGACCTATGATTTATCATCGAGAAAGAACACCCACGTAAATCTTGAAAAATCATCAACTATAACTAGACCAAAAGAATTTCCACCGAGACTCTTGTAGGCGTTGGGACCAAAGAGATCCATGTGGAGTAGCTCGAGTGGCCTCCTTGTGGTCATGATGTTCTTCACGGGATGCCTTCCTCCAACCTGTTTACCTGCCTGACAAGCGCTGCAAAGTCTATCCTTATCAAATATGACATCATTAACTCCAAGGATATGATTTCCTTTAATAAGCTTGTCAAGGTTTCGCATACCAAGATGACTTAATCGTCTATGCCATAACCAACCTTTAGAGGATTTAGCAATAAAGCAAGTTCTAGGTTGAGCCTTTTTAGTGAAATCAACAATGTATAGATCACCTCTACGTACACCGGTAAAGACCATTTTATGATTATCTCTATGAAACACTTGGCAATCTACTTCAGTAAATAGGACATTAAAACCGAAATCAGCAAGTCTAGATACTGAAAGTAAGTTGTAGCCAAGAGATTCAATGAGCATGACATTTTGTGTGGAGCTATCATGTGATATGGACACCTTACCGAGGCCAACCACCTTACCCTTTGAGTTGTCACTGAAAGTGACATACTTTCGAGGACCATCATTTTCAGCAAGCTCACGAAACATGTCTTTATCTCCGGTCATGTGATCGGTACATCCACTATCAAGAACCCATTCCTTTCCTCCTGCCATATATCCCCGAAGATTTGCCATAAGACCAAAGTGTCTCATTGCATCATCAAGATCGAAGTCACTATCATCATCCTCATCATAGTATCCATGTTCAACATCATCATGTGGTGGATCAAATCCTAGAGAGGGTGATTCGTTAGAGTGAGTTTGACAATGATCTTGTTTATGAATTTTTATAGCTTCAGAAATAATATCACTAATAATTCCAACATCTCCTTTGGCACGCATAAGGTTTGTAAGCTCAAATAGACAATCACCAAACATAGGATCACTAGAATTCATCTTACTCAAGGCAATAGACTTATGGAGAATTTCATCTAGATTTTTCAAGGAATAATTCAGAAAGCGTTCCTCAAGAAATTTCCATATGGTGTAGGCGCACTTAAGAGTAGGCAAACATCCTATCAAGTTTCTAGGCAAGCCTCTAGTGATAAGTTCAACAGTTCTAAGATTGCGGATCATGTCAATTGACTCATCAAGGGTAGGATGCATAGGATCAACATGAGGTGCACAAGGGCTATCAATGTACTTGTTCAAATGATATTGATTGAAGATCACAAGCATCTCATTTTTCCACTCATGAAAGTACTCTCCGTCAAGTATAGGTACTCTATATCTAAGACTCCCAATAGTAGACTCATCCATCTTCCTCCAATGGTGTTTAAACCAAAGCAATGGAGACTGAGGGAGTCCTGGACTGGGGGGCATCCGGATAGCCGAACTATCATCATTGGCCGGACTCCAAGACTATGAAGATACAAGATTGAAGACCTCGTCCCGTGTCCGGATGGGACTTTCCTTGGCGTGGAAGGCAAGCTTGGCGATACGGATGTGTAGATCTCCTACCATTGTAACCGACTCTGTGTAACCCTAGCCCTCTCCGGTGTCTATATAAACCGGAGGGTTTTAGTCCATAGGACGAACAACAATCATACCATAGGCTAGCTTCTAGGGTTTAGCCTCCTTGATCTCGTGGTAGATCTACTCTTGTACTACCCATATCATCAATATCAATCAAGCAGGAGTAGGGTTTTACCTCCATCGAGAGGGCCCGAACCTGGGTAAAAACATCGTGTCCCTTGTCTCCTGTTACCATCCGCCTAGACGCACAGTTCGGGACCCCCTACCCGAGATCCGCCGGTTTTGACACCGACATTGGTGCTTTCATTGAGAGTTCCTCTGTGTCGTCGCCCATAGGCTCGATGGCTCCTTCGATCATCAACAATGACGCGGTCCAGGGTGAGACTTTTCTCCCCGGACAGATCTTCGTGTTCGGCGGCCTTGCACTGCGGGCCAATTCGCTTGGCCATCTGGAGCAGATCAAAAGCTACGCCCCTGGCCATCAGGTCAGATTTGGAAGTTTGAACTATACGGCCGACATCCGCGGAGACTTGATCTTCGACGGATTCGAGCCACAGCCAAGCGCGCCGCACTGTCATGATGGGCATGATTTAGCTCTGCCGCTGGACAGTGCCCTAGAGGCCGCACTAGAGTCCGCTCCGACCCTTGACTCGGAGCCGACTGCGCCAATCGAGGATGGGTTGCTAGACACCGCCTCGGGGGCTGCTACGGAGATGGAGCCAAATACCGACCGGTCCCTTGTAAAGCTTGTGACTCCAAGGTGCCGAACTCTTCTCCGGACACCGAACCCTCCGCGCTCCTGCCAATCAAATCTGATTGGGCGCCGATCATGGAGTTCACCGCCGCGGACATCTTTCAGCACTCCCCTTTCGGCGACATCCTGAATTCGCTAAAGTGCCTCTCCTTATCAGGAGAGCCTTGGCCGAATTATGGCCAGGACGGTTGGGATACGAACCACGAAGAAATTCAAAGCCCACCCACCACCCACTTCGTAGCCACTGTCGATGACTTACCCGACATGCTAGACTTCGACTCCGAAGACATCGACGATATGGACGACGATGCCGGAGACGACCAAGAACCAGCGCCTACGGGGCACTGGAAAACCACCTCAACCTACGATGTATATATGGTGGATACACCTAAAGGAAGCGATAACGAGGAACAACAGGACGCTGTGAAGGATAATTCCCCCGAAAAACAGCCGAAACGGCGCCGCAAGCGCCGCCCAAAGTCCCGCCTCGACAACGACGGCACCCATACAGACCCAGCCGCAGAGCAGGGCAAACCAGTGGACGACGAACATGCCACCAAGCAACCATCCGAACAGGACGAATTGGATAAACAACCCATCCCCGGCGAAAACAACAGTCCGAATGATCTCACGCCGGACACATCGTTGGAGCAGAAGAGCCTTCACAAAAGGCTCGTCACCACTGCACGAAGTCTGAAGAAGCAGAAGCGGAAGCTCAAAACAGCGGAACACGTACTCAGAATGAGATGGAGCAAAGTACTCAAGACCGCAGACAAATACGGCGATAGCCGCCAAGCAAAGAGCTACCCGAAGCGCAAACTATTGCTCGAATTCGACGAGGAGGCCGTAGAGCCCCCACAATCAAAAAACAAAGAGGTCGCCCGGTCGGATAGACGACCACATGACAAACAAAGAGCGGCAAGCGGCACCGCACACAAGCCGGCACGCGATCCACATAAGGATCCTCGCAAAAAGGATGGCCCGGTCAGGTCCATCTATGGGCCAAGAAAGAAAGCTCCAGAAAGCAACACAACACGTCGAGTATTCGAAAATCACGGTACACCCAAATACAGGGGCGCCGCACACCCCCTATGTTTCACCGATGAGGTACTGGATCATGAATTTCCAACGGGTTTGAAGCCCGTAAACATAGAGGCATACGACGGAACAACAGACCCCGGTGTCTGGATTGAGGATTACATCCTACACATACATATGGCTAGAGGAGATGACCTCCATGCCATAAAATACTTATCCCTCAAGCTCAAAGGGCCAGCCCGGCATTGGCTCAAAAGCCTCCCAGAAAATACCATTGGAAGTTGGGAAGAGCTCGAGGATGCGTTTCGGGCAAATTTTCAGGGGACTTATGTCCCCCCTCCGGATGCAGACGATTTAAGTCACATAACTCAACAGCCCGGAGAGTCAGCCCGCAAATTCTGGAACAGGTTCCTCACCAAAAAGAACCAAATAGTCGACTGTCCAGACGCCAAAGCCTTAGCAGCCTTCAAACATAATGTCCGAGACGAATGGCTCGCCAGACACCTCGGCCAGGAAAAGCCAAGGACAATGGCCGCACTAACAAGCTTCATGACCCGCTTTTGCGCGGGAGAAGATAGCTGGCTGGCAAGATGCAGCACCAGCGCCCCGAGTACATCCGAGGTCAGGGATGGAAATGGGAAACCACGACACAGAAAAGATTAGCGCCGGACTAAGGAAAATGGCCCAAAGAGCACGGCAGCCAACGCCGGGTTCAAAAGCTCTAGGCAGAACAACAAAACACTGCCTCTCAAAGACAATAGCAATGAGCTATCCAACCTAAACAAAATCTTGGACATGATATGTCAAATCCATATTACCCCCGGGAAGCCTGCAAACCATACCCACAGAGATTGTTGGGTCTTCAAGCAGTCCGGCCGACTTAACACTGAACACAAGGGGCTCGACACACCAAGTGAGGACGATGACGAACCCCACAAGCAGAGCACCGGAAAACAAAAGAATTTCCCACAAGAGGTCAAAACAGTAAATTCACTTCAAGTGATAACAAGGAAAAATAGAGCGGCGCCCACTAAAGTACGCGCCGCACGGTCCACCCCAGTGGAGTCCCGAAACTGGATGACAAAACCATTAACTTTCGACCATCAGGATTACTCCGAAAGTATCCGAAACGCAGGATGGACTGCTTTGATATTGGATCCTATAATCGATGGACTACAATTTACACAAGTCCTAATGGACGGCGGCAGTGATCTAAACCTGCTATACTAGGACACAATTCGCAGAATGGGGATAGACCCAACCAAAATAAGCCATATCAACACTTCCTTTAAAGGAGTGACGCCAGGCCCATATGCCAATTGCACGGGCTCCCTGCTACTAGAAGTTGTGTTCAGTTCACCCGACAACTTCCATCGCGAAAAGCTAATCTTCCATATCGCCCCATTTAAAAGTAGCCATCAAGCACTATTGGGACGCGAAGCTTTCGCCCGCTTTAACGTAATACCGCATTACGCGTCTCTTACACTTAAAATGGCCGGACCACGCGTCATCATCTCATTAAAGGGTAACTTCGAGTGTTCCTCGACCGCAAAAGAACGTAAGACTGCCTTGACAGCCACACACTAATCCGGCTTTGCTGATCAAAGCCCCTAAAGCCGGTCATTCAGACCCCGGACATGGTTAGGTGAGTCCGGTATAAATAAACAAGGGGCTTACTAGTCGTGTACCCCTTTACAAGGGGCTCCACGCATGAACAATGAGAGCCAATAAAGCTCAATTTTATTCATTTTTTGAATCATACTCTATTTTAAATACATTTTTCGCACGATCCCTTCTTTTTTTCAAACTAAGTTCTTCTCTTTTACAGATGAACAACGTGCTACACCCATCCAGGATACGGCACAACGGAGACACAGGCCTAGACGTGCAGTAGGGACCCGTTGCAAGGATTCTTTTCAGATTAAGACCCTGCGTAAACCTTTCTTACTGTCTCTTGTTGATACACATCCCCTGATTTCTTACCATAACCGAGGAGGAGGCTGGTGTTTTGGCATCGGCCGCGTCAGAAGTTCTCGCGCGTACCCGCACACTAGGGGCTTAGGGCATCGTTCTGCCCGTTTTCATAAAGACCGAATACCTCAAGGAGTGTTCGGCGTCTCGAGTTAGGCCTTATATGCATCAGCTCTGAATCATGTCTTTGGTCAAATGTTGGGTTTGCCCGGCTCCTGTGTTTTGCTGCCTTACGTTCCGTTCTATCGGCTAACGCGGCACCAGGAGAACTACTGCGATTGTGCCCTGGTTCGGCCTGGTGAGCACCTCAGTAGAGAAAGCCGAAAACTGACTGTCATGATATAGCGAGAGACTGGTCAACCACTCGATCGACCACTGGAATGTTTAGAATTCCTCCGCTTTGACGAAGGACCGTTTCCCGGTCAGGCACGCACGCGCCCCGATTCAGAGAGCACGGTGCCCCTAGGGGCTATATAGTAGCCCCACCATCGAACTCCTATGGCTAAGTGAAAGTGATAAAGCATTATAGTCCGGTTGCCTAGTTTGCTACGCTATCACCTCCTAAATAGGACCAAGACGTTGGATTAAGTGTGAAAATGTGTTTTTTTGCAAACACCCCCGCACTACGTGCGTGGGGGCTGAAGCCGAAGACTGCCATCTTTTAGGTTATATACATACATATACATTAACGGCTGCACAGGAGGTATTTCAATACTTGAACGCACAAGTATAAAAAGCCCTTATATTATATATTTGAAACATGGTTTCACAAATCATACATGTCATTTGAACATAACGTTTTTCGAGCACCGCGACTCTATTAAACGAGCGCCCTGTGGGACTTCCTCAAAGTAGTGCTCGGCGGGTAATCGGCTTCTGTCCGAATCCCGGGATGCAACGTCGGTGGCCTCCATCTCTGCCCAGTATGTTTTGACACAGGCGAGGGCCATCTGTGCATCCTCTATGCATGCCGACCGCTTCATCGCCTTGATATGCGACACCGCATCAAGGAACTGTTGCACCAAGCCAAAATAACTCTTCGGCTCGGGCCTTTCCGGCCATAGATGAGCCACGACATCCTTCATGGCAAGTCCGGACAACCTGTTCAGCTCAGCCCACTCAGCCAACCGATCGGTTAAACGGAAGTGGATGCTCCGGATTATGGAATTGAGACCAATAAAGCTCTTCCATTCCGCGATCCTTTTGGCCTCGGAAGTGTGCGACTGCGTCCGCCACACTCGCTGCCAAATTCAGATAAGCATCCTCCGCACCCCAACTGGCCCAACTGAGCATATTTCGGATCCGTGAACCTCCTACGCAGCAGAAAGGGCTTTCCAGCCGCAATATCCCCGGCCTGACGTAGCTCCTCCTTTATAGCCCTCATCGCAGAGCGGGCATCCTTGGCTTCGGCGGTGGCCTTCTTCAGGTCCTCTTGCTCCGCTCGGCATTCTCTTTCAAGAAACTCACAGCGGTCGGTAGCATCCTTCAGCTTCACGGCCATTTCAGCCATTTCCTCCCTGCTTCGGCAGTGAGCAGCCTGTTCGGCTTTTAGCTCTTCGGCCGCCTTCAAGGCAGCCGCATCACTTTTTCTGGCTTGCTCCTTGACTCGGGCAAGCTCCGCCCGAAGGTCCTCCATAGCAGCGGCGCCATCTGCATCAAGCATACATGTTGTAAGGCACGGGCGTCAAGCTCACATACAAGGTGTCCGCGGGAAGCCACATACCTTGTGACTCATCAAGTCGTTTATTGACCAACGCGATGTCAGCATCCGCAATGTCAAGTTGCCGCTTTAGTTCGGCAACTCTATCAGTCCGGCTGGCCACCGAACATTCCGCCACCTGATTAGGAAGGGCGACATCTTATAACTGAGATTATGATCCTCGACACGCTGTTGCTTCTGACAACGTACCGAGTCTCAGGGGCTACTATCTATACAGGGCGCACTCTATGCGCAAAACTGTCAAAAGGTATATTATTTTTACGTACCTCAAACCCCGTCAGTAAACTTCTGACGGCCTCATGCAACCCGCTCTCAGCGGATGAAATTCTTTCAATCACCGTACTCATCAACGTACGGTGATCTTCTGAGATAGACGCCCGCCCAAGCAGATCCTTCAGCTCCTCCGGCCGTACACCAGTTGGTGCCGAACTCTCCGGCAACGCCGGACTCGGGAAGACCCTCTGCAACGACACCTCAGGGTCGTCCACCCCGCCTGATGGTGCGGCAGATGGAGGCATTTCGCTCTCCATCATCTCCGGACGAAGATCCCCCGAAGATGAGCTCTGCTGAGAAGGGCTGAGATCCGAACTACAAGGTAAAAACTTCGGTTATCCTCAGAAATAAAAACAGGGATGTCCCTTATTACAAAACTCCCCTTTCTACTTACGGCTCACTGGAGGGCTGATTCCCTTGGGGAAATAGTGCGGCCGGGGCTTCTCCTGGCGCAGGACCCTCTGGTGAAGATTTCTTCCCTCGCTTTGAGGCCTTGGCCTTCGGATCTTCGGAAGCGGTCCTCTTCTCCCTTTGGAGGGGGGATTCTCGATCCCCCCTTTCTTGAGAGCTTCCTTAGCGGAGGCGGTAGTTTTCCTGTTCGCCCCTTCGCCCTCTTCCGAGGGTGCAACCTCCAGCATCTTGACTAACACAGGATCCGGCGTGGTCTCGGAGAGGGGGGCCAGACACCATATCAATTTTGCTTTCGCTATCCACTCCTGTTCAAGGGATAGCTGGTTAAAGGGCAAGCCCATGATAAATGAATGGACGGTATGTCCGGATACAGGACTACTTACTTGAGTATCCGGGCGATTGCAGCTCAGGCCTGCATCCTCGGTCAAATCCGGACACATCTCTTGTGATCCGAAGAACAGTTTATACATCTCCACGGGCGTCGCACCCATGAAGTGTTGAAGAGCTCGCGGTCCCTCCGGATTGAATTCCCACAGGCGGAGGGGGCGACGTTTGCAGGGCAGAAGGCGCCGAATCAGCATGACCTGCGCCACTACAACCAGATTGATCTCCCTCTCTTGGAGGTCTCGAATGCGGCCCTACAATAATGGCACGTCCTTGGACGGCCCCCAGTCAAGCCCTTTGTTGACCCATGATGCCAGCCGTTGTGGAGGGCCCGAGCAAAAGGCAGGCGGCGCCGCCCAGCGGGTGCCCCTGGGAGCGGTGATGTAGAACCACTCATGTTGCCACAAACCGAGCTCCTTTTGAAAATAGCCCTTGGGTCACAGAGCGTCGGCTCTCTTGCTTATAACTGCCCCTCCGCACTCTGCCTGCCGCTCCTCGATCATCTTTGGCTCCATGTTGAAGGTCTTGAGCCACAATCCGAAGTGAGGAGTGGTGTGAAGGAAGGCTTCGCATACAACAATGAAAGATGAGATGTGGAGGATGGAATCCGGATCCAAGTCATGGAATTCCAGCCCATAATAAAACATGAGCCCCCTCACGAAGGGGTCCATCGGGAAGCCTAAACCCCAACGGAAGTGAGACACAAACACCACGCTCTCGCCAGGCTCGGGAGTGGGAATAACTTGCCCTGGGACGGGCAGCCTATGCGAAATTTCGCCGGTTAGATACCTGGCGTCTCTCAGCTTTAGCACATCTTCTTCTGTGACAGAAGAAGGCATCCACCGGCCCCGAAGGTCGGAGCCGGACATTGTCGAAGGTCCGAAGCGCCTGAATCTTGAGCCTTGGGTGTTGGAACTCAGGGCGAGGGGCAGATTCGATTGAGGATTGAAGAAAAGGAACATGCCTTGGTCTCGTTATAAAGGGGTTGAATACCAAGAGCCGTCCCCGTAACCGTTTGGGATTCGCCTTTGATGGAGGAGGCGAGCCAACGGGCGTGGTTGGGTTACCCACGACCGTATTGATGAGAATCCCGGAATAAGGGGACACGATCTCTGCTTCGACAAGACGTGCCAAGGAAACCGCTTCGCTAAACGCGCTGAGGTGGAACAATAAAAACGATTCGAGTAAAGGCTTGGCCATGGAGTGACGTCACGCCACGAAATACGTCAGCAGATTGAACTTGTGTAAATATCATTCTCTCTACGGTGGTGTGTGGAATTTATTTTGCAGAGCCGGACACTATCCTGGTGTTCACAATCTTCTATGAATTATTCGGAGGAAGAAGCCGCCTTGCAATGCCGAAGACAATATGTGCGCCGGACTCGTCATCATTGAAGCCTGGTTCAGGGGCTACTGAGGGAGTCCTGGACTGGGGGGTGTCCGGATAGCCGAACTATCATCATTGGCCGGACTCCAAGATTATGAAGATACAAGATTGAAGACCTTGTCCCGTGTCCGGATGGGACTTTCCTTGGCGTGGAAGGCAAGCTTGGCGATACGGATGTGTAGATCTCCTACCATTGTAACCGACTCTGTGTAACCCTAGCCCTCTCCGGTGTCTATATAAACCGGAGGGTTTTAGTCCATAGGACGAACAACAATCATACCATAGGCTAGCTTCTAGGGTTTAGCCTCCTTGATCTCGTGGTAGATCTACTCTTGTACTACCCATATCATCAATATCAATCAAGCAGGAGTAGGGTTTTACCTCCATCGAGAGGGCCCGAACCTGGGTAAAAACATCATGTCCCTTGTCTCCTGTTACCATCCGCCTAGACGCACAGTTCGAGACCCCCTACCCGAGATCCGCCGGTTTTGACACCGACAGAGACCAAAGCTCTGATACCAATTGAGAGGGATCGAGAAGAGGTGTCTAGAGGGGGGGGGGGTGATTAGACACTAAGTACCAAAAGTTGCAGTTTTTAACTTCTTTAAGTTTAAGTGGAGTTTGGGCACAGGTTCATCAATTGCAACACATATCAAGCAAGCATGCAAAGAGTATATGAGCAACGGAAAGTAAAGCATGCAACTTGCAAGAATGTAAAGGGAAGGGTTTGGAGGATTCAAACGCAATTTGAAGACACGGTGATTTTTGAGCCGTGGTTCCGATAGGTGGTGCTATTGTACATCCACGTTGATGGAGACTTCAACCCACGAAGGGTAACGGTTGCGCGAGTCCACGGAGGGCTCCACCCACGAAGGGTCCACGAAGAAGCAACCTTGTCTATCCCACCATGGCCGTCGCCCATGAAGGACTTGCCTCACTAGCGGTAGATCTTCATGAAGTAGGCGATCTCCTTGCCCTTACAAACTCCTTGGTTCAACTCTACAATCTTGTTGGAGGCTCCCAAGTGACACCTAGACAATCTAGGAGACACCACTCTCCAAGAAGTAACAAATGGTGTGTTGATGATGAACTCCTTGCTCTTGTGCTTCAAATGATAGTCTCCCCAACACTCAACTCTCCCACAGGATTTGGATTTGGTGGAAAGAAGATTTGAGTGGAAAGCAACTTTGGGAAGGCTAGAGATCAAGATTCATATGGTAGGAATGGAATATCTTGGCCTCAACACATGAGTAGGTAGTTCTCTTTCAGAAAATGTATGCTGGAAGTGTAGGCATGTTCTGATGGCTCTCTCCACGAATGAAGAGGAGGTGGAGGGGTATATATAGCCTCCACACAAAATCTAACCGTTACACACAACTTGCCAAACTCGGTGGGACCGAATTGATAAACTCGGTCGGACCAATTTAGCAAATCTAGTGACCGTTAGGATTTTCGGTGGGAGTGACATGCAACTCGGTAGGACCGATATGGCTAGGGTTAGGGCATAACGTAATCTCGGTGAGACCGATTACACAAACTCGTTGGGACCGATTTTGGTAATAAGCTAACTAGAGAGTTGGTCGGGCAAACTCGGTGAGACCGATTACACAAACTCGGTGGGACCGATTTTGGTAATAAGCTAACCAGAGAGTTTGCATTGTAATCTCGGTAGTACCGATTACTCAAACTCGGTGGGACCGATTTTGGTAATGGACATACATAGAGAGATTACAATCCCATCTCGATGAGACCGAGATCCCTATCGGTGAGACCGATTTGCTTAGGGTTTGTGGCAGTGGCTAAGACATCTGAACTCGGTGGTGCCGGATAGAAAGAATCGGTAGGGCCGAGTTTAGACTTTTGGTTTAGGACATATGTGGATGTGAGAAAGTAGTTGAGGGCTTTGGAGCATATCACTAAGCACTGTAGAGCAAGAAACTCATTAAGCAACACCTCATCCCCTCTTGATAGTATTGGCTTTTCCTATAGACTCAATGTGATCTTGGATCACTAAAATAGAAAATGTAGAGTCTTGATCTTGGAGCTTTAGCCAATCCTTTGTCCTTAGCATCTTGAGGGGGTTCCACATCCTCTAGTCCATGCCACTTCATTTGTTGAACTTGTCTGAAACATACTAGGTAAAAGTGTTAGTCCAACAAGAGATATGTTGACATTAATTACCAAAACCACCCAGGGAGCACTTGTGCTTTCATGCAGTCAAAAAAGGTTTCATCTATAATTTTTGGATTTATATGAGATGTGGGTTTGCTACTTTAGAACAACATAATATATTAGTTAATTTAGCACTGTATCGTGGCCCTATGCGTTGCTAACTATACGGCTGTCAGCATAGTTTGCCTTGTGCAAACGCTACTGGTTGTTGAACCGAAACATGCATTCGGCTGGTGTGGTGATTCAAGTAAGTTTGTCGCGTTCCATCTTTGTGGAACCCTGCTAGTTTATAGCCAACTTGCGGCGTCCGCTTGCTCCAAATGCACTGGTATTTCAAGGCAGAATACCTTCCTGGGTGTACAACACTATCAGGACTCATTTGGTTGTCTGTCATCCCTCTGGGATACCCGTCCAAACCCAGGGCGCATAACCCGCGAGACAAATCAGCCCATGGAAAACCCACAGCCCATTTGGTCGCTCGACCACCACGGGTCTTCCTCACCGATATGCGTCGTTTCCATGGGGAAACTATCCACGCCTCCAGGGGTCAGGGAGAAATCCCTCAAGGCGACGGTGCAATGCCTCTCGACCTTCTTTGCTAGCGACAGAGAGCAGCGTGTCCACGTCACTCCGGTGATGGTCCTTCGCCTCCAAGTTCCTTTTCCCTCCGCCGACTGCGATGGGCCGGTGGGCGCCCTGCTCCTGCTCACAAGTTACACCTGGTCTGGAAGGTTTTGTCGGTCGTCTAACTCCTCCTTGGAGCCATGTTTGCCCTCTTATCCTTCTGCACCTCGATCTACTTCTTTAATTCATGCCCTCATCTTCTCATCTACTAGCGAGTTGCAAGTTCCCTCCCTCTTCCCTTGGTGCCCAAACAACAAGGCATGTTTTCCTCTGGTGGCCCATGGATCCTAAATGTGCAGGGAAAACCCCCCATGGGGGTCTACTGCCCAGGGTTTAGCATCCCCAACAACCAAATGAGCCCTCAGTGTTTCCTTCCCCCAAACGCCGCTAGCTCTGTACCAGTAGAAGCGCCCATTATTTTCATGGACACCGCTGGTAGTTGGTCAAATTAGCACCCGCGTCTTGTTTTAGTCGAACGCTACTACTGGCAAAATCCTATGAGGGGTTCCCCTACTACTGCTAGCCGCTGCCATTTCTCATCTCCGTCACCATAGCCATCTCCACCACCATCACCATAGCACTCATATAAACTAGCCATACTTTGGAATCGTCTATCGCATCTGGTAACTATTGTAAGACATATTATCAATATTTCATGACATGTTCTTCAATGGTTTCTTCTCGTGATCTGTTCTCCATGTGTGAGTAGTTCAGTAAGGTCATGGTTGAGGCATAGCCCTGCCGCCTATGTATTTGTCAGAGGGATCAATGGAAGTATTTTGATGTCTTGTACGTGTGAAATAAAGTTGCTCTGTAGATGTCTATTGCCTCGTCCGCTATGTTTGTCCTACAGCTAACTAGGATCATATAGATCAAGCCACTAAGAGGCTAAGGGAGAGAGAGCATGAAACACCATTTCGAACACCAGTGACATAAAGTTTTAGTACGGTGGCGTGAATCCTATCTCTGGGGATACAAGAGGTGTAGCCATTAAGCGCCGAATGCTTTTGTCTGATTTATCTTAATTACTTGGGCAACCTCGTGCGACAGATAGGGCCTTCAATTGGATAACTAACTCTTGATGCAGGACGCATACCGGTCAAGACGTAATTTGGACACCCCCACTTCAAGATGTTGCAAGCACATCCTGATGCTGACTTCCAGAGCACCAGTGAATATCATGATGACCCCCTTCGCAAATATATGGTTGTAAGAATAAGTCCTCATACCCATGCCTATTTCCATTCATAAGTGTTCAACTGTGCAACTTGATTTGATCTGGTCCAAAAACTGGAATTTAATTCTTTGGCAAAGCTCGTTAGAAACCCTTTTCTCAAAGGTACACTTCCTCTCGTGGGTTTTATAACTCAGGGTCACCTCTGGGCAAAAAGGCGAGAATCCTTTCTACTCCTTTATTGGATCACTAAAGGGACTCATCAAATCCAACGCTAACCTCATGTTCTTGAAGAACCAAAATCGGCTAAACTCGCCTTCCTTGTGGACTCAAATAGTTTCCATCCACCAGACAACCTGTAAGCTATGGTGGAACTTCATCCTCAAATATTACATCATCAAGCTCTTCTTCCTCGTGAAGTACTAGTTTATGTATCATGCGTTCCGGGTCACTTAAAGCCACCATTGCAGATGAACTCGTTCCCATCTGAAAACCTAGCACGAGCAAGAAGATCGAAGCACCTGAGAAACCCTAGGAAAACCGAGGCCACAAGTGGTAGCCAAGGCTAGGTAGCAATGCGAGGATTGGCCCTTACTCTACCCGAGCGAGAACCACAATGGACAATAGGACTCTAGAGAAGAAATCAACGAGAAGCAACGTAAACCCTGATGAGAGAGAAGTTAATAAAAATTAAAACACAAAAGAGAAAAAATAGGGCAGTCGGCCCCAAGCGAGTGGGGTGCATGGTTGGTGGCCTCGCACCGTGCAGCGGGATGAGCCTAGGACTAGGAGCACTCGGTGGGTGCCCTTGCCGCTTGCTAGCAAGATCCCAGGCTAACCTCATGTTCTTGAAGAACCAAAATTGGCTAAACTCGCCCTTATGGACTCTAACAGTTGCCATCCATTGGGCAACATGTAATCTGCAGTGGAACTTCGTCCTCAAAGCTTACATCATCAAACTCCTACTCCTCCTAAAGTCCCAATTCTCCATCATGCAATATTGCAGATGAATTCATTCCATTGGTCGCCATCCGATAATCTAGCCCGAGCAAGAAGATCGGAGCACCTGAGAAACCCTAGGAAAACTGAGGCCACAATGGTAACCAAGGCCAAATAGCAATGCGGGGACTTCCCCCTAGTCAGCCTGAGTGAGAACCACGATGGCCAACAGGGGCAATCCCTATAGGACGCTCGCGAGCGTCAAAATGGTGCGGCTTCGCTGAAGCTTTACCTCAATTCGCCTCAGTTTGGGCCGGCCTAAGGCGCGAGGCTGTTTCGCTTTTTTCCTGTTTCTTTTCTATATTGTCTTTTTTCTTTTTCTGTTTCGGTTTCTATTTCTTCTCTTTTCCTTTATCCTTTTTTCTTTTATTTATTTCGATTCCCGTTTTTGTGCATTATACAATGTTCATTCTGTGTTTATATACACAAAAATGTTCATCTTATATTTAAGAGTGTTCACCCTATATTGCGAAAATATTTAACATTGTTTTTAAATGTTCATTGTGTATTTCAAAATTGTCTAGCGTATATCACAAAAATTTTCATTGCATATTTAAATATACAGTAATCATGTATCATAAAAATGTTCAATGTGTACATAAATATTGTTCAACCTATATCTCAAAAATGTTCAGTGTGTATTTTTAAAATTGTTCAGAGCATATTAAAAAAATCAATATATATTTGTTCATCAAACAAAAATTTCAATATTTTTTTTAATTTCAAAAGTTTTTTCATGTTTTTCAAATTTTTGTTCACTATATGTTAAAAATGTTCAACACCTATACAAGAATTGTTCTGCGTCCATTTGAATAAAAAGTTCACCGTATATTAGAAAATGTGCAGTGGGTAATTGACTAAAGTTTACATATACTCATAATGTTCAGTGTGTGAATTTTCAAAGTCATTCTTTTTGAAAAATTGTTCGAAATTTTGAACGTATCTACATTTTCGGTACTGTAATGGGCCGGCCCAATCGGGCTGCTTCTGCGCGAAAGCTCGACTATTGGACGCACGCGCGCGTCCAATAGGAGGACCCGCCAGGCAAATCCTAAACGGCGCCCGTTGCGCCCGTTTCTTCTATTTCGACAAACGGGCGCACACCCTCTCTCCGTGATGGGCTGGCCCCTTTTCTTTTTTTTTTTCGTTTTCTGAACTTGCAAAAAGGGCGCGACAGGGAATCGAACCCAAGCCGCGGGGTTCTCTATAGAACGCGCTAACCAACACAGCCAAGCCACCTTCTGTGACTATCTAATTCCTCTTTTCTCTTTACTTCTTACGTGTTTTTCTTTTTCTTTTTTTCTGTTGTTCTTTCTTTTTGCTTTTTCTTTTTCTTTTTCATTTTTCTGTCTTTTTCAAAATCGACGAACTTTTTTTCAATTGTATGAACTTTCTTTCCGATGAAGTTTTCTTCAAAATACGCCAGCTCGTTTTCTCCAAATTTTGTTCATGTTTTCGAATTTTGTTCACGTTTTAAAAATAGTTTTGAATTCCAAATTTTTGTTCACCGTATTGAAGAAAAATGTTCACCATACATTGAAAAAATGTTCAGTATGTATAAAAAAAATGTTCATCATGTATAGAAATTTTGTTCAGCATGCATTCAAAAGGACTTCATCGTATTTAAAAAAAGTTCTATGTGTATTTGAATATTGTTCACCATACATTGAAAAAATGTTCAGTGTGTATAAAAAAATGTTCATCGTGTAGAGAAAGTTTGTTCAGCATGCATTCAAAAAAAGTTCAGCGTATTTAAAAAATGTTCAGTATTTCTTTGAATAATGTTCACCCTATACTAAGAAAATGTTCAATGTGTATTCTAAATTCGCTTTCTAAAAATTGTTCACAGTACAAAAAAGTATTCTAATTTCAAAATTTGTTCAGTTTTTGAAAAACATAGTTCACGTTTAAAAGAAAAGGAATATTCGAAATTTGCGTATGATTTTCGAAACATTTGTTTGCATATTTTAGATTTTCATTTTTTCCAAGAATTAATGGAAAATGTTGAAATACCCCGGATCTACCATTTGGGCTGGTACTTAAAAACAAACACCGTTTTCAGGACGTAGACAATTAGTATCCCAGCTGGCCAGCTTCGTTAGCATGCAGCGCTAGGTCTGGAGTTCGAGTCCCGTTGCCATCGTTTTTGTTTTTCAATTACCTCGTTCGCTCGAGGCTTCGTTTGGGTTTTCTGCGTACGTCGCGTTTCGTGGGCCGGCCCAACTAGCCAGGCGCGTGGGCGCCGGTTCTCCTAGCTGGCGCTTAAGGCGCCGACTAGGAGCTCCCGACCCGCCAATAGGATTGCATGGAAAAAATCGTCGACAACAGGCGTAAACCCTAACGGGAGGGAAGAAAAAAGAAAAGAGAAAGAGAAAAGTAGGAGGGGCGGCCCAAAGCGCGCCGGGGCTGCGCGATTGGTGGCCTCACGCCGCGCGAGGCCGCTCGCTAAATGCACACCCCCTCCCCCAAAGTACTCCGCCGCAAGAACGACTAGATCCCAGCGCTCCGTACGAGGCGCCGCAAGAACGAGACGGCGTCGACGCCGCCGCCGTTTCCACGGTTGCCCGGAGGTAATTCCACTCCGCACCTTTTTCTTTCCTCCCCTCTCTAGGGTTCCTTCCCTCCAATCTGGTTGCCATCTCCCGCGAGTCCTCCTGAGCGAGCTCGCGAAGCACGCCGTATCCTGGGCGGTGCTACCACAAATTCCAGCAGCAGGGAGTGAAGGTGGTCGCCGTACCCATGGCCACTCCGTCCACGGCGTCATAGGAGTGCAGGTCCCTGACATATGCGACAGCAGGGAAGCGCCGACCGATCGCTGCCCGAGCAGCCAAAGATGATATGTCAGGCTGTCTCGCTCGTGTGACTGCAGATGGGGCAACAGGCTTCAGCAGCAGATAGGATTGGCTATGGCTGTCCGAGTGTCTGCCCTTTTTCTTTTATATGTGTCCGTCGTATTGTTGGTTGGCCAAGCCAAGTCTATACAAAGTTGTGTTCTTGTCCGTGTAGTAGTATGTGTCATAGGAGGTCACATGGTAGCATGTCCACCACCTTGTTGTAATTTGTAGATCTTATCAAACAAGTATTATTTGTAGAGAGGGTTCAGGATTAGAGAGGATTGGGAATTATTGGGATTGGAGGGAATTGGGTGAAGGGCTTGAATTGCCCTCTTGCCAAACAAGGCTTAAGAGTTTGGAGAAAGTTTAACTAGAATCTCTAGTAAACGTGTAATGTAGCTGGCACAAGCACTCTTAATTGTTATAAGCTGCACTAACCTGTTGGTGAACTCATTTATGCAGATGGAACCTCAAGAAGGTACAAGCACAAGGCCGAAAAGAAAAACACGCCCCCCTGGGTCTTCAAAAAGGGACAATTTCATAGCTGATGCACGGGCAGCAGCAGAAGCAGCAAAATTGGCAGCAGCAATTACTCCGGTACACTTCATCATCTTGTATTTGCAAGCATTGTTAAATGGAACAATTGTATTGGTGCCCCTAGTTGGGTCACGGTCGACTGATTTGCCCCTAGTTTTTCAATAATTGCGGTTTTGCCCAGCTCACTTCACTCGCTTTGTGTTTTTGCCCTTCCGGGGCGGTTCCGACCAATGAGCAGTCGCCACGTGGCGACCCGTGATTGGTCGGAACCGCCCCGGAAGGGCAAAAACACAAGGCGAGTGAAGTGAGCTGGGCAAAGCCACAATTATTGAAAAACCAGGGGCAAATCAGTCGACCATGACCCAACTAGGGGCACGAATGCAAAAATCCCTTGTTAAATTGTACTAGATGCATTGGATGCTTTTCTTTTTTCTGTATTTAGTTGGTTAATAAGTTGACCGGGCTATCTCACGTCCTCTAATAGAATTCTTTCATTCTTAGGCTGCAACAGAAGACAGTTTTCATGCTATATATCGTCAGAAATCACTGTGTACAGTGACTGTTGCTCTTGCTGTTCAGAACAAAGGAACTTCGTATGGGACTGGTTTCATTCTGTTCTCCTACAATAAGTGTTCCCTAATTTTCACATCTTCGTACCTCCGCGAGTATAATCAGAAAGGGGAATATTTTGTATATTTCAGTGACAAGATTAAGCACAAAGCTGAGATATTTTTGCAGAATCATGCAATTCCTTTTATCGTGCTCGTAGTGGAAGATGTTGTAAACCGATTAGCTGTGACGTTCAGTAACACAACTGACGATGCAGAGTACGAACCTGTTACCATCATTGGTGCGATGGGTGGAACTAAGAATGGATTTAACTCTGGTTTTATTGATGGAATGGATGGAGTTTTGGGAAATTACAAAGGTCTTATACTTGAACCATCGTTTGAAGCTTATGACACCTGGGGTGAAGAGTATGCAGGAAGTGAGATGTATTTCATAGTAAGATGCGCTGTGCAAGATGATATCTTGCATCTTCCGGAAATTAATAGTGTGGATAAACACCAAGCAAATGCAATGCTATCAGCTCCAGTGTTCCGCCTAACAGATGGTGAAATTATAGGTTTTCTGTATTCCAAAGGAGATTGTGATGATACAAAAATTGGATTACACATCAAATATATCAATAAGATTCTCAATGATTTGTGTAAATCAAGTGATTGGAAGGTAATTATATTCTCTTGAAACTTCTGTCCCCCTTAGCATCATACATCCTTTCCATACTGCTACTAAATGCATAATTTTTATAATGTTGATTTTAATAGTAAAATAGTGACTTACACATGAATTATAATGCCAGAGCAATATCAAGAAAAAAGTGACGGCGAAAGTAAAACAGTGGCAGAGCAATCGTGCCTGAAGCATAGTTATTTGCAAGTTCAAAAGGGGATTGCATATTTTCTGGCAGTGCTTCAAAAAGTCTAGATGCAGCTCCCAGTCCATTTTGTTAAAGAGTAATGACAATGCAATTCAACTCGTGATCGTTGTTGATGGAGCACAAGAGAGGATGCCAAGAGGCATCAGTTACATGGAGCAGTCTCAACCGCCATGCCACCTCTTAAAGTTTTTGGAAGTGACTGAACCCCGAAATACTACCAGTGAATGGACCTGCTTTGTGATCCATAGATTGTCGGAGGAGAAGTAAATCATGAAATAGTATCAAAATTGTTAAGTCAGCGAAGGATTGGGGTTGGCGTGTATTTTTCTGACATTAATTAGCCTCTTCAACCAGGATGCTGGTTTTCTTGTACAGGACACTGTTGTGTTCTCTGCAGAGGTTCTCATTCTGAAGGAAACTGCAACTATGCAAGAGCTTAGTGAAGAAGATTCTGAAATACGCAGTTCAAGTTCTGGATATCAGATTAATACTTTACCAAAACATTCGTCATTTACATGTAAGGTAATTTCTTGTCCTTTAAGGAGGTTATGGAGACATGGAAAAAATTCAGTAAATATTTTCAGGCTGGTGGCTATGAGCCGCGGATAGGTAAACAAAGTTTACTTACTATTCACAGCTTGCACCGTATAGTTTCTTTTTGTATTTTCATATTTGTTTCTTACATAACACAACCTGCAGGCGTATACGAGTCATTTGATACAATTATGCATATATCTGGAGAGTGATCAGTCATCTGGGGTTGATCCTGAAAAGAACTTTTGGGAACATTATAAGATGGCTATACTCAACCAGAAGAACTCATTGAAAGCCAGTGTGCAAAGAATCTTCAATCTGCATGAAAACATGGAACAATTCAGTTCTCTAGTTTATGAAGGTTTCAGACATTCTGGATCCTGAAACTGGCTTTCTTGTCCGGGACACTGTTGTCTTCGTTTCTGAAATCATAGACTGCTGTCCATGGTTTGACTTCTCTGATCTCAAGGTTAGGTTAGGTTTGCTAATTTTTCACTGGGCCTGTCTATTTGTGCTTGTTCTGCAAGGCTCTAGGGCGTTCTAAACTGCCTAGATGTGGCAGGGCATGCAAAAAGGCTGTAATTGTAATAACCAAAGGTTCAGCTTAAATGTAGTTGTGCAGCATACGTTATATCATGTATGAAGGTACAGAAGGAGAACTAATTAAGAATGATAAGTCCTAGGGTACTCTTATTTGACCAGGATGTAGGCCACGTCTAATTCTCTTGATTGCAATATTTAGCATTTAATAAATTGGTCATACCAATCACTGACTAACTTTAAGCCTGGCAAATCTGCAATTTGAGTACTTAAAGGCACAGTTAAACTGTGGAATGCAATACTTAGATTGCTCTGAAAGTTTTATGAACTTTGGAGACTAGCGCTTAACAATTTAGGAAGTATCGTTACGGACTTGTAATTCATGAGCTTCAAATACATGCCAACTTTAGCAGTACAGCTGAAAAATATGTTTTTCTAACAAGCACTCCAGTTTGTTGTATATGATAAATTGTAACACTGATCAGATTACTTTTAGAGATAAACGTTAGCTCTCATACGTGTATATCTTTTCATCAACTAATCCAAGAACCTTCAGTGGATATTTTGTGTGTAGTCCATTGACGATAAGTCGATAACAGGGCTAAACATGGAAAATGTTCTTAATTTTGCCTTTATAATGGTCTATAACAATTTATGTGTCATATCTGACCATCTTCCATCTTGATGTCCATTTCTATCCAGTATTTTACTCAAGCAATGGGGTATTCTCTCTATATATTTTTAGGTTCAGTTCAGAAATATGCTGTCTGAACTATTAGTCAATTTTGAGTACATGGCGTTTGCCTCCCTTTTACCTATAAAAGAAGTTATGATCGATAGGATAACATTTATCTGTGTAAACTAAGGTTTGCATATCGTAATTCCCAATTAACTTATCTGGCAGGTGCCTCAGATGATGACCAGGATCAGTTGTCGACAGATCCTGATGAACTTATTGATTCTGAAGACGGTGATGATATGAGTGGCGATGAGGAAGATATGTTCCGGAACCTTCTCTCAAGAGCTAGATTTTCTCGTACATATGGAGACAACTATGCTCAGCCGCAGGTTACCTTAAGAGAGAAAATTTTGACGAATGCTAGCGTGATTGCTGGATTTCTTACTGGCCTGCGTGTTTATCTGGATAACCCAGCAAAAGTGAAACGCATGCTTCTTCCTGCCAAAGTATCCACCAAGGGTGGTGGAAAGAAAGAATCTTCAAAGAATTCAAGCTCCACAAATCTCATAAATTTGTTGATTGGTGTTAGCATCTTAAAGCAAGCTATAATTGATTTGCTTTTAGATATAATGGTTGAGTGCTGCCAACCTTCAGATGAAAGATCATCATATGGGTCCTCTTCAGCAAGCTCTAAAACTGCTTCTGATTCAAATGGGGCTAGCTCTCCATCTGGGCTCATTATGGAAGGTTAACAAACAGATTGTGCATGCAGAAATCAGTATGAAACGGCTGAATCTGATAGTTTTAATTTTAGGTGTAATCTTGGATTAGAAAACGCAGAACTAAGCGCAAATGAGATGCCTGTCAAGATTCTAGAACAGTCCAGTTGTCCCTTCAGAGACACCTGCCGTCCATCTGCCAGGGGATGAAAATTCTGATCAAGCTTTTAGGGTATGATTTGAGGGTCCTAATAATATTCAGCCTCATTTTCATTTTTTATTTTACCGGTATGCTAACCTGCTTTTTTTTCCCCCAGACAAAAGCACTAGACTCTGCTGTCCCACATGGATGCCCTGAATGAAGAAAGCGCCCTAAGTCTGTCCAGAAAATTGCACTTGTACTAGAGAAAGCTCCGAAGAAGCTTCAACCTGATTTCATCGCCCTTGTACCAAAGTTGGTTGATGGGTCAGAACACTCACTTGTTGCTTGTGCCCCTTTAGATCATCTTGGAAAGGCAGATGCTGAGCCATCACTGAGGTTACCAGTAAGTTTGACGCTTTGAACTATTCTTACTTCTCTTTATTGCCCAATTTCATTTTTGCAAAGGAACATAACATTTCCACTTCTGTGCCTCTGCGCGTGAACAGATGTCTGAATTGTCTGAACTTATTATGACCTTAATGTCTCTATATTTGTAGCCATCATTCATGATATAGCAGGCTAGTAATATACAAGGGAGTTTGTGATATCTATTTTGATTTCTTCTTTCCCATCATGGCAGGTTTTTGGTGCCTTATCCGAGTTGGAATTCGATGTAGATGTCTGGAAACGAGCATCTTTTCATGCACTTGAATTGTTGGCTGATTCAAATGATGAGCCTCTTGTAGCAGCCATTTCATATGTTCTCAAGGAGCCATCACAGTGCCAGCATATTCCTCAAGCTGTATGTTTACTATGGATAAATCTCTTGTTACTTCCTCTATACTTGTACATCTTTTCATATTACTAACTACTAAGTGCACTTACTGTTTCTCTCCCAAAGGTTAGAGCTGTTCGATGGAGATTAAAACGTTTGGGTACTGATGAAGTTCCACCCTGTGTGCTTGAGTTTTTGTCTAAAACGGTGCATAACATGCCAGATGTAGCTGGAGCATTATTGAAGGATATTGATTCTGACCCTGAACTTGATAACAGTTGTCTCTCCACGCCTTCTAGTACTTGTAGTAAAGATGGGCTTTCAGCTGAAGGGATGCCTTCTTGGCAAGAGCAAGCTGTACATGGAAGCAATCATCTATCAGATGTTTTTTTACTGATAGAAATGTTATCAGTACTTGGATTATTTGTGGAAGTTGCATGGGTTTTTGAAAGGGTTTTATTGCAAGGGGCCTTCGGGCTGCAGTAAGTAGCCATGGTGTTGGAAAGACAACATTCTCACAAGTTAAATTCAAAGTCTGGGGCTGTCGTGTATGATTGACAGAGCAAACAAGTTTTATTAGATGTGCAGTTTGAAGAATCCTCACCCATCCAAGAAGGTGATTTCACTTCAGTCCTTGCACTTGGTGAGCTATTGTCTATCTACCTCAGCGAGGGTCCAAAGGTTTCGTGCGGATGCTTTATGCCATCATATTTCAGATCTATGCCGAGGATTATAGATGCAGATTTCTGAAGGGCCTTGTTGACCGGCAACAAATACCTCAGATAACTGCCGAGAAGTTGACATAGATATGGATGCCTTGGTATTTCTTGTGAAGGAAGAGTTTGGAATTCCTAGACCTGTTTTAAACATGATGCGTGAAGCTGCTGAAGTTGCTCAGGCCGATCGTGCTAATCTTTGGCACCAAATATGTGCTACTGAGGATGAGAATATTCGTTTGCGGGAGGAGATGGACTTGGAGCAAACTAAATTTACCAATAAAAAAGCTGTATTAGCCCAACGACTAACTGAGTCTGAGGCAACTACAGGACATCTAACAGCTCGTTTGGCAGCCATCATTTGGGCTCAGAATCGGAGAATTTATTTGACAATTCCCGAAAACATGTTTGGCTGCCAGGGAATCGACCATAGGATTTCAATCGACGATTCCATGCCGATGGAAACTTTGCCTACACCCAAATCCCGTGCCCCCACCTGTCCCGACTCCCTCCCACCCCAAATTTCTCGTCCACCACCGCCACCGCCATGATTCCCGCCTTCTCGGCCGTCGGTGGCGCATCCTTGCCTTGGTGAATAGCTCCTTCCTTGACTCCTCTTCCCCCGTCCTCTCTACGCGCGACATCTCCTCTTCCCCAAGCTGCATGTTTGATGCCTTGCCACCTCCGGTGACCGCAGCGCCGTCGTCAAGTTCTCATCTCTGGTAAGTTATTTCCACCTCTCTTCTCCTCCCTCCCTCCCTCTCTCCGATGGATATTTTCATCCCCTTCAACCCTAACCCTAACCTCGCCCTGAGCAGCACATCTCCCTCAAGCTCGCCGGATTAGGACACCTCTGGAAGATATATAGTTCTTGACCTCCCACCCAGGCTCTGCACCTCGTCTCTGACCTCACAGGACAGCAGCTTGCAAGGTATGTCTGACCCCCCGGCTTAAGTTAGGTTGTAGAAGGTCTTTGTCACCTGGTCAGTTCCTGTGACATGAATTGCTACCACCCTGTGATAATAACACTACTGTGTAAGTCAAGAGCTAGTCAGATACCCCATGTTAATCAGGAGCTTCATGTTTGGAGTCCATCTCAGATGACGTGCATCACTTAACCATAACACTGGTGTTTATTTCTTGATGATCAGCAGTAGCCTGGTTAGATATCAGAGGATAGATCCTTGTTGGTTAGTGCTCATAGTTTGTGCGGGGTAAGCACCGATGGGTTCATCGTTGGTGTTGGTCCATGGCAAATTTCATCAGCGTGTGGTTTCAATTTTTGTCCGTAGAAATTGTAATCTCTTTTCTGACTCCTGTGGCAGAACATATACCCAGGCATAGCAGCAGCATGTGTTCCCAGAATTTAACGACCTTTCTAGCTGGCAGTATTTTTGAAAGAATTGTGTACATCACCTGATTTTGACATAGGTAATTGAAGTGTTAGTCTGAAGTTGAAGACAATTTGCTACTTAGTAGTGTGATGATTGCTGATGGCATAACATCATTAACTACAAATATAAATATAAATTTTAGCATATAACAACTACAGCAGTCTTTCATTGTGGCGTGGGCATAACATACCTGAAACTTTGTGCGAATGAAAATGTTGGCTTAACTACAGTCATTTATATTAGGGGTACATATCAATTTTCTGTTTTTTTCTTGCTGGGCACTAGGCTTTTCTTTTTTCCTTCTATAGGAGTGGTTGTGCTATATAGTTTGTACCTCCATGTAGCAGTACAATTATTATTTTAATTTATGGGCTTCCTTCTTTCAATTTTAACTATGATGATCTGGGCATGTTCACAAGCAATGAGCACGAGTTTTTTGTGTACTACTAGTAATTGAACATGAGTGTTTTTTTTCAATTCTCATTTACTTCATCTTTATATAGATGTTGGACTTGCACATGAACACATTACATCATGATGAGAGGAGGAAGAGAAGAAAGAGGGCAGCAGCTGGATTTTTTTGTATCGGTTGTTGCGATAGTTCAACACATGTATTGTCGGAGGAGGATTAGAGAGTTTGATGATTTCAGTGAGGATGAAGCAGAGTTTAGGATTAGAAAGCAGATGCTTAAATCAATTTATCAAGGTTCTGATAAGTACTGTTATGATAGATTGCGCCTAACTAAAAGGTCCTTTGCGGACCTATGCACAATCTTGCGTGAAAGATGTGGTTCGAGGGACATGTTTTATGTGTCAGTCGAAGAAGTCACAATGTTTCTGCTGGTGTTACGTCATGGGATGAAATATCGGTTAATTGAGAGCACGTATAGGTGGGCACCTGAGACAATCAGCAGACATTTCAATGAGATCATAAGTGCTATCCTTTCCTTGTCTCATGAGTTTATAAAGTTACCGAGCCCTTCGGCTGAGCAACCCGAGGACACTAGATGGAAATGGTTTCCAGATGGGCTAGGAGCTTTAGATGGCACACATGTTGGTGCCGTGTTTCCATTCTCAAGCAAGGTAGATACAGGAATAGGAAGGAAGATGTGACAACGAATGTGCTTGGTGTTTGTGACCGGAATATGAAGTTTCTATATGTCTTAGCTGGATGGGAAGGTTCTGCATCAGATTCACGTGTGTTGCGAGATGCAATGTCACGACAAGACGCTTTTAGAGTTCCACATGGTAATTCTCTGTCTTGGTACGATAGAACAACTAAATTATGATATTTCAATGGAGATATAATATCTATAATACTTGTTATTTTTGCAAACATTAGGAAAATACTACCTTGTAGATGCTGGGTACACTAATAGTCCGGGCTTCTTTGCCCCATACCGGTCAGTTTGGTACTCCCTCTGTAAATTAATATAAGAGCGTTTAGATCACTAAAATAATGATCTAAATACTCTTATATTAGTTTACGGAGGGAGTACCATTTAAAAGAATGGGCAGCTAATGGAAATAACCCACGCACTCCAAGAGAGTTATATAATCTGTGACATGCATCAGCTAGGAATGTGACAGAGAGAACTTTTGATCTACTAAAGATGAGATTGGCTATTTTGAGGACTAGTTCGTTTATTGACATACCGAATAAGGTATCACATAGTATATTGCAAAACCAAGCATCAATTTATTTTTAGTTTTCTATTAACATGCCAATAATACTATCTCGTAGATCCGTGTCATTAATGCTTACTGCATATTGCATAACTTCCTAAGAGATAGGCAAAGAGAGATGGATGATATAATGCTAATTGACGTGGATAATCAGATAAATGATGCTGCCATTGAACATCCAGATGATCCAAACATGATTAGACATGTTGAATCAACAACTGAGTGGAACAACAAGCGAGATACCTTAACTAATCAGATGTGGGCAGATTACCAAATGAGACGCCGGGGAGCCAATCATTGAATTCATTCATTTATATGTTCATACAATTCATATGTCTATTTTTTGTCTCTCTTTCTTGGGATTCTACCTTCGTCTCATACATGTATTGTTGCCTGCAGGAAGGTATGGACGTGGAGAAGAAAGGTAGAAACTACCTTACCTGGACGGATGAAATGGATAAGGCAATTCTGAATGTGTTTGTGGAGCATTACAACAGAGGTGATCATGCTCAAAATGGGTGGAACCACATGTTTACACTGCAGTTGTCAACAATGTTCATGTCAAGTACTCAAGTGCAATGTGGATATCACAAAGGAGAATGTCATGTCAACCCTCCTCTCCTAAAGAAATACTTGATGCTCGCAATGCAATTGCGGGACTGGATGATGATGGCCTGTTGGCAGCTTATGATATCCTCATACCAGATGACCGCAAGTTCAAGGCTCTTATGGCGCTGGCTGAAAGAATGAAGAAGAAATGGATCCTCAAGCAAATCAACCAATGAAGGTATGTTGCTAGAAATGGACTGCTCATGTTCCTCTTAGTTGACTAAATAGAGTAGTTTAGTTAACCTGTGTCCCTTGCCTTTTAATTACTGTGCATTACATGGCTAACTGAACCTGAAGGGTCTCCAGTCAGCTAAAACTGGATATTTATAATTTCCCTGTTGCCTTATTTCTACTATAACTGGTATTTCTACTATAGTTGCCCTGTTGTTGTTGAACTGGATAAGTAGCTGGCTAGGAATTGTTCTTCACTTTTGCTCTGTTATCTGTAAGCAGTAGTTGTACTCGTGCTGGATGGAAGTTGATGAATGATTGTCAATGCTTCGTTGACTCTTTGCTGCAAGAACGGAATTGCTTCTTTTGGTAAACTGAGATTTCAAGATTAATGATTCACATGACTCAACTTTTGACCTCTCCGCCTAATCTGGTGCATTCTTCGTCTTATTTTGTATGTACTTGTCATGTTTAATGTCTACCTAAAGTTTGGGATTGAATTTGGGACTATCAAACTAAAAACATAAGAAGAAAGAGTTGAGGGAAATAAATTATGTGAAGGATTACGCGAACGTCGTGCAGTTCGTAGCCATTGTTTGCTTGTGTGCCAGCTGCTGGCGCAGCAACATTAGAAGATCTCGTGCTGAAGTTTATCATTCATATGTGTGTGTGGTTCAAATGACATTTGAGTTGTAGGATCGATCCCTGGTTATCTTTGATGACATTTCTCTGCACTTTATTCATATGAAAACATCATTGGAGATCAGATCACTAAACTAAACAAGGTTCATTTCATGGAGCTAGTATATCTGCACTTGTGCAGCAGGGGGCAAAAGCTCCTCACCTTTGTCTGTACCGTGGGATTGAGAGGGGAGGAGAGGGAGGGAGGGAACACGCTTGATGATCTCTACTGATGTACCCCTACAAAAATAGATAACTAGAAAATGTTGTTTTAAGTGTCTCATGGAAAATGTTGTTTGGCCTTCTGGCTTCATTGTTTCCCTGCAGATATCATGGATTGAGAAGTCATATATTTTCTTCTATACAATAAGCTACCACATTGATGTTTTACATTCCAAACAACATTTCAGTGAGAAAGACAACATTGATGTTTCACAGTTTACATCTTTCCTTCTATGCTGCAGAAAGTAACTAGGGAGAAGAATATATTGGCAGAGAGGCCGAAAAATGCTGAAGCATAGAAGAAACGATTTGATGATGAATTAAAGTGGCATGCAGCTGAACACAGGCTCGCGAAGAGATTAGAAAATCACTTGAGGCTGAAGTAAGGAAAAATCAAATTGCTCAAAGAAATAAATAAAGTTGGACAAAAATCGAGGGAGAAAAGAAAGAAAAAGAAGATAATTGCTTGATGCGAAGCTTACATGGATGGAATGTTGTCAAAACTGCAAGTTTGCCAGGTTTGCGGCCTTGCTAGTTTTATGTTATCAAAATAGATAATTTCATCTTCTCCAATGTTCCAGAGAGACAGTACTTTTGAGCTGAACTATGAAATATCAATATATAGTGTTCTGGTAGAAAATAAAATACATACACATAAAAACAAAGTAGACAAGGGCAGCCTGGTGCATGTAGCTCCTGCTTGCGCAGGGTCCGGGGAAGAGTCCAACCACTTTGGGTCTATTGTACGCAGTCTTTCCCTACATTTCTGTAAGAGGCTGTTTCCAGGACTTGAACCCGTGACCTCATGGTCACAAGGTCACAAGGCAGCATCTTTACCACTGCGCCAAGGCTCCCCTTCTATAAAGAACATTATTTCCCTGCATATTGGAATCTCTAAAAAGACCTATATTTAGGAACGGAGGGAGTAGAAAGTATCATCTTCAAATTTAAATTGTAACCATGCATATATGAAACTTGACGCGGCCCTACTATGAACTGCCATAAAAACAAAGTACGCAAGGGTAGAACAAGTAACATGTAAAGCCATTTTGAAGTAGTAGTAGTCTTGAAAATTTGAAATTGTATCCATGCATAGATCAAACTGGGAGGCTGTACTTTTTCTGGGGTGCCAGTTTAGAATGTTTTAAACTATTTGTTTTCCGTTTCTTATAGTTTCCGTGTTTAGATAATTGTTGGTACCCTGATATGGGAAAGATAATGTAATGACTAATGAGCCAAAAACACTAACTAAGAAAGTGTGGTGCGCCCAGGTTAACGCAGCCAACTTAGGCATCAAACCGAACACCTATATCGTTGCTATCCAAGTTAGATCAAATTTGTCCTGACTATTTATTCATACATTAGAAATTTTGCATCAGAACATGACTGCATGTTGTATTTACTGTTGTATCTTGTTATTGCAGCAATATATTCGCACTCTGGAAGCATCACTCCAAGAAGAGATGGCTCGGCATGCCCCACATTATGGTGTGGAGCTTTGTCATTGGAGGAGCTTGAGGCCCTTGCAAACATCCACGAGCAGAGTGTAAGACAGATCCATACAATCAAGCAAAGGAAAGACAACAGCCATCTCTTGTATTGATGGCGAGCCCGGATAATTGAAACAAGCAAGATACCATCTCTTCTTTAACTGAACTGAACAGAGCAAACCTCAACCGATGCGGCCAAAGAGCAAGTGGACTGAACTGCTCTCCCTTACTATGAATAAAACGGAGAGTAGAACCGAACACTTGAAGCTCTAATTACCAGTATCCGTCAAGGGGCTTCATGTGGAATAAGCTGCAATAACAGAGCTCCGATGGAACTATCAGGTGCAAGTGGAAAGCTATGGAAATGGTTGATATCACCCAGTGCTTGATTATTTCGAAAAGCACTGGGATTCTTTTCTCTTTCGTTTCATTTCATTTCATTTCAAAAAGGTGCAACATGAGGACGTGTTTCATGTTTTGTCGTCCATTGTTGTGTTGGACCTTGTAGATACACATCGGCGGTACAATTTTTCTTTTTGCTGCATTGAGATTCAAGATAATGTTCTTTTTAGATGGATTAGAGAGTGTTCATACTGTTGCAAGTTGATTGTAAAGGAACGAGAGAGACAACCATCAGAGACAAATGAATCGAAGTATCTCTTATTGATGTTGGATTGTACACATATATACATGGTGAACAGTCACCTCGGAGGGATACGTCGGTTCCTAGAGGTGTCTTTCCAGGGAGCAACCGTCGGAGATGGTTTCCATAAAACGTAGGACACCACGTGCGGGAGATGGTTTCCATAAAACGTGGGACACCACGTGCGACAGGAGCGGGGATTCCCCTAATAGCCGTCAAGATTATTATTTTAACACTCCCTCTAATCACCGCTTGACATAAGAATACATCATCATCATCTATATCTATATCTATACCTACTAATAAAGAAAGATACGTTTCGCCAATTTTTTTATCCGTTCACCATCGAAAAGATTTTTTTCTATCCGAGGTGGTACTAAATTTTATGCATCTATCTGCTAGAATTTTTTTTTCCAGAATTTTGTATGTGGGCCACGCGCTGTGGCCCAGCAAAGCTAGCCCACTTATATTTTTGCGCAGGCAGCTGCAAAAATTCTATTTCTCGCACAAGGCGACAAATAGTTGTACCTTAGCAGAGGACAAACAATAATGGACTGGCCCATTTTCATTGTTTTTGTGTTTTATTTTTATTTTTATTCTTCTTCCCCTATCTCTTTTTTAACTTGCAATTTTATTTTTTATAGAATATATTTCATAAATGCAAAATTCTCAAAAAATTCAGAATTTTTTTAAATAATCAAATTGTAGAAAATGTTCATAATTACGAAATTTTCTTGCTATTTTCAAAAATATTTGGAACATGAAAATAGTTTCCCATTCTTCCAAAAACTTTTATTATTTTTCAAAATGGTCGAGATTTCTAAGAAAATGGCAATTTAAAAAATGCTCCAAATTCGAAAAATATTCTTGTGTTAGTTAAATTTTCACAATGGAAATAATATTAAAATATTCATATTTTTGAAAAAATGTTATGAATTTCCAACACATGTTCCCATTCTAAAAAATAGTTCACAAATTCACATGTTTTTATAAAAAAGTTGGTGTATTCAAAAAATGTTTATATGTTTTAAAAGGTGTTCTTGTTTCCAAAATAAAATCACGTTTTTTTGAAAGTGTACATAATTTACAAAAAAACTATTCAGAATTTTTAAAAGGTTCATGTTTCCGGCAATATTCAGAAAATACATACCTTAAAATCTCCTCAATAGAAAGGAGAAGCAGATTGAATAATTCATGGGCCTTTTCTGGCGTACGATAATGTCACAAAATTCTTAGCTGCCCTCGATCAATGAATGGAAAAGTAGCAGATTGATTACTTCACACCCGGCAAAACCGAGAACCTAAATATCCCTTTTTCACATGCACACAGGGTCTTGCTTGCACATATAATTCTCACAAACTTTAAATGTATACTAATTTTTCTCCCGTTGCATCGCACGGACATATGTGCTAGTCTTGATTAAAGACTCCTCCAGAAACCCTGTGGGAAAAATGGAGGGAATAGAGTAGGATATGCTGGTAAAACTCCTTCAAAACCAGTGGGAAAATAAGGAGAAAATGATCCAACATATAATGATTATTGACTCTGTTAACTCAATATGAAGTAATTCCACTTAGAAGTCAATAAATATGTCATATATACCTCCCTAAAAACCCCGATGGGGAAAACGGACATTATGACATATGACCTTGTGTTGATATTACCTCATTAAAAACCTTTATGAGAATCTATATAGTAAACTCATGAAGAAAAAAAGAGTATAATATGATGCATTGAGCAGGAACAATTCAGGAAGATACTCCCCCTGATTTCTTGCAAATTCCGAAGTCGTCATATACCAATTCCATTAACACATTTCTGGGACATAGGTAGAGACATGGTGAACAAATAAGTCGCATCGATTTGACTTGCAAGATATGCAATATAGTGATATTGCTTATTATTTAACCTGTTTGCATCCGGGCAACACAAGAAAAATTATCGTTGAGATAATGGTTGGTGGATGTAGCCATGAGGTCTATTTCGAAGACTCTTCATGAGAGAGCTACCACACCTAATAGGAACACTAAGCTTGTCTATGATCTGACATAGTGGAGATCTGATCGATGTATCCAATGATATTGGTGTTCACATTTTTGTGAAACTGAAAAATCAGGACAAGATTTTTGATGCCTTGGAGATATCGAAAGATATTCTTGAGTACCAACCAATTTGTTTGGTGGATCCAATGACATTATGGAACGTTGAGTCCCAATATCTCATTTCCATCTTCTCATGGTCTAAATAGATCTTTCTCTATGTCTAGAGAATGAACTACCATGGGAGTTATGAATGGATAAGATTTGTCCACAATGAATTTCTCCAATATATTTTGGATATAGACAACATAGTATACCATAATGTATGAATGAAGGTGCTCAATTTGTAGTAATGAGCGGTATTTTGGTTTATCCAAATCCTTCATTTTAAACTCCGTCATTTAGATGATTACACGTGTCATCATTGCAGACACACAAACATGGATAATCATCATTGTAGGAGTAATCCTTGTGAATAAGGAACTCACTACGTCGGTTGTACCAAATGTACCGACAACAATAAGCCATATCGTGACTTATTGATTTTACACAATGTATGTTGCGTTTTGTATTTCGATTCAGAATTGAGATTCCATCGGGAATCAATCATATATATCTGAATCTAGTGATCCACATGGATATGTAATCACTACATCTATCAACTGCAGAGATAGATGATTTTGTACTGCCAATGATATAAGTTATGGGAAAGAGATTCCACCTCTGGAGAATAGTTGGGTATCTGCGTGAACCCTTGTGCTACAATACTTGCTCTTTGTTTCACCACCTTGTTGTTCTCAATTCCGTTTCTAGAAGAAAACTGGTGTAGGTATTGCTTATGAATACCTTCCCATTATTGAGCAAGATCATTTCTACCTAGATTATACCCTTTGCTTGAGTTCAGTCCGAGTGTTGTTCACACTTTGCCATGGCCATGGTCTTTGGATCTGAATCACTTGAAATGTTTTTTAATCTAGTTGAGAAATGTATGTCGACAATTGTAGACTTCCGGTTATATGTTTCTCCAGAATCTATATATCAATATATAGTTGATGGAAATATCGTTACCCATGGTGGCTGCTCGCGATTTCCCAATGCAATTGAGTTGGGCATTCCGATGCCCCGGTCATTGTGTGCACTATGACCTAGGTTGGTGGAGGGTGTATACTACCCATTAGGTGTCTGTCAACGTGAAGTTGACTTGCATTTACTGATTCAAAAACCTTGATATCCTTGCTTGCGAGAAGCTGAATCCTGATGTATTTTTGCCATACATCTCCCCCTGTTGCATTGAATGGGGAGTGGAGTGGATTTTGCTGGTACCTCCACTCTTTCAGGCATACTTTTGCAGGATTGTAGGATTGTGTGACACCTTTATACCCAGTAAATGAATCTGGCAGGATATTTGCAGTGTGTTGCAAATCTTCTGAACGCATGGTTCAGATCTTTGAGTATGTGGATTTGAGGCAGAAATGTGTTCAACATTCCACTAATTTCCTGGAATTCTTTATGGTACTTGAAATCTCCCCCTAATGCCTGGATATGTTCCTCGTTGAATCAACATACTGACCTCGAATAACTCCCCATGCGAGGGGCTTGAGGTATTGACGGAAATACAGTTATTCCTCACATAGATCCCAACTATATGTTTAGGGGCCAATGATGTATGCCGGGTGGTGATATCGGTATGCAACCGAATTACCGCAGATAGGAAATACTTGGTAGATATCCACATATCAAAGATAGAGGGGAATAATATTATGCAGTTCTTCATGAGCGTGTAAAACCGCATGACTCCAATGTAAAGTTGGTAAGTTGCAATTCCAAAGTAAAGATAATGCAATGAGCTTAACTCTTTGGATAGGATTCTACCAAGCCATTTTGAGTGTACACATTAGGACAAACTGTTAAACTTCAATCCAAAGGCCATAGAGAAGATCCTCAAGGAGAATTCTGCAGTGTTATCCATTCGATTTGCTTAAAATCATTGTCAGGATAATGAGCCAATGGTTTCGTGTGAATAAAGCACACGCTTAAGACCATCATGTAGATATGTCTTTTAGAACCATGGAATACTTGAATAGTCTACTCAATGGTTGGGAAGATCCACTTACCTCGACTTGATGCATTCAAGGAGTCTGAGTGGTTCAGCGTAGACTTTAAGGTGTGCGAGCCTTAAAATTAGCTTCCCTGTGTCACTTGTAGTGCACATAAAATCCAAATATTATTAGAATTTAGCATCATAATAATCATAAACTATTGGAATTGCTGATAGTTTCGGTTTCAACCCAATGTCTCGACGACCAAGGCGAGTATGCCAAGTTTGTCATGTACAGGACACTCTGGAAAACTATCTCGTACACAACATGTGCTACGGGTTGTGTCGTATGTGTAGTACAATCCAGATGATACACAGAGAATGTGCTTACCATATCGGTTGCATATGGTAAGGAGAAGTTATTTCTCTTTATTGTCATCATAAGTTTCACTATGGAAACTATTTTGATGGATACCTCTATAGTTTATTAGTAGGGTACGAGTTAAATCTGGGAAGCAATAAAGAATCCCGACGTTACTCGAGTACCCACAGGGATAGTAAATATGACTTGATTTGAGCCAACAAATACCTCATCACGTTTAGCGATTTAAATATCTCCTTTCTCTCAATGAGAGTGGAAACATTGGACTTCCCCGAGTATAAAGTTTGTGGTGCATATGTCCACAAGGCACATATCATTTTTCATCGGATTGACTCCCGTAGAAATCTATATATAGACATGAAGATTCTCAATATGAAAATCACTGTCAGATATATAGAATACATACAAATGTATTTTTATCAAAGTGTTGATATAGTATATTGTGATATACAATATATGATGACAACAATAATCATGTTCTTATTATAACATCATAAATGGACATAAATAAATAGATCGCCAAGGAGACTAAGGGACTAAATGTATAGTCTCCAAACATGTCGGTTGATGCATATTCAACCATCATGCTCTCCATGCTCATAGGGTCTCGTGACAACTTGATGGTGTCAGGTTGAGGGTTTGAAGTGAGTTTCAAACCATTACCCTTGAGGTCCTTTGCGTCCCGGTGGCGTGGCTTGGATTGCACGTGCTATCCCATGGGATGCAAGACTGATCTTGATGTCCATGACACGCTTAAGTAGGTTGTGGGCATTGAGGGCAAGAGCCTCAAATTGTTAGCCATCGATTACTTATAGGGGCAAGCCAGAGATAATTAATTTACAATAAGTAAATTAAAAATCATCATGGTTTTGTGATAAGAATGCAAAAATTTGACTCAAGTGTATAACTTGAAAATGCTCAACCTCAATTGTGGGAACATAACACATTGAAGATCATACATATCTCACAGTAATAGAGATAGTCTGCACATGGGCGGTAGATCCAACTCATTACCTTGTGTTTTCCTAATATAATGAGGGAGATGTTATTGTCAAAAATTTACAAGTTTGTTGTGCGGGAGAAATCAATCTCGACCTCTATTACATGTTCATGAAGAATGGCAATGTGGTAAACACATAGAACATATCATCTTCGGTGAAAAATCGGTAATTTATTTATATTACAGATTGTGTAATATAAATACATCTTAATGTTGCAAAATTGATAAATTTCAAGAAGGTGGCTCGAAATCATTAGTGTGAATCTCAAATTGTTAAGGATGATACCTTGAATTTTGCATATGTATATGCAAGAAATTGACAATCTCAATTGCAAATAGACGTATTATTCTTGACACGTGTTTAACATGGAAATAGATACATCATAAAAATATTCCGGAATACTGCGTACTCAACAGAGAAACAATACTATAAAGGTACTGAATATACTTTGAAGAGATTTAAAATCTCAATTGCAAATAGACGTAATTAATCTCGACACGTGCCAAACATGAAAATAGATTACATCAATTTAGGATCAGGAATACATCGGTACTCAACAGAAAACAGTACTAAAATAGTTGTACTGAATTTAACAATCTAAACAGGAATAAAACTACTGCTTGAACTAGTGTTATTTGCTCACATATTGAACTAGTACTAATGCATCGATCAAGCAAATACTCCATGGGTGCCCAGCGACCACACATGGGCTCCAGGCGACGTAGGGCAGTCCGGCGCTGGTCAAAGGAGTGGATAAGGAGAGCCAACAGAAGGAAAAAAAAAATCCCAGCGATTCATCCCCAAACTCCCGATAGCACCGAGACGGACATCGCCATGGCCGCATCACAGGCGACGGGAGGAGCTCCCACCGCGCCTGTCCTCGTCGGAGGATCCTCCGGGAAGTGGAGTGCCTGGCGCGACGCCGTTGGAGACGACATTCACGAGCCCAAGCGCGGTCGGGCTCCACGCGCCGGCACGGCGGCCTCGGCCGCGACCGCTTGAAGGCGAAGCCGACGGCAGGCTGGAAAGGGTGGCCGGCGTCAGGGACGGTAGGCGCGGTGCTCCGGCATCAATAACCCCGTGGTTGGAGGAGCCAGAGGCCAGCGTGTCGCGGGCGGCGACCTCGACGACCGCGGGGGTCGGAGATGGCAGCGGCGGTGGCGCGGCTTCCTCCACGACCGGCTCGGTCCTGACGTCGAAGTTGTACTGATGCAGGGGGCATACGACCCAGCCGTGTACCGAGCACTAAAATGGCGGCGGCGGCGCGGCCAGCGCCGGGTCATCCTCGAGCCTTGGTGCTGCCGGACCGGCGAGAAGCCAGGCGGGCACATCGGGCTACAGAGGCGCAGGTGGCTGCACAGGCTGGTTCGACGGCCCGTGCCGTTCCGGTGGTGGCGACGAAGATCCTGGTGGCGCTGGTTTCGACCTCCACGCCGGAAACGGCAAAGGTCGCGCACACGACGGTGGAAGCGGCGATGTCCGCCCACACCGTGGCGACAGTGACGTGCGATGAAGCGGCGGCGACGGCCGGCGTCGCGAGCCAGGCGAAGAAGAAAAAATACAGGAAATCATGCATTTTTTCCTTCTCACCTTTTGCCTGTTCTTCCGCTTCTTCTCGTCGGAATCGCTCTCGCGAGCAGTGCTGATAACCTGTTGCAAGTTGATTGTAAAGGAACGAGAGAGACAACCATCGGAGACAAATGAATCGAAGTAGTATCTCTTATTGATGTTGGATTGTACACATATATACATGGTGAACAGTCACCTCGGAGGTCTCTCTCTCTCTCAAAAAAAAAAAAAAAACAGTTACCTCGGAGGGATACGTCGGTGAGCGTTGCTACACGGACGACATTTCACGCACGATACATAGACGACACTGCATATCCCACCATTCATGCATCAGACCAAAGTGCACAAAGCTGTTGGATTAGGCATCGTGCATGTATCGTCCCAGTATTTGTCGTCTATGAAGTAGTTTCGTACGTCGGTTCCTAGAGGTGTCTTTTCAGGGAGCAACCGTCGGAGATGGTTTCCATAAAATGTGGGACACCATGTGCGGCAGGAGCGGGGATTTTCCTAATAACCGTCAAGATTATTATTTTAACACATACTACCTCTATAAACTAATATAATATAAGAGCGTTTAAAACAATAAAGTAGTATTCTAAACGCTCTTATATTAGTTTACAGAGGGAGTACATACAACAGTGATCAAATGTGTTGGCACCCCATCCAGCGACTCAAGTGGACAGGTGGCGACGGCTGATCTGCCTTGTCACGGAAGCGTGGTGGATTCGGTTTCTTGCTGGCAGGAAGACTTTGTTTTAAGTGTGTTTTTAGTCTTTGTCCCGTTCAGGAAGACGAGACGGCGCTGTCTATCTGAAAATGAAATAAGGTTCTTTCCATTTAACCCTTGTTCTGATGGTGCGTCTAGCATCGTTGGAGGGTTTGTGAAGATATGTGTACGACTGATCTTGAAGGATTCGTTCGGTGGTATTTGTTCGTCTAAGTTCACGTGTCTACAGATTAGATCCTTTTGATCTACTGCATTTCCCTACAGTGGCAGTTGTGTGATGGTTCTATGGGTCTTAGCATGACAATTTTTGATTGCTAAGAGCATCTCCAATAGATGGTCCATATAGGATTTGTTCGGTGGTATTTGTTCGTTTAAGTTCACGTGTCTACAGATTAGATCCTTTTGATCTACTGCATTTCTCTATAGTGGCAGTTGTGTGATGGTTCTATGGGTCTTAGCATGACAATTTTTGATTGCTAAGAGCATCTTCAATAGATGGTCCATATTTTGGTCATGTAAACCGGTGATGTAAAATTTTACATCACCAAAAAGTGCTTTTTACATCTTCGAAAAAAGGCAACTCCAACAGATGGCCCAAAATGAAGAAAACTGCGCGGATGCTGTTCAACCATTGTACAACGCACATATTGCAAAAGACATCTAAAAACAACATAAAAAAATTATACATGTCCACAATATCAAATTATTACATAGTTCTTCAAATGCATGAGATCAAATGTAACACAAATGCAACACAAATACAACACAGTTTTGCACAATACGCCATAGTTTTCCACAAACAAATAATGAATCTATGCGGCTCTTTCGCTATACCATTTCCAATGCTCTTCCATCAAATCTTTCTAGAGTTGATCATGCACATCGGTGTCTCTAATCTCGATGTACACCTTCATGAAACGTCTGATCCGCTCTTCTTTTGACATGGGGTTAACACGAATGCCATCAACTGATAGAAGTTGTAATCTAAATTTTTCCACGCTCGTTCTCAATGATCATGTTATGCATGATCACACAAGCGGTCATGATGTACCAAAGGATCTTTTGATCCCAGAATCTATATGGTCCTCGCACAATAGCAAATTGAGATTGCAAAATCCCCAAATCCCTCTCAACATCTTTTCTAGCGGCCGCTTGTGCATCGTGAAAGATGAGTTCTTTCTTGCCTTCGGTTTTTGCAACCAGCTTGACAAATGTACTCCACCTCGGGTAGATCCCATTTACAAGATAGTACCCATAGTTGTATGTGCGATCATTTGCTTTGAAGGTCACCGGTGGTGCTTCTCCATTTGCTAACTTGGCAAACAAAGGTGACCGGTCGAGCACATTGATGTCGTTGCAAGATCCAGGCATACCAAAATATGCAGGCCAAATCCATGTTTCATGATCGACAACTGCCTCAAGAATGATAGTGGCATCCTTCCCACGACCCTTCAATTGTCCATGCCATGCTTTTGGGCAGTTCTTCCATTTCCAATGCATGCATTCCACAGACCCGAGCATACTTGGAAACCCTCGAGCTTTGTTCATCTCCAAAAGCCTCTGAGTGTTCTGAGTGATACATCTCTAACATATCTATAATTTATGAAGTATTCATGCCATGTTTACAACAAATTTATATGGTTTTGGTATGATTTGATTAGAGCTAACCCGGACTGACGCTATTTTCAGCAGAACTATCGTGGTGTCGTTTTTTGTGCAGAAATAATAGTTCTCGGAATGGGCTAAAAGTTTATGGTGATTTTTATGGACAAAAGGAGACCCCCGAAGCACCGGAGCTAGGCCAGAAGAGTCCTGAGGAGGCCACAAGCCTCTAGGGTGCGCCCTGGGGGGGCCTGAGGGCTTGTGGGCCCCTCCCCCCTGACTTGTTTCCAACGCCAAAAATTCTTATAAATATAGAAACCTCTGAAAAGAACCCTAGATTGGAAGTTTCGCCACCGCAAGCCTCTGTAGCCACGAAAAACCAACCGGGAGCCCGTTTCGGCACCCCGCTGGAGGAGGAAATCATCACCGGAGGCCTTCTTCATTAACCCGGCGGTCTCCATGACGAGGAGGGAGTAGCTATGCGTTTGATCTCTCTCTCTCTCTCTCTCTCTCTCTCTCTCTCTCTCTCTCTTGCTCTTGAATTGGCACGATCTTGATGTACTGCGAGCTTTGTTACTATAATTGGATCATATAGTGTTTCTTTGCCTCTACCTTCTTGTGATGAATTGAGTCTTGCTCTTTGAGGTTTCATCATGTTGGATCGAGTATTGGATTTGAGAACACTTGATGTATGTCTTGCGATGGGATATCGGTGGTGACAATGGGATGTTCTATTGATTCACTTGATGTATATTTTGGCACTTAACTCGCGGGTTCCCGATGTGACATTGGGGTAATCTATGCATAGGGGTTGATGCACGTTTTTGTCATACGTTCTCTGATAGAAACTTTGGGGTGATTCTTTGTTGCATGTTGAGGGATTGTTATGTGATCCCATTATGTTATCATTGTTGAGAGAATTTGCACTAGTGAAAGTATGAACCCTAGGCCTTGTTTTCAAGCATTGCAATATCGTTTTTGCTCACTTTTGTTACTAGGCACCTTGCTGTTTTTATATTTTCAGATTACAAAAACCTATATCTACTATCCATATTACACTTGTATCATCATCTCTTCGCCGAACTAGTGCACCTATACAATTTACCATTGTATTGGGTGTGTTGGGGACACAAGAGACTCTTTGTTATTTGGTTGCAGGGTTTTTTGAGAGAGACCATCTTCATCCTACGCCTCACACGGATTGATAAACCTTAGGTCATCTACTTGAGGGAAAATTGCTACTTTCCTACAAAACTCTACGCTTGGAGGCCCAACACGAGTCTACAAGAAGAAGGTTGTGTAGTAGACATCAAGCTATTTTCTGGCGCCGTTGCCAGGGAGGTGAGTGATTTTAAGGTATATCTTTAGATCTTGCAATTGAATCTTTTACTTTCTTGTTTTATCACTAGTTTAGTCTATAAAAAGAAAACTTCCAAAAAAAAGGAATTGAGGTTGCCTCATATGCTTCATATTTTTAATGTCTTTCATGATGATGGAAAGGAAAATTGTGCCAAAGTGTTAGAAGAAGAAGTCAATAAAATGTTTGGAACTAAATCTTTGAATGATGAGCATGATTGAAATGTTATTGGTATGAATTCTTTGAATATCCATGATGCTAATGATATGCAAAGCCACAAGCTTGGGGATGCTATGTTTGATGAGGGTAATATTTTTAGTCCCCCAAGTTTTGATGAGCAAATTTACTATGATGAAAGAATGCCTCCTATTTATGATGATTATATTGATAAAAGTGGATTTGGAGAGGTCATGACTTTATTTAATGATGATTCCACTATTTCGGAAGAGGCTCCAATTGATTATGAGAACAAAGTTGCTATCTATCATGATTATTGTGATGACATGTATGCTATAAATAATAATTATAACCATGAAACTTGTCATCATGATTTTAATTTTCAATTGGACTATGCCTCACATGATAGTTATTTTATTGAGTTTGCTCCCACCACTATCGATGATAATAAGTTTGCTTATATGGAGAGTAATAAATTTTTTATGCTTATGAATCATGAAAAGAATGCTTTATGTGATAGTTATATTGTTGAATTCATTCATGATGCTACTGAAAATTATTATGAGAGGGGAAGATATGCTTATATACATCACAATAATATCAGGTTTCCTTTCTGTGTGTTGAAAGTTTTGAAGTCATGCTTGTTTTGCCTTCCTATGATAGTTGATTCTTGTTCCCATAATTGTTTGCTCACAAAATCCCTATGCATAGGAAGTGGGTTATAATTAAATGTGCTAGTCATATGGTTCATGATGCTCTATTTGTGTTTCAATTCTTTACTTCTTTGTGAGCATCATTGAAATCATCATGCCTAGCTAAAAGGCATTAAAGAAAAGTGCTTGTTGGGAGACAACCCAATACTTATACCTACTGTTTTTGTGTGTTAACATGATTAAGCTACTGTAGTAATCATGCTTTATAGTTTTTTTTCAATAAAGTACCAAGTAAAGCCTTTGGGATAGTGTGGATGATAGTTGACTTGATTCTGTGCAAAAACATAAACTTTTGCTTCCAGTAACAAAATTGTTTAAATTCACTAGAACATGATAAAATTCTGATTTTTTACACATGATTGTTATACAAATTGCCTACGTTGTCCTAATCTTTCAGAATTGTTGGAGTAACAAAAGTATGGTTGTTGTTCAGATCATTATAGATTGTTCTGTTTTTGACATATTCTGTTCTCAATGCATAGTTTGCTTATTTTCTAGTTTCTATGGCTTATATTGCTCAATATAAATTGTAGCAATGATATGGTACAGTAGACATTGTGTGAGAACAATTATGAATCTTATCTTAACAATACCAAAGTGAATGATTTGTATTTATTATACTAACCCATCCCACGAATTTCCATTAAGTTTTGCGTGATTGAAGTTTTCAAGTTTTGGGTGAGATGTCGATATGAGAAGAATAAGGAGTAGCAAGACCCTAAGCTTTGGGATGCCCAAGGCACCCCAAGGTAATATTCAAGGAATAGCCAAGCAACCAAGCTTGGGGATGCCCCGGAAGGCATCCCCTCTTTCGTCTCCAACAATATCGGTAACCTCACTTGGAGGTATATTTTTATTCATCACATGAGTTTTGCTTGGAGCGTCATTTTATTTTGTTTAGATTTGCTTGCTGATATTTATAATATTTTTTGTATCTTTTACTTCAATAAAAATGTCAAGTATAGCCTTTACAATGCTTATTTTGCAAGTCTATATGTTGCTGTTTTGAAAACAAAATTTTTTCTATCATTGTCTGAATTCTTCTTGAAAGTCATAACGTGATAAAATATTGAAATTTTTACACAATGAGCTACAACAAATTTTATACAGTTTGGTAATTTTTTAGAATTTTTGGATTTAGGGAAGTATGATTCCTCTTGCATTCTTTACAGACTGTTCTGTTTAGACAAATTGCTGTTATGTTTGCATTGCTTGCATATGTTTGCTTGTTTACTGATTCTATTTGAGGATACGAGTGTTAAATATGCGGAGGCATTTAGTATGCAATGTTAAATAATAATTTTAGCGATTTGATACAATAGAGAATGATAAGGTTTTGCATTGATTTATACTAACTTATCTCACGAGTTCTTGTTGAGTTTTGTGTGGATGAAGTTTTTGAGATTTACGGAAACTGTGATATTAAAAGAATTAAGGAGACACAAAAGCTCAAGCTTGGGGATGCCTAAGGCATCCTGAGATAATATTTCAAGAAGTCTCAAGCATCTAAGCTTGGGATGCCCGGTTGGCATCCCACCTTTCTTCTTCGACAATGATCAGTCAGTTTTGGTTGAGCCTAAGTTTTTGCTTCTTCACATGATATGTACTATCCTTGGAATGCCATTTTATTTTGTTTTTCTTGCTATTTAAATAAAATACTTAAGATCTGAAATTTTTAAATGAGAGAGAGTCTTCACATAGCTACTTAATTATTTGAGTACTCATTGATCTTCACTCATATCATTTGGAGTAGTTTGTCATTTACTCTCGTGCTTCACTTATATCTTTTTGAGAGTCTTATAAATATTATGGCAATTTTTTAGGTTACGAATTTAGTCCTAATATGATGGGTATTCAAGAGGGATATAATAAAAACTTTCATAAAGAGCATTGAATATATGAGAAGTTTGATTCCTTGCATTTGTTTTGAGATATAAATATGGTGATATTAGAGTCATGCTAGGGAGTCATTGTGGATTGATAGAAATACTTGTGTTAAACTTTGTGATTGCCGTAGAATGCACATATGGTGAACCATTATGTGATGAAGTCGGAGCATGATTTATTTTTTGATTGTCATCCTTTGTGTGGAGGTCGGGAGCGCGTGATGGTTAACTCCTACCAACCTCTCTCCTAGGAGCATGCGTATTAGTACTTTGTTTAGATGGCTAATAAACTTTTGTAATAAGTATGTGAGTTCTTTATGACTAATGTTGAGTCCATGGATTATACACACTCTCACCCTTCCACCATTGCTAGCCTCTCTAGTACGGCGCAACTTTTGCCGGTGCATTAAACCTACCATATACCCTTCCTCAAAACAGCCACCATACATACCTATTATGTCATTTCCATAGCCATTCCAAGATATATTGCCATGCAACTTCCATCGTCATTGTCATATTGCTTTGCATGATCATGTAGTTGGCATAGTATTTGTGGCTTGGCCACCATTCATATTTTTTATACATGTCACTCTTGATCATTGCACATCCCGGTACACCGCCGGAGGCATTCACATAGAGTCATATCTTTTGGTCTAGTATCGAGTTGTAATTCTTGAGGTGTAAGTAAATAAAAGTGTGATGATCATCATTATTAGAGCATTGTCCCATGTGAGGAAAGGATGATGGAAGCTATGATTCCCTCACAAGTTGGGATGAGTCTTTAAAAAATTAAAAGAGCCCAAAGAGCCCAAAATAAAAAAAAGAGGCCAAATATCCCAAATAAAAAAGAGAAAATAAAAAAATGAGAGAAAAAGAGAGAAGGGACAATGTTACTATCCTTTTACCACACTTGTGCTTCAAAGTAGAACCATGTTCTTCATGATAGAGAGTCTCCTGTTTTGTCACTTTCATATACTAGTGGGAATTTTTCACTATAGAACTTGGCTTGTATATTCCAATAATGGGCTTCCTCAAATTGCCCTAGGTCTTCATGAGCAAGCAAGTTGGATGCACACCCACTTAGTTTTCTTTTGAGCTTTCATACACTTATAGCTCTAGTCCATCCATTGCATGACAATCCCTACTCACTTGCATCGATATCAATTGATGGGCATCTCCATAGCCCATTAATTTGCCTAGTTGATGTGAGACTTTCTCCTTTTTGTCTCCTCCACCATATTCTATTGCACCTATAGTGCTATATCCATGGCTCACGCTCATGTATCGCATGAAAGTTGAAAAAGCTTGAGAACATTAAAAGTATGAAACAATTGCTTGGCTTGTCATCGGGGTTGTGCATGATGAACTATTTTGTGTGATGAAGATAGAGCATAGCCAGACTATATGATTTTGTAGGGATAACTTTCTTTGGCCATGTTATTTTGAGAAGACATGATTGTTTCATTAGTATTCTTGAAGTATTATTGTTTTTATGTCAATATTAAACTTTTGTTTTGAATCTTATGGATCTGAACATTCATGCCACAATAAAGAAGATTACATTGATAAATATATTAGAGCATCTCCAGCCGTTGGCTCCCAGGGGGCGCGTAAAATCGCCGCCTAGGGGCGAGCCAGCGCCAAAATCAGCATGGGGGCGAGCGGGTTCCCAGCCGCCGGCCCCAGGGTCGCCCCCAGATGCGGGTATTTTTTTAAAAATGAAATTCGGCAAAGTTAGGCAAATTGGACAAAATATTTGGCTGAGTTCGGCAAACTGGACATATATTCGACATATTCGACATTACATAAGTTATTAAAAAAACACAACTAAGGGGCGAAGAAGTCGCCGATGTCGCTGCCATCCTCGTCGTCAGCCTTCTCCTCGACGCGGCCGCCCTTGCTGGACCCCTGCCCGGCGTCACCCTGGCGGACCGGTGGCAGTGGTGCGTCATCGTCGCTGTCGTCGAGGACGACGACGCCTCCCTCATCGTGGCCACGGTGCCGAGCGGCGAACTGCTCATAGGCACGGCACTGGCGCGCCAGCTCTGTGCGTGCCCAGTCTTCACGTGCCCACTTCAGGGCCGCCACGCCATCGAGCTCCTCCTTGACGCCGCCGGCGAGCCGGGGCTCCGTCTTCATGGCGGCGAGCCCCGGCTCCGTCTTTGGCTTGACGTAGCGCGGAGGAGCCAAGGAGGAGGCACATCTGCCGCCCTCGTTTATGACGATGCCGGCGCTGCGGGTGCGCCGGCCGAGCGGCGTCTTTGCTGCGGGCTCGGCCTTGACGCCGAACACCGCCGACGAGCCGGAGGAATAGGAAGAGGAGCGGGAGGAGGATTGAGAGGAGGAAGATGAGGAGGAGCCGAACCTCCTGGGCATCCATTGCCCACCGCTCCGGCGGGGGGAGGGGGTGGGGGCGGCCGCCGCGGCATGGTATGCCAACGGCGGGTCATTGGCGCCCTCGAGGTACTAGAGTACCTCATGGAGGGTGCGGCCGGGGGCGCACCACCATAGGTGGCGCCCCTCGCTGTTCTTGGTGCCCCCCACCACCGGCGCCCCGTTGGTGGACGCCAGCCGCTGCGCCTGCTGGCGCTAGAAGTACGTCGCCCATGACGCGTGGTTGTCGGCGGTGTACTGGGGGAGGGCGTGCTGCTCCTCCGTCAGGGACGCTCGCACGTGGTCGACCTCGGCGACGAAGATGGCGGGGCACGCGTCGATGTCCGGCACCGGGGAGATGGGGACGCCCCCGTTGCTAAGCCTCTACCCCGTCGGCCCGACGCGCATCTGCGGTGGCACCGGGATGTTCGCCTCGAAGAAGAGGTACACCTCCTACTCGTGGAGCGAGTGGCGGCCGAAGCCGTTGGCCGCCGCCGCGTTGCCGGGGAATCGCTCGACCATCGGTTTGGGCTTGGGCAGAGAGGAAAGGGAAGGAACGTCGGCGGACGGGGAGAGAGGTCGAGCTCGACGGCGGCTGGTGTGGCCAGAGGCGAGGGGGAGGCGCTGGTTTTATAGCCCCACGCCGTGTGTACGCATGGCGGGAGGGGAGGCGTCTCCGCGCCGCCCATGACACGCCACCCGTGAGGAATCAATGGCAAGGCTAACCGGCGGTAGCCTTGCCATTGGTTCCCCGCGGGAAACAGAGGCGTTACGAGGGAAGACGAGGCGCGTGTGTAATGCCCCGTATGTAACTTTCCATATTTGTAACTCCAACTCTTGCCATTTCCGGCTATGTGATATGATATTTCCTTTGTGGTTTGGTTTTGTCTTTCGTTTTGCATTTTTTTCATGTCATGCATTTCATCTCATGTCATCATGTGCATCTCATTTGCATTCGTGTTCGTCTCATGCATCCGGTCATTTTCCCCTTTGTCCGTTTCGCGATCCGACACTCCCACATGCACCCGTTGCACCCCTCTAATCTCATTTCATGAGCGGGAGAAAAACGTTCTCGGAATGGGTCAAGATTTTTCTAGTGGCTTTGGTACATCACCGGTAGGCCGCCTGTCAAATTTCATTCCATTTGGAGGTCGTTTGATGCCCCAACGGTTAATAGGGTAACCGCAAAAGCCTCTATTTCATTGCAGCCCAACACCCCTACAAAACAGCCCACTAGCCCATATAAACCCCCTCCATGCTCTCCGTCATTGGGTCACAATCGTGTGGGCGAAAACCGTACCTCATTTGGACTCTCCTAACTCCTCCAATCTATAAATAGACCCTCTCCCCCGATTTTTGCGGATGGAACCCTAGCCTCGCTCCCCTCACGCCGCCGGACGAAAACCACGCCGCCGGACGTGTTCACCGGCCATGTCTCCTCCACCAATCGGGCGTCACCACGTCTTCGACCCCGCCGCCTCAGCCTACCGCGCACCGCCACGCGCCTGCGCCCACTTCGCCGCCACCCGCGCAGGCCCACCGGGGCCCGAGCGAGGCCCTCTCCGCCCATCCGTCCCTGCCGCCCGACGACTCGCACCGCTGAGTCAATGCCGCCTCCCCACCGGCGCGCCTCCGCTACTCCGCCTTCCTCCGCCGCCGCGCCTCGCCGCCTGCTCGCCGCCGCCTCACCGTCGCCCGCACCGCGCCGCCGCTTCGCCGCTTGAGCTCCGGCGACCCCTTTCAACTTCGTCCGCCGCACCTCCTCATCTCCGGCCCCGCCTCAGGTTGCATGCCCACAAACCCTAGATCCGGATAAGGTTGACCTCGTTTTTTTCCAGAGTCTCCAATATTTTTGTTCCCTCTGCATCATGTCATAACTCCATGTCCGTAGCTCCGAATCTTGCATATGATATATCGAAATGTTCGTCTCGTGATGCTCTTAGTGTTAGCACCATTTGCATGCATGTTACTGTCCGTATTGATGCCATTATCCTCGTTGCAAAAGTGCTATATGATGTTGTTTGCTGGAATTCAACATAACTTGCTGATTTGTCATTTTCATTGCATTTTGTGTTGCATCCTATGAGTATGATGACTACATATTTTAGTAGCATAATCATGCCTTCTTTACTGTGGTGCAATCCATATATTTTGATATGCCCTATAGTAAGTTCATCAAGCTTTTGAAGTGGACTACTTGCTGTTAATGTTCTGTCAATGCTGAATCTGTAATATCATGTTGCTATGTTTGCTTGATGCTACCAATTAATCCATGCATAATCTGGAGATGCTTAGTTGACATGTTTTGTTTTCCATGTCACGCTCTATCATTTAGTGCCATTTGATGCCTTATATATGTCCTGTAGCATATGTTTTCATTGCCATGAACATGCCTAGATGATGTTCTAGTTTTCTGTTAACTTCATGATGCCATGTTGTGAGCTTGTTATTAATTGATCCATGCCTCTTTTGGAGATGCTCTAGTTACATGATTTGAAGTATGCTACGAGTATGCTATTAAAATGCGATGGTTGTTAATTTTGGACATCATATGCCTCTGTTCTATGCTTGCAAACATGCTATCATAATGTTGCTGTTTTACACTTGCTGAAACTGTTTCAACATTTAATCTTGTCATGTTGGTTCCCACTAATTCATGAGTCACATGTATATTATGCCTTCATGTTATTTGCTCTTTATTATGTGTACTTTAATGCCATATGCTTTGTTGTCTTGTTGGAATGCTTTAGCATAGTTTCATGATGCCCCCTAAGTGCTATGATGCTGTTAATCACAGTTTTGCATCATTCTTGTTTTGCTTGTGATTTGAAAACCGTGCATCCGTTTCCGGTGATCCTTATATCGATTTCGACCGAAATCACTCACTCTTTCCAGCGGCATACTTGGTTTGCCAGGTTTATGCCTTGATCATCTTTTCCCTTCCGGAGTACCCATATGCATTGCACATCATATCTTGCATTCCATGCCATGTCTTGCATCATGTTGCTTGTGAATTGCACCGTGATTGGTTGTTGTTACATTGCCTGTGTTCTTGCTTTGGGTAGAGCCGGGACACAAGTTTGCGAACGAGGAACCTATTGAGTATGCTAACGAGGAGCAAGCTTTCAACAACTCTGAGAACTTTGCAGGCAAGATGACCATTACCCTCGATATCACTTCTATCTTTGCTTGCTAGTTGTTCGTTCTATCGCTCTGTCACGCTTCCTACCACTTTGTTTACCATGCCTCCCATATTGCCATGTCAAGCCTCTAACCCACCTTCCTAGCAAATCGTTGTTTGGCTATGTTACCGCTTTTTCTCAGCCCCCCCTCTTATAGCGTTGTTAGTTGCAGGTGAAGTTGAAGATTGCTCCATGTCGGAACATGAACATGTTGGGATATCACAATATCTCTTATTTTTAATTAATGCATCTATATACTTGGTAAAGGGTGGAAGGCTCGGCCTTATGCCTGGTGTTTTGTTCCACTCTTGCCGCCCTAGTGTCCGTCATACCGGTGTTATGTTCCTTGATTTTGCGTTCCTTACGCGGTTGGGGTTATGGGACCCACTTGACAGTTTGCCTTGAATAAAACTCCTCCAGCAAGGCCCAACCATGGTTTTAACATTTTCCTACCTACTACCTATACTTTTCCCTTGGGTTCTGGAGACTCAAGGGCCATCTTTATTTAACCCCCCCGGGCCAGTGTTCCTCTGAGTGTTGGTCCGAACCGAGTAGACTGCGGGGCCACCTCGGGGAAACTTGAGGGTTGGTTTTACTCGTAGGATGTCTCATCCGGTGTGCCCTTAGAACGAGATATGTGCAGCTCCTATCGGGATTTGTCGGCACAGCCATGCAGTCTTGCTGGTCTTGTTTTACCATTGCCGAAATGTCTTGTAACCGGGATTCCGAGACTGATCGGGTCTTTCTGGGAGAAGGAATATCCTTCGTTGATCGTGGGATCTTGTGATGGGCTAAGTTGGGACACCCCTGCAGGGTATAAACTTTTGAGAGCCGTGCCCGCGGTTATGTGGCAGATGGGAATTTGTTAATATCCGGTTGTAGAGAACTTGACACTTGACTTATTTAAAATGCATCAACCATGTGTGTAGCTGTGATGGTCTCTTTTAGGCGGAGTCCGGGAAGTGAACACGGTTTGAGTTATGATTGAACATAAGTAGTTTCAGGATCATTTTTTGATCACTTCTAGCTTTAAGATTGTTGCGTAGTTTCTCTTCTTACTCTTGTACTCGTATGTTAGCCACCATTTTTGCTTAGTGCTTGCTGCAACTCCACCTCATTACCACATCCTACCCATAAGTTTAAATAGTCTTGATCTCGCGGGTTTTGAGATTGTTGAGTCCTCGTGACTCACAGATACTACCAAAACAGTTGTAGGTGCCGATGATACCAGTGCAGGTGATGCTACCGTACTCAAGTGGGAGTTCGACGAGGACTTGGTCGTTACTATGTTTCATTTCCTGATGATCAGTAGTGGAGCCCAGTTGGGACGATCGGGGATCTAGCATTTGGGGTTATCTTCTTTTCATTTGGATTTGTCCGTAGTCGGACTATGTGTGTACTCTGAATGATGTATGAATTATTTGTTCATGGTGTGAAGTGGCAATTGTAATCCAACTATTTATCTATCCTTGTTCTTGTACATGGGATTGTGTGAAGATGACTCTTCTTGCGACAAAACCAGAATGCGGTTATGCCTCTAAGTCTGCCTCGACACATGTGAGATATAACCGCATCGTGGGCGTGACAAGTTGGTAATCAGAGCCATCCCCGACTTAGGAGCCCCCCTGCTTGATTGAATCGCTGACGTTGTTGAGTCTAGAACAAAAATGTTTTGAGTCTTAGGATTATATATATATCAGAGAGTAGGATTCTTTTTACTCCTCAGTCCTTCGTCGCTCTGGTGAGGCGTAGATGTTTTGAATTTCCTCTCCTCAAATTTCACGAAATTGTTTTAGGATCACACGGGTATCTTGGGATCGTTCCGATATTCTTGTGACGAGAACATTGTTCTTGGTGCCTCCTGACATTTAGGGGTTGTGGCAGTGTCTCGGGGAGTTGAGCTCCAAGGTGTTGTCATCACAATTATATCGTCGCAGTTCTGGAATACCTGAGTTTCGCCGACATCGAAGATCTCCTTTATGCAGTTGTTGGTGAGATAACCTCGACGCCACCCAGTACTGGGGCGGGTGTTCGGGAGTATTGCCATAGCTCGTACGCCGGATGCTTTTCAAAGGTTGAGGTACACGATTTTCGGAGTTTTCTTGGCTATGTGTTGATGGATGGATACAACTGGATGTAGGGATTGTTAGTTTGGGTGAGATATATTGCTTCCCCTGTATCCCCAACACCAAATTGCATAACCAGAAAGTTTTGGGAGTTTTTAGGTGGGAATTCAAGTATCTCGTAGGATATCTTTCCAACAGACACATGATACGATATGGGGTCTACCATATGTTTGTTCCGGCTTATTCTGCAAGCCAATCCTTTGTTTTGTTTTATTTGTGGTATTCGAGTTGCTTCGATGTCAAGTGTTGATCCATACCTTCCCTAAATGGTGTTCTCATATTTCTATGAGAGTACTAATCCTTTTATTCATGCCGAATGGTCATGCCAATTCTTTTATAACCGGCATGCTTCTCTCCAGGCTAATACTATCATTTTTTTTGAATATAAACAGTAGGGTAAAACCCCACTACAACTTTTATTAAATTATCAGGGCATAAGAGTATTGTCTCAAGGGCTTGAGGTAAGCCCCTAAAGAAAAAGAAAAAAATAGAAAGAAAGAAAACAACAAAAAAGAGAGAAACTACTAAAAAACCTACCCTATCCCTGTATTTACAAGATTGATTCTAACCAAACTGAAAATTGAGGCAGTAATTTATTCTTCATCCTGAATTTCAATAGCTTGAGTTCCTCCAGATATATGTGCTTCCACCCTTGAAAAGAGGGGTTAATATGCTCAAAGATTTTGTTGTTTCTAGATATCCAGATAGCCCAAGAACCCAGGATAATAATCTCCATGAAGAAAGGAAGGTGCAGTTTGTCTTTAAGGTCTTGAAATGCTTCCAACACTGATAAATTCCTGTCTCTGTTTGGGCAGATGTAGTCCCAACATTGAGCTGCAAAGGGGCAGCTCCAAAATAGATGATGCAGAGTCTCCTCCTGCTGACAATCCCTAACAGCACAATTATAATCCTCGAGCTCAAAATTCTTTCTTCTTAGCAGGTTTCTAGTGTTGACTCTATCATGCAGCAGTTGCTAGAAGAAAATTTTGTGTTTTGGTTGACATGAGCTCTTCCAAATCCAACTGAAATGAGGTGGAGTTGGCTTATATCCAATTAACACCTTATAAGCTTTGATTGAAGAGTATGTTTCATTACCCTATATATAGCTCCATGTGTCTTTCAACTGCAGATAGTCTGAGTTTCTTAATGAGATGCAAATATCTTCCATTTCGAGAAATTCCTCATAAGCTTGAGTTGTCAATGGCATGTGAAATAAGTCTTGGAGATACTCAATATGGATTACTTGGTTTACAGTGATAGAAGTATCTCTGGCAAAAGTGATGAGGTGGTGAAATTTATGTTTCAAGATGAAATCATGCCAGCAGTCATCCCAAAACAGAGCAGTAAGACCATCTCCCACATTACATCTAGCAATTGCTTTGTAAGGATCAATGAGAGCTAAATTAGATTTCCACCAAAATGAGCCCTCCCTACTTTCTCCTGGTAGGTTTCCATTACTGTAGTATGTCTCCCAAATTAGATTTACCCAAGCAATATCATGTTTGTTAAAAAACTTATGAAGGTTTTTCATGAGCAAGGTCTTGTTGTGTGTAAATATATCCATGACACCTAAACCTCCTTGACTCTTGGGTCTACACACAATTTTCCAGGCCACTAGTCCAGGTCTCTTATCCTCCAAATCAGGGCTCCTCCACAGACAATGTCTCAAATATTTCATGATCTGTTGTTTTATTGTGACAGGAACATCCAGGCAACACATGAAGAAAATAGTTAAAGATGCAAGGACTGATTTTACCAAGAGCAATCTTCCTGCTCGAGTCATGAATGTAGAAAGTCCAGCAAGTCTTTTTGCAATTCTTTGCACTAGTGGCAGGCATTGTTCCACAGTGGGTTTAAAAATTCCCAGAGGCAATCCCAAGTATGTGAAAGGGAAGTGACCTCTAGAGCATTGCAATGTATTTGTGAAGATATCAACTCTTTCTTCTGCAATGTTGATGGGCACCATGATTGATTTACCATAATTTACCTTTAAACCAATGGAAGAAGCAAAAGTATTGAGAAGTGACTTAAGACAAATGAGCTCTCTGGCATTATCTTTCATGAGGACCAGTGTGTCATCGGCATACTGCACTATTGGGAAGTCAGGGCAAGAATTTATGTGTAGGGGAGGATTTATAATTCCCAGACTCATAGCCTTATTAAGGATGGACTGAAGAAGATTAGCTGCTAGAACAAAAATCAAAGGTGAATAAGGATCACCTTGTCTGACCCCTCTTTTGCAATAAAATTTCTTCCCAGGGACTCCATTAAGCATTACAGTAGAAGATGCAGATGTGAAAATCAGATTCATCCATGAGATCCACTTCTCCCCAAAGCCTTTTGCTCTGAATATATCAATGATTGCCTGATGTTCAATAGTATCAAAAGCTTTTTCAAAATCTAGCTTGATCACTAGCATCTCCTCTCTTGATTTGTGACACTGATATATATTCATAAGCCCAGCCAAGACAATCTTGTATCATCCTATTCTTTAAAAAACCATACTGATTGATATGAACCATTTGTAGGATCACTTTCTGAAGTCTGTTGGCTAGCAGTTTGGTGATGATTTTCATAATTCCATTTAGCAAAGAAATAGGTCTGAAATCATTAGGTGTGAGGGGTACATCCTTTTTTGGAATTAAGGTGATGAAGGAGGTGTTGATGCTCTCAAGATTCACAGTGCCAGCATGAAAAGCCATGATGAGTGCAGTAGTATCCTCCTTAATAATGTCCCAGCAAGCTTTACTGAATTCATTGATGAAGCCATCTGGACTTGGAGATTTATCAGTTGGCAAGTTTTTCACTACATCATCAATCTCTTCCTGTGTGAAAGGCCTCTCCAGATCTTAGAAAGTTTGAGGATCAATTCTGTTCTCATATAAGTCATGCAGGTCAAAGTGCATATTGTGCCCATTGGACTGTCCAAGTCTTTTTTTAAAAGCCTCCCAAAGTATAGCAGCTTTACCCTCATGGTCAGTGACTTCCATCTGATCCTCATTCACCAGCATTGCAACCTTATTGTGTCTATGATTTATTGAAGCCTTAGTGTGAAAGAATTTAGTGTTCTCATCACCAAACTTGACTCTTTTAATTTTCCCCTTTATTTCCAGTAAATCTTCTGATTATTAAGCATAACCAGCAAATATTCTTTTAACAAAATCCTGCAATTTGCTTCAAACAGGTTTAGATCTCTATATTCCTCAATCATGTCCCAAAGAAAGATGCAAGCATTTAGCTCATCAATTTGCTTTTTCAAACAAGAAATGATCTTGGCCCACAGTTTGAGTGCTCTTCTCAAAATTTTAAATTTGGCATTAATCCTCTTGGCAGGATCAGTGAAACCCACTGGAATATTCCAAGCAGCCTAAACTATTTCCTTAAATGAGCTGTGCTTCAGCCAGTAATTTTCAAACCTGAAAACCTTAGACTTGGGAATACTTGTTCCAGTTTTGATCATACAAGGGATGTGATCAGAGATTGGTTTGGCTAGAGGAAGTGCAGTAGAATCAGGGAAAGATGTCATCCAAGCAGCGGATGTAAAAATCCAGTCTAGCTTTTCCAGAAGTGGGTTATCTTGCATGTTACTCCAACTAAACTATCTACCTTTTAAGGGCAGCTCAACCAACCCAAGATTACTAATAGCCTCATTGAACAACAACATCTGATTGATATCCCCTCCTGGTTTATTTCTGTCCTCTGGAGATCTTATGAAATTAAAATCTCCCATGATAATCCATTCAGCCTCATTTTCCATTTGAATAGAATTTAACCAATCAATAAATTCTAGCTTATCCTCATGGTTGCAAGGGCCATAAATGTTAGTAAGTATCCATGAGTGATGAGATGTATTGCAGGTAAACTGAACTGTGAGAGAGAATTTGTTTTGAAAGATCATTTCCCCATTGAAAAGGGATCCATTCCATGCAGTCAAAATACCACCAGAAGCTCCAACTGAGGGCAGGAATTCAAACTTGTTAAATCTTTGTGGACATAAATTTTGAATGTAAGCAAGATCAAAAACTTCTCTTTTAGTTTCCTGAATACAAACAATACAAGCATCACTGTCCTCAATTTTTTGTCTGATAGCTAACCATTTATCTGAGGAATTAATACCCCTAACATTCCAGTTCAGCATGTTCCATGATCTGTTGTTATTCATTAACACATATAATCAGATTGATTTTAAACACCAAGTACCATCTCATGGTGCTAATCCCTGTATGAAATAGGTGATCATGCCCAACAGAAACTTCATATCTCAACCCCTCAAGAACAAAACAATCATAAGCATTGACACAAGCACTTTCCAGGAGAATCAAAATACGTTTGTCCCACATAACCCACATCACAAAGTCTTGGGTACACACATGAAATGGACAAGATCTCCCACTAGTAACCCAAAAGTGGCATAGAGCACCATAACCAGAAGTATTACACATGGGACCAGAATTAAGCACAACCATCCTACAATGTGCATGCTGAAAGAAAAGCAGGTGGAGAAGCTTTCTTAAGGGTTTGGAGTTGTGTTGTCCAATCATGACTTCACAGCATTTGGGTGCTCAACATCTCCAGTGGCCTTGGGTACCTTGGCCACCTCCTCCTTTTCCTTTTTCTTGAGTTTCTTGGTCATCTTCTCATGTGCTTCTTCCTTAGAGACCTTGCAGGAACTCTTTGTCAGATTTTTGACAATTTTATAGGAATTGTTGGAGGTAAAGCATGACAAGGTAGACAAGTTTGAACAGCACAAGAATTCCTCCTATAACCATTGTTATCTCTTTTAATCCTGTCACTTATTCTTACCTCAGTTTCCACAAGGGGTTCTTTCTCCCTTCTCTTCCTTGAAACTGCCTCCCCAAGTGGCAAGATGAGGATTTTATTTGAAGACACCTGCTGCAGTGGGCTCCCAGTGCCACTAGAAGAGTGTGCAGCTGGGCTTATTCCCTCATTTTCCTTGCTAGTGCCATGCATGATGTCCTTACAACTAGGATCCTGAGAAGTGGAGCAGGTATCAGGAATATGAAAAGAGATAGTTTCTTCAGAAGAGCAGTTGGCAGCCAACAAAGTCCAGAGTTCAGATTTGAGCTGTTTCATAATCCAACCAAACTTATCAGGAGTTAATAGGAGATGTATTATGAAGTTGAACCAACTTACTGGGATATCAATCTTAAATGTGTTAATTGCCCCCTGAGTGGCCGGAGCAAAATGCTGGATCCACAGGTCCAAACCTTCTTCAGAGATCAAATGAGAACCATCAATAATGTCCATAACATGTGATTCAACAATTTTTTGCACATCAAAAGAATTTGGGGAACAAGGAGCAGAATGAGGTCCAAAAGTACCTTTCTTATTAACATCTGTAGGCTCAACAGGGACATTTTCCTTTCCTTTAAGAGCAGACACATCCATCTCCTTCCTTGAAATAGTATTCTCAGTGCATTTTACTGTAATGTTATCTCTCTCACTATCCGCAGCTCCTTCCAAAGCATAGTCAACTAAAGCAGAACTACCAACCACTAGGTTGTTATTAGCACTGATGTTCTGACTTGAAATATCCTCAGAAGCAAGCAGAGGAACTTGCTCAACATCTTGTGGCTGGGCCTCAGGAGCAATCTGATCCTGCAAGACAAGAGGAGGGTCCTGAACCTCGAATGGCTGAGGTCCTGGAACTTGCATTTCCTCCCCAATGGCCTCCTGAATTGGATCAACCTCCTCTGGGTCTTCCTGGTAAGCTAAGGCAATGTTATGTAGTCCCATGCCCAATTGTGGTGCCTGTGCACCCTGATTTACCTCCTCACTAGCAGAGTGTGTGAGAGAAAGCAGTCCATCAGACAGAGAAACAGTGGTTGTAATGCCACTATTGGGAGCACCATCTTCAGATAATATTGGTATCTCCAACTGCTGTTGCACAGGTGCAGGAGGATTTTGTTGTGGAAAAGCCCAGTGATCATTTTCCTCCTGCTCATCCCACTCATCCCACTCATCATTGTTGTCATGATCATTCTGTATTGGCAAAGGCTGGAACCCAGGAAAGTCATTAGCATGCTGTGGCACTAGATGTGGGCCCACCCCAGGAGGAGGGATTGGATCCTCATCAGCAGGTCCACCTCCAAGCATTTCCTCCCAAAGTACCTCAACAGAACATGTCCATGACTCTTCCTCAAAACTCTCACCCTCAGACCACCGAATACTCTTGGGCACATCTATGAGTTCAGTGACTCTAGCCTTGACCAAAATCTTTCCCCTAAGAGCATCTTTTTTTCCCAGCTGATGATCCTGCCCCATTTGGAGATAGCAGCAGCAATATCATCTGTGTTGCAATAATCAGAAGGCACACCAATGAAAAGCAACCAACATATTCTATTAAAGTGGATTCTACGCCAATTTCTGCCTTGATTATGAGGAGTAAAAGTGAGAAAAACATCCCCAAACTGATGCGGACTCTGCCTGACCAATCTGTCCCTGCCTCTCACATGCCTAAACTGAATATACGCTTCCCCAAATGGACAAGGCTGAATCTCTCTAAACTGAACCTCTTCAACCTCTTGAAATAACTCCTCTAGAACATCTCGAACATTAGGGAAGAATACCTCATTAGGATGCGGGTGGATAGTCACAATCGCCCAGTCCTCATGACGACGTGGGCGGTGCGGCAAGACCACCCTGGAAACCCCATTGCGCCCCTCCACTACCTGTATCTGAAAACCCTGAGGGACGAACGGAGCTGGATCAATGGGGATGTTAGCCATTGCTGGTGCTTCCGACGCGCAGAGCCTCAATGGCCTCCCCAGAGAAGAGTAAGTTGGCAAGCTTGACGAGGTTGTAGCAAACCTGGTAGGTGAGGAGGAATGTGAGGGGGCAAGCAAGGGTTTCGGCTAGAAATTTGGGAAAAGATCCTTGACCAGCTCCTTAAATGTCAAGACTTTCCTAATCGGTACTGCTAGCCCAGTATAACGGAACCACGACTCCACCTCGCCCTCAGCCCAGGCCTGCTCCGGAGGACTCAGAAAAGAATCAAAAGGAATAAAAGGCCAAAGCCCAGGAAGATTCGGCCTAGTACAATTACGCGCGTAATGCCCCTGCTCCCCGCATGCATAGCATGAGACGTACGTATTGGTACGTTGTCATTGCACAATAACTTGGAGCTCATTGCGCTGTCCATCATCATGACATGAGTCATTAGTCATCACTGTCCCCCCTGATAATTCCCCTCTTGAATGCGGCCCGATAAATGCTCAAAAACTGATCTGGTATTCCAGGTAGCCGGAGCATCAGTCCGGCGATCGCTGGAGTTCGGCAGTACAACTTTTCCTTGCCTACCCACTAACGTCCATTCTTGATCTTGCTCAGCATAAAAAGCTCTTTCTTCTCTAAGCCAATTTGGACCACCATAATTCCAGAGATTAAAAACCATTTCAAACTCTTTCTCAACTACTTTTCTCGCATTATAAATCTCAAAACCCACAGATTTGGAAGCACCTGAAAACTTGAAAGATCTACCTTTGAGGTGACGGACCCTAAAACCTTGAGCATATCCACCAAACATAGCATGGAGGGAAACACTAACCGTGTGAGGATCAAGTTTGGATGTTGCTCTGCAAAAGGATACCACCATTGTGAACTCTCGTTGATGAAACCCCGGTGAGAAAACCACCGGGTGCCCAAACTTCTGCCTCATGTCCGCTTGGAACTTCTTACCACTCTCAAAGTTGACTGCAAAAGGTGACATGGTGTGTCTGTTGGGGCTGGAGTGGTGCACCACAGGGAGAGGTGGCTGCCGGGGCCGGAGTGGCCACTGGCGCGGGAGAAGGGGTGGCCGCCAGGGCCGGAGTGGCCACCGACGTTGGTCGCCTAGGAGGAGGAGGAGTCGCCTAGGAGGTATACTATCATTTTTTCCCATTCGCGAGATCAATTCTAAGTTTCATCAATGGTATCCATTCCATCTGCCCAAGTTGCCTTTGTTTTCCCGCCCTCCCACCCCTTTTCTTCAAGGACTCAGATTTCTTAATCAAGTATCCTTTTATTGATGGGAAGTCCCTCCATTCTTTTCCGTCAATGTTCTTATTCGGTGATTCTCAGGAAGATACTAACGGAGCTTCAAGTTTATTATTCTTTGTCTCTTTTCTTCTCTGGTGTATTAATTTCAAGCTTCGGTGTTGATCATATCTCTTCCTTCTGTTTCACATATCTTCCCATGTGAATTTCTTATCCAAGGCTCTCTTATTTATTCACCTCTCCCAGTTCATATCCGGAGTGTTGAAGATATCTCGGAAGATTCATGTTCCCATTCTCAATCCGTTCAAGTTATTTTGAGGTTGTTATCTCATTCAAACCATTTAATTCAACCGGTGCAATCCCCCCTTCCAATCAATCGTTCAACGGTGTATCTTTTTAGTGGGCCCTAACCCACATGTCTTTTTCCATGATCTTACCTGACTCTTCTAATTTTCCCGGAGCCATTTCCCAAATTCTTTTCGAAGTTTGACGTAAGAATGAATTTCATGAGTCAGATGTTTTCCAAGATCGATTTCAAATTATTTTTCATTGTTGGCTCAACCTCTTTGTTTTTCATTCTCCTGGAGTATCTCAACAATTCATGGTGGTGTTTCTCGTCGTCATTCTTGGAGTTTCAAGACCAAAGAAGAGTTCCTCTTAAATCCTTACCCTTCTTCCAAAGATGCGTAGTTCAAGCTTGATGCCATCCTCTCATAATTATTTTCGGTTGTGAGAATTCTTTTCACCCATCCGACGCATTTTAGGAGTTTCCTTCCTTTCTCGATCACTCGAAGGCCATCATTTCTGAATATTATTCATTCTCAGTTTTCAGCTCTCGTTCTCGAATTCTTCCGGTGCATCATTCAAATATCCTCTAATCAATTCACGATCTCTTCGTTCTCTTGTATCTAAATTCTCTCAAGCATCTTCATTCATTTTCCAATTCTTCCTGGTGTTGCGTTCGTTTTCTTCATTCGTTCTTTTAATCCTTACAGTGGTTCGTCCAACATTCCTCTTCTGTTGTTATCATACCAATTCATTCGTCCTTTCCAAATCCTATCGATGGTTCATGGAAGACCTTCCCAAGTTGCGCTATTTCTCTCTTCAATCTTTTCAAGAAGAATATGTGGCATGCCAAATCCGTTGCTTGTCATCAATTTAAATTGGTGAAGGATACACATAACATAATTTCTATTCTTGTTTCATCCAAGTGTTTAATTCTTTTCTATCGGAGTTTGTCTGTGACATCAATTTCTCAGTTATATGTTGTTCATCTTTCTTCCGGAGTTCAAAGTTTTCCGCATTATCTCGTCGCAAAGCTTCATCTAAATCATCACAAGGCTTCACCTTGTGTTCTCAACTTCTCTTTCTTTTTATCATCCTTTTATTATCGGAGTTCTTCATGGAGGCTCTACATGGTGGGTCGTCAAGGATTCTTTTCATTCTTCAGTTGTTCTTAAAGATTTTGCTCGAAGTTATGATCCGCCAAGCTACACTCAAAATTAAACACAGTGCTCAACACATGTTTTGTTTTGAGGAGTTCAAGCATTCTTCATCTTGCATCCGAAGTGCAGTTCTTTCTATCTCATCTTTTGAGGTGGTGTTATGTCATTCTTGATAATTTCCATTCATGTTTTCATGATTCACAAGTGGTCACGAATGAGATTTTCAAACCCATCATTTTTTCTCTTTGTTCAGGAGATCTTTTCAACCCATTAATCTCTTTGTTTGAGTATCTTGTGTCAGATTTCACCTAAAGCCTTCCCTAAGGAATGTTGCTATTGTGGTGCTTATCAATGATCCAAGTTATCTCTCTATCGTCTTGGTGGAAGAATTTTTTTCATCATTTGGTTGATCCCAAGCAATTATTTGTTTCTGTAGTGGCAGAATTTCGTCTCATAATTTTGAGAAGTTTTCTATAAGCCCACTACAAGCTTATTCGTTTCGTTGTTGGTTTTCCAACAACTCTGTTATTACCTTCTTGGAAGGGTGCTCTCCAAGCTCACTTGTGGCAGAAGTTGGCATTTTCTTCTCCATTATTTTATCTCAATGATCTATCTTCTATTATTTCTTCCAGAGGCATTGTGATGTTGCTCTTTTCACTCATCATCTCGAATTGTGAGGACCATGTTCTTTTCCTGCTTGTCCATTTAATCGGAGTGTCGTGTCCTCTTTTCATGTTCTTCCTGTTTTGTCAAGTTCTGCTTCTCTTTTCTATCGGAGTGCTGCCTACATTCTTTCGTTCTCATTCCTTGTTTATTTCGTTTCAACCGGAGTGGTTACATGTCCTTCCTTGTCACTGGAGCTCTTCATTCATGTCTTTCAACCCACAAGGTTCTCATAATGTTCCTTGTTCCACTTTTCTAATGGAGCTTTTCAATCTCGTTCATCTCTATTGTATTCTTTCTTTCAAATTGTTTAACCTCTCAAGGTTTGTTGGTTCCACTCATTTGTCAGAGAAGCAACTTAGTTTACCTCTCCTTCCTTTTCTGCTTCTCTCTGGTGCCATCCTAGATCTCGGGATGAGATCCTCTTGTAGTGGTGGAGTGTTGTAACGCCCCGGATGTAACTTTCCAAATTTGTAACTCCAACTCTTGCCATTTCCGGCTATGTGATATGATATTTCCTTTGTGGTTGGGTTTTGTCTTTCATTTTGCATTTTGTTCATGTCATGCATTTCATCTCATTTCATCATGTGCATCTCATTTGCATTCGTGTTCGTCTCATGCATCCGGTCATTTTCCCCTTTGTCGTTTCACGATCCGACACTCCCACATGCACCCGTTGCGCCCCTCTAATCTCGTTTCATGAGCGGGAGAAAAACATTCTCGGAATGGGTCGAGATTTGTCGAGTGGATTTGGTACATCACCGGTAGGCCGCCTATCATATTTCGTTCCATTTGGAGGTCGTTTGATGCCCCAACGTTTAACCGGGTAACCGCAAAAGCCTCTATTTCATTGCAGCCCAACACCACTCCAAAACAGCCCACTAGCCCATCTAAACCCCCTCCATGCTCTCCGTTGTTGGATCACGATCGTGTGCGCGAAAACCGCACCTCATTTGGACTCTCCTAGCTCCTCCAATCTATAAGTAGACCCTCTCCCCCAATTTTTGTGGATGAAACCCTAGCCCCGCTCCCCTCGTGCCGCTAGACGAAAATCCCGCCGGCCACGTCTCCTCCACCAATTGGGTTTCGCCATGTCTCCGACCCCGCCGCCTCAGCCTACCGCGCGCCGCCACGCGCGCCCGCTCCCGCGCCCGCGCCCACTTTGCCGCCACCGGCGCGGGCCCGCCGGGGCCCGAGTGAGGCCTTCTCCGGCCCATCCGTCCCTGCTGCCCGACAACTCGCGCCGCCGATTCAACGCCGCCTCCCCACGGACGCGTCTCCGCCACCCCGCCTTCCACCACCGCCGTGCCTCGCCGCCGCCTCACTATCGCCCGCACTGCGCCACTGCTTCGCCGCCCGTGCTCCGGCGACACCCTTCAACTCCGGTTGCTGCACCTCCTCATCTTCGGCCCCACCTCGGGATGTGCTACGTCTTGAGCTTGCGTTGGTTTTCCTTGAAGAGGAATGGGTGATGCAGTAATAGAAGCGTAAGTATTTCCCTCAGTTTTTGAGAACCAAGGTATCAATCCAGTGGGAGGCTCCTCAAAAGTCCCACGCACCGACACAAACAAACAAAGAACTCGCAACCAACGCAATAAAGGGGTTGTCAATCCCTTCATGGCCAATTGCGAAGTGAGATCTAATAGAGATAGTATGATAAGATAAATATATTTTTGGTATTTAATAATATAGATGCAAAAAGTAAAGATGCAAATAAAAGTAGATTGAAAGCTTATATGATAAGAGATAGACCCGGGGGCCATAGGTTTCACTAGTGGCTTCTCTCAAGATAGCATAAGTATTATGGTGGGTGAACAAATTACTGTCGAGCAATTGATAGAAAGCAAATAATTATGAGATTATCTAGGCATGATCATGTATATAGGCATCACGTTCGCAACAAGTAGACCGACTCCTGCCTGCATCTACTACTATTACTCCACACATCGACCGACTCCTGCCTGCATCTAGAGTATTAAGTCCATAAAGAACAGAGTAACGCATTAAGCAAGATGACATGATGTAGAGGGATAAACTCATGCAATATGATATAAACCCCATCTTTTTATCCTCGATGGCAACAATACAATACATGCCTTGCTGCCCCTGCTGTCACTGGGAAAGGACACCACAAGATTGAACCCAAAGCTAAGCACTTCTCCCATGGCAAGAAAGATCAATCTAGCATGCCAAACCAAACTGATAATTCAAAGAGACTTGCAAAGATAACTCAATCATATATAAAAGAATTCAGAGGAGATTCAAATATTTCTCATAGATAAACTTGATCATAAACCCACAATTCATCGGATCTCGACAAACACACTGCAAAAAGAGTTTACATCGAAAAGATCTCCACAAGAGAGGGGGAGAACATTGTATTGAGAGCCAAAAAGAGAGAAGAAGCCATCTAGCTAATAACTATGGACCCGAAGGTCCGTGGTAAACTACTCACAACTCATCGGAGGGGCTATGGTGTTGATGTAGAAGCCCTCCATGGTCGATTCCCCCTTCGGCAGAGCGCCGGCGAAGGCTCCAAGATGGGATCTCGCGGATACAGAAGGTTACGGCGGTGGAAATTGTGTTTCGTTGGATGTTTTTGGGGTACGTAGGTTTATATAGGAGGAAGAAGTACGTAAGTGGCCGCCCGAGGGGCCCACGAGACAGGGGGCGCGCCCTATAGGGGGGGGGGGGCGCCCTTCCCTCTCGTGGCCGCCTCAGCTGCTTCTTGACTTGCACTCCAAGTCCTCTGGATCACGTTCGTTCCAAAAATCACGCTCCCGAAGGTTTCATTCCGTTTGGACTCCGTTTGATATTCCTTTTCTTCGAAATACTGAAATAGGCAAAAAAAACAGCAATATGGGCTGGGCCTCCGGTTAGTAGGTTAGTCCCAAAAATGATATAAATGTGTAAAATAAAGCCCATAAACATCCAAAAGGGGTAATATAATAGCATGGAACAATCAAAAATTATAGATACGTTGGAGACGTATCAAGCATCCCCAAGCTTAATTCCTGCTCGTCCTCGAGTAGGTAAATGATAAAAAGAGAATTTTTGGTGTGGAATGCTACCTAGCATAATTCTCAATGTAATTTTCTTTATTGTGGCATGAATGTTCAGATCCAAATGATTCAAAATAAAAGTTCATATTGATAAAACAAATAGTAACACTTCAAGCATACTAATCAAAGTAATCATGTCTTCTCAAAACAACATGGCAAAAGAAAGTTCATCCCTACAAAATCATATAGTTAGGCTATGCTTCATTTTCGTCACACAAAGATGTTCCCAACTTCTATACCCCCGATCACAAGCCAAGAAATTGTTTCATACTTAAATAATCTCAAACTTTTTCAACCTTCACGCAATACATGAGCGTGAGCCATGGATATAGCACTATGGGTGGAATAGAATATGATGATGGGGATTGTGTGGAGAAGACAAAAAAGGAGAAAGTCTCACATTGACGAGGATAATCAACGGGCTATGGAGATGCCCATCAATTGATGTCAACATGAGGAGTAGGGATTGCCATGCAACGGATGCACTAGAGCTATAAATGAATGCTCAACAGAAAGAAACTAGTGGGTGTGCATCCAACTTGCTTGCTCACGAAGACCTAGGGCATTTGAGGAAGCCCATCGTAGGAATATACAAACCAAGTTCTATAATGAAAAATTCCCACTAGTATGAAAAAGACAACTTATGAGACTCACTATATGAAAAACATGGTGCTACTTTGAAGCACAATATATGAGACTCACTACATGAAGAACAAGGTGCTACTTTGAAGCCCAAGTGTGGAAAAACAGATAGTAACATTGCCCATTTTATTTATTTTCTTTTATGTTATTTTCTTTTTTTTTCTTTGGCCTTTCTTTTTTTCTTTTGGCCTTTCCTTTTTTTCGTTTTGGGCAATGCTCTAATAATGATGATCATCACACTTTTACTGATTACAACATATGAATTACAACTCGAAACTAGAACAAGGTATGACTCTATATGAATGCCTCCGGCGGTGTACCGGGATGGTGCAATGAATCAAGAGTGACATGTATGAAAAATTATGCATGGTGGCTTTGCCACAAATACGAAGTCAACTACATGATCATGCAATGGAAATATGACAAAAGTAAAGTATGTCATGATGATGATGAACGGAACAGTGGAAAGTTGCATGGCAATATATCTCGGAATGGCTATGGAAATGCCATAATAGGTAGGTATGGTGGCTGTTTTGAGGAAGATATAAGGAGGTTTATGTGTGATAGAGCATATCGTATCACGGGGTTTGGATGCACCGACGAAGTTTGCACCAACTCTCAAGGTGAGAAAGGGCAATGCACGGTACCGAAGAGGCTAGCAATGGCGGAAAGATAAAAGTGCGTATAATCCATGGACTCAAAATTAGTCAAAAGAACTCATATACTTATTGCAAAAATTTAGAAGTCATCAAACATTAAGCACTAAGCGCATGCTTCTAGGGGGATAGATTGATAGGAAAAGACCATCGCTCGTCCCCGACCGCCACTCATAAGGATGCACAAGCCAGGTACACTTCATGTTTCAAATTTGTTACACAACTTTAACCATACGTGCATGCTACAAGACTTGCTAACTTTAGCAGAAGCATTCTTTAAATTCATAATCACCCAACTAGCATGACTTTAATATCACTACCTCTATATCTCAAAACAATTATCAAGCATCAAATTGATCATAACATCCAATTCACTTTCTATGATAGTTTTTATTATACCCAACTTGGATGCTCATCATTCTAGGACCAAATTTGTAACCATAGCAAATACCATGCTGTTCTAAAAGACTCTCAAGAAGATATAAGTGAAGCATGAGAGACTAGCAATTTCTTCAAAATTAAGCCACCACCGTGCTCTAAAAGATATAAGTGAAGCACTAGAGCAAAAACTATCAAGCTCAAAAGATATAAGTGAAGCACATAGAGTATTCTAGCAAATTCTAATCAAGTAGGCTTCTCCCAAGAGGTGTGTACAGCAAGGATGATTGTGGTAAACTAAAAAGCAAAGACTAATATAATACACGACGCTCCAAGCAAAACACATATCATGTGGCGAATAAAAATATAGCTCCAAGTAAAGTTACCAATGAACGAAGACGAAAGAGGGGATGCCTTCCCGGGGCATCCCGTGGCTTAGGATTTTGGCTATTCTTTAATATCTTGGGGTGCCATGGGCATCCCCAAGCTTAGGCTCTTGCCACTCCTTATTCCATAGTCCATAAAAGCTTTACCCAAAACTTGAAAACTTCACAACACAAAACTCAATAGGAAATCTTATAAGCTCCGTTAGTGAAAGAAAACAAAACCACCACATAAGGTACTGTAATGAACTCATTATTTATTTATTTTGGTGTTAAACCTACTGTATTCCAACTTCTTTATGGTTTATAAACTATTTTACTAGCCATAGATGCATCAAAATAAGCAAACAACACACGAAAAACAAAATCTGTCAAAAATAGAACAGTCTGTTGTAATCTGTAACTAACGCAAACTTCTGGAACTTTAAAAATTCTACCAAAATAGGAAGTCCTGTACAATTTGTCTACTGATCAGCTTCAAAAAGAATCAATGACAAAACACGTTTCTGTGATTTAACAAAACTAAATTCGTGCGCGCAAAGTTTCTGTTTTTCAGGAGAATCAAATCAACTATCATCATAGGTTATCCTATAGGTTCTACTTGGCACAAACACTAATTAAAAGATAAAAACACATCTAAACAGAAGGTAGATTCAAGATTTATTACTAAACAGGAACAAAAACAAAAAACACAAAGAAAATTGGGTTGCCTCCCAACTAGCGCTATCGTTTAACACCCCTAGCTAGGCATAAAAGCGAAGATAGATCTAAGTAGTGCCATATTTAATTTTCAGTTTTTTAGCGGAGTCATGCTCGAATCCAGGAGGTTCTTTATGTTTCCCTTCATACTCGGAAATTTTTAGATCTAGAGAATCCAACCGCTTATTGCAAAGAGTAATCAACATATTCATGCGGTGGAGATTTCCGCTAACACTTTTGAGAGGCTCAAGAGACTTTTGTAAATTTTTTGTTACTTCGCAAATATTTCCAAACACTTGTGTTTCTTCTTGGGTAGGATGAGGTCCTCCCTTTTGAGGTAGTGTTCCCACTATTCCCTCTATAATTTCATGCGCAATACTAGGATCAATTTCAATGAAATTTCCCTTGGCAATGCAATCCAAGAGTTGTCTATGCGTCATGTTTAACCCGACATAAAAATTGCAAAGAAGAATTCTAAAGTTCACCTCTAGGGTGCACTTGCGATAAGATTGCATCATCCTATACCAAGCATCTTTTAAGTTTTCTCCTTGCCTTTGCTTGAAGTGGAGAACTTCAAACTCGGGAGACATAGGAGCGGATAAGGAACCAGCCATAATGACAAGGTAAACGAACTAACACACGAGCAAATGGAAAAAGGCAAGCGAAAAGAGAGGAGGAGATTGGGAAAGAGAGGGCGAATAAAACGGCAAGAGTGAAGTGGGGGAGAGGAAAACGAGAGGCAAATGGCAAATAATGTAAATGCGAGGGAGATGAGTTTGTGACGGGTACTTGGTATGTCTTGACTTGAGAGAAGACCTCCCCGGCAACGGCGCCAGAAATCCTTCTTGCTACGTCTTGAGCTTGCATTGGTTTTCCTTGAAGAGGAAAGGGTGATGCAGCAATAGTAGCGTAAGTATTTCCTCAGTTTTTGAGAACCAAGGTATCAATCCAGTAGGAGGCTCCTCAAAAGTCCCACACACCTACACAAACAAACAAAGAACTCGCAACCAACGCAATAAAGGGGTTGTCAATCCCTTCACGGCCACTTGCGAAGTGAGATCTAATAGAGATAGTATGATAAGATAAATATATTTTTGGTATTTAATAATATAGATGCAAAAAGTAAAGATGCAAATAAAAGTAGATCGAAAGCTTATATGATAAGAGATAGACCCGGGGGCCATAGGTTTCACTAGTGGCTTCTCTCAAGATAGCATAAGTATTACGGTGGGTGAACAAATTACAGTCAAGCAATTGATAGAAAAGCGAATAATTATGAGATTATCTATGCATGATCATGTATATAGGCATCACGTCCGCAACAACTAGACCGACTCCTGCCTGCATCTACTACTATTACTCCACACATCGACCGACTCCTGCCTGCATCTAGAGTATTAAGTCCATAAAGAACAGAGTAACGCATTAAGCAAGATGACATGATGTAGAGGGATAAACTCATGCAATATGATATAAACCCCATCTTTTTATCCTCGATGGCAACAATACAATACGTGCCTTGCTGCCCCTGCTGTCACTGGGAAAGGACACCGGAAGATTGAACCCAAAGCTAAGCACTTCTTCCATGGCAAGAAAGATCAATCTAGTAGGCCAAACTAAACTGATAATTCGAAGAGACTTGCAAAGATAACTCAATCATACATAAAAGAATTCAGAGGAAATTCAAATATTTCTCATAGATAAACTTGATCATAAAACCACAATTCATCGGATCTCGGCAAACACACCACAAAAAGAGTTTACATCGAATAGATCTCCACAAGAGAGGGGGAGAGCATTGTATTGAGATCCAAAAAGAGAGAAGAAGCCATCTAGCTAATAACTATGGACCAGAAGGTCTGTGGTAAACTACTCACAACTTATCGGAGGGGCTATGGTGTTGATGTAGAAGCCCTCCATGGTCGATTCCCCCTCCGGCAGAGCGCTGATGAAGGCTCCAAGATGGGATCTCGCGGATACAGAAGGTTACGGCGGTGAAAATTGTGTTTCGTTGGCTCTCTGGATGTTTTCGGGGTACGTAGGCTTATATAGGAGGAAGAAGTACGTCGATGGCCGCCCGAGGGGCCCACGAGACAGGGGGCGCGCCCTATAGGGGGGGGGGGGCGCCCTACCCTCTCGTGGCCGCCTCGTCTGCTTCTTGACTTGCATTCCAATTCCTCTGGATCACGTTCGTTCCAAAAATCACGCTCCCGAAGGTTTCATTCTGTTTGGACTCCGTTTGATATTCCTTTTCTTCAAAATACTGAAATAGGCAAAAAAAACAGCAATACGGGCTGGGCCTCCGGTTAGTAGGTTAGTCCCTAAAATGATATAAATGTGTAAAATAAAGCTCATAAACATCCAAAAGGGGTAATATAATAGCATGGAACAATCAAAAATTATAGATAAGTTGGAGACATATCAGGATGCGTGCCCTGAAACCCTAGATCCGGATAAGGTTGACCTCGTTTCCCCCTCCCCCCAAGTCTCCAATATTTTTGTGCCATCTTCATCATGTCATAACTCCATGTCCGTAGCTCTGAATCTTGCATATGATATATCGAAATGTTCGTATCGTGATGCTCTTTGTGTTAGAGTCATTTGCATGCATGTTACTGTCAATATTGATGCCATGATCCTCATTGCAGAAGTGCTATATGATGTTGTCTGCTGGAATTCAACATAACCTGCTGATTTGTCATTTTCATTGCATTTTGTGTGTGCATCCTATGAGCATGATGACTACATGTTTTAGTAGCATAATCATGCCATATTTACTGTGGTGCAATCCATATATTTTTATATGCCCTGTAGTGAGTGCATCAAGCTTGTGAAGTGGGCTACTCGCTGTTAATATTCTGTCAATGCTGAATCTGTCATATCATGTTGCTATGTTTGCTTGATGCTACCAATTAATCCATGCATAATCTAGATATGCTTAGTTGACATGTTTTGTTGTCCATGTCATGCTCTATCATGTCATGCCATTTTATGCCTTATATATGTCCTATAGCATATGGTTTCATTTCCATGAACATTCCTAGATGATGTTCCAGTTTTCTGTTAACTTCATGATGCCATGTTGGGAGCTTGTTATTAATTGATCCATGCCTCTTTTGGAGATGCTCCAATTACATGATTTTAAGTATGATACGAGTACTCTGTTCACATGCCATGGTTGTTAATTTTGGACATCATATGCCTCTGTTCCATGCTTGCAAACATGCTATCATAATGTTTCTGTTTTACACTTGCTGAAACTGTTTCAACATTCAATCTTGTCATGTTGGTTCTGTGGGGACCCCGACCCATAAGTCATGATCACCAAATGCACGTGTACAGTGCTCCCAGAGATCAATGCTCACTGAACACATAGAAGCTGAATAACAAGAGTCTTACATCCATACATACCGTCTTACACAAATTATGACCATTATGGTCAAGTCTTACATAGATAAAGCTACAAGGGCTGAATACCAAAATAAACTTGAGCAACGGAAATCTTCTCGATAAGTAGAACCCATGCCATCTGCCTTAACCCTACAGGCATTCTGACTGGGAAACGTCCTAGTTCGCATGTTCGTCTCTGAAGAACTCTTCTTCGAACTCTTATTCTTCCATGTCTGGCCAATTAAATAACCAGTGGCAAGCCAATGAGTACTTTGAATGTACTCGCAAGCAACCCATGTGTTGGCTCAAGGTACAACAATGCATGCCATAGGTAAATTTTTGCATAAAGCTAATTTTGTTGTGCTATGACATGTTCAATAACTGGTAAATCATGCCTCGTATAAATTCAAGTAACCATATGGACTGGTTACATATATTAACATAAAGGGAGTGGGCTCCAACCCAACTCAATCATGTCAAGTCCTTTGACTGGACCCAAGTAGTTCTTCCCCCCCACACTGATTTGTAAACAAGTGGACGTAGCCCAAGAGCGGTTACCCAACTGTCCTTAACCCTGGACACAGCTATTCGAATAGTTTTACACTCTGCATAGGTTGCACACTTTACCCACAAGATCCGGGGAACTTCCGTGTCATCCACGACCCGCGGTACCTCAAGTACCCGGGGTAAGCACCCGATCACTATCTTTCCCTAGTCGACACTAACAAGGAGTCCACTCGTTGTTCCATATCCTCACGATGTACATCATACGAGACTCACTCGAGATCATAACATCCGAGAGGGGACGCAACGGTGTATCCGGTGCCCTGTAAAAACGGTCATGGCCGCCCTACCTGGCACGACCCCGTCCCGAGAGAGAGCACCAACTCTCCCTCGTCACTAGTAATGCGGGCTCCAAGCTAGTATCGGCCTAGGTAATCAATAATGCCCTTTCCCATATAAGGGTAGAGTGGTTGCGCATGTAAGGTTGGAATAACGGTCGCAACTTAAACCAATGCATTTTGGAAACAACACACACACTTGCCTCGGTACACCACTTCGTCATCAAGTGGTTACCCAACTCATTATCTCCCTTGGGCATATGTGTTACCCGATGGGGTTTTCGAAAAGTTTTTTAAAACAATCTTGCTTCCATCACCATGCATATACCCATCCCCTTTTGCGTAGCAGCTACTTTAGCATCCTATCTACTCCCACCAGCATAACCCTCATAGAAAGGTAGGGTCATGCATCACGCAAGTGTCAATGAGAAAAGCAATGGAGGCAAACCACCTCAAGTGGTCACCATTTTATCATGACTTCGATGCAAGCAATAAAAGTGCCATATGACATGCATAAAAAGGTTTCTTAGACATGATCAAAGGGCTGCTTGCCTGGTTCATCGGAGTCTTCAAGTCTTCTGGTCCTTCTCCAAATACTCCGTCTACTTCGTCTACTAACATCGAAAGTAATCACAATAAGCAACACAACAAGGCAGAAAATAAAAGTGCTCTAAAAATATGAAGTTGACTTTTCTAGGACTTCTCTGGTTATATGAAAAATAACCAAAGTGGTTTCATTGGTATTGGATCCGTGAACATTTCTAAACATTTCAATATGATGGAATCAATGGATTTAATGGATCTGCAGGTTGTCCATAGAATGCCTTTGTATAAAAATGAGTAAAAGTACCCATTAAATCAGGCATGATTTTAGAAACATTTAGAAATTTGTTTCACTGGATTTGGAGTTCACATGAATATTCTATGGATTTGCAAAGTTGGCTATACATGGAGAAATGGACCAATATACAATGTGGCATTGAAAGTATTGGAAAAAATGTTCAAAAACTAAGATTTGAACTTATAAGTATCCAAGATTTTGAATCATGGCATTTGGATCAAACATGAGCTCTTTGTGATTTTCTAAAGTTTATCATAGAAATGGAAAAATAAGACTTTGATAAATATTTGTGAAACAAATATCTCTTGGAAAATGTGACAGTAGTACCATGTGATAGAGAGTGATTTATGGAGTCACTATAAATTTGAATCAACAAATTTGGAGTTAAAATGAATTGATTATGGATTTTAGAAGTTCAAAATAAAAGAAAAAGGAAAAGTTTAGGCTTATACCTAAAACACGCACTGAGCGTGAGATAGCTAGTGGGCCAGCCCAGCAGCATGCGGGAAAGGGCCACGTCGAAGGCGTCTTTCACGAGGGCGCCTCCACTTATGCCAGCTGGGCATGACGCTTCGGTGGCTGACGGACGTGTCCCGCGAGCAGGTCGCTCGCCCTGCCCCGCGTCGTCTTCAACCCCGCGACGCCAGGCAGAGGGCGCCGGCCTCGCTCGTCGTCGGCGCTGCTCTCCCCATCTGCGCCGGCTGGCGGTGGGGGCGGAGCCGTGCGGCTCGGCCGCGCCCGAAGGAGGAGGCAGGGGGAAGGCGACGCCTTCCTCGTGCGTGTGCGGACACCGTCGGAGCAGTGGCTTGGCCGCCGCCTGTGCCGGCGATTCCGACCACCTCCTGCGGTGTGCTGCACACCGGAGAGCTCAGGACGGAGTGCCTCATCCATCCAGATGCCCAAGGCATGTCGGGGAGGTCCGAAGAGGTGTAAAGCGGGATGGCCGTGGAAGAGGCCACCGACCATGGAGGTGGACAAAGGGCACGAGGGGGCGAGAGAGCTTGCCCGGGAGGTTTCTGGGGAGAGGGAGAGCGGGAAGAGGCCAGAGAACTCGAGGGGGGCTCTATATAGAGGGGGCATTGGTGCACAGTGGGCGCGGTCTAGGGCGCGCTCGGTGAGCTCCGTAGAGGGAGAAGGAGGGCCAGGGAGGAAGGTCCCGGCAGTGTTGCGTGTCTTGGACATCGAGGCAACCTTGGGAGACACGAGGGAGAGGCCCGAGGTCTACGGGAGCATCGGGCAGAGGGCGGCTACAGTGCGGGAGTGCACTGTAGCGCGCTCCAGAGCGTGCATATGGCCGGCATGACCATTTTTCTAGCGCTCTGGGCTTGGCCTCTAGTGTCTGGGGGATCTAGGGGGAAGTAAAGAAGTGGGGAGGGGCATTGGATGCCCTGGATAGCCAGTAGGAGAGGAGAGAGGTTGAGGGAGAGAGAGAAACTGCTGTCCAGAGGGGTAAATGAGGGTGTTTCACCCATAAATCATTGAGCAAAAGCCAGGGGATAGCTACTAGAGGTAGAAGAGGTCTAGGAGAAGTTGTGGTAAAAAGTAGAACTCATGGAGATTAGTGGAAGTGGTGTTTTTAGAAAAATGGCAGAGGTGTTTGTTGTTGGTTTGGGCAAGAAGATGAACTCCTCTTGTCATAAGGCTTGACAGGGCCAAATGGCATGAGAAAACAAGTGGTTCCACCAAGATTGAGTCCATCTGGGAAAAGTTGCCAATGCAACTTTTGTAAACCCTAGAAATCAACATAAATGGATTTTCCAAGATTTAGTCATGCAAATCTTTTCTCCTTGATGCACCACTTGTTGTAGTGCCATAATTTGAGGATTTAAACATGGCCACAAAAATTGGGATCAAAAGGAGACACTTGGCAATGTAGAGTTGTTCAAATTTGGTTCTAGACAGGAAGGGCTTTGGGGCACTTTGATCAAGATAACATTCTCTACAACTTGTGCCATTTGGTCTAGATGAATAATTAGACCATTTGAGCATGTTCACGAAGTTTGAGAACATTTGGACATGTTTGGCAATGTAAAGTTGCTCAAACTTCAAAATGGACAGAAATGGTTTTGACGGGATTTCATGGGGCTGTACTATTCTCCATGACATGAGACTTGTCAATATCATCAAACATGTCATATGTTACATGCTAGAATTTTCTTGGATTTTTTAGAGAATATTTCCTTTGTAAATAGTTCAAAAGCTTGAAATATCCAAAGAAGGGTTTTTGAGGGATTTGACCAATATTTTGAACATGACCATGTGTTGAAACTCGTATATATGGACAATATATGTCCACTGAGTTTCCTTAAATTTTCCCAAATATTTTTAAAGCATTAAAATAATTTTAACCTATTAAAGACCATTTCTAGCCTAAAGAAAAAGCCTTTAAAAAATAATAAAATAACTTTTAAAATTATATTTTTGTTGTTTATGGGAGTCCTATACCTAATAGGAGTCAAACATACTCTTTGAAAGATTTTTCATACCCCAAATCAAGTACTTGCAGTGCAAACCTCAACTTAGGGGTTTTTGGAAAACTAAATTTAGAAAATAATTTTTGGCCAAATTATTATTATAAGAAAATTCTATACTATACTATACACATGGCATGATCATTGGGCAAAATTTTTGGATCAAGGAGAAGGAGTATAAGAGTTGGAGGATTTATTTGATTTTTAGAGCATGTGCAAACAACAGACAAAATCCAATCAAGGCAAAGTCCAAAACACTCAAAAGTTTTTGTAAAACCACATTTTGTCATGATTTACTAGCTTAAGTGTTGTATCATGAAAATCAGGGTGTGACAGGTCCCACTAATCCATGAGTCACATGTATATGATGCCTTGATGTTATTTACTCTTTGTTATTTGTACTTTAATGCCATGTGCTTTGTTGTCTTGTTGGAATGCTTTAGCATACTTTCATGATGCTCCCTAAGTGCTATGATGCTGTTAATCACAGGTTTGCATCATTCTTGTTTTTCTTGTCATTTGCAAACCATGCATCCGTTTCCGGTGATCCTTATATCGATTTCGACCGAAATCACTCACTTTTCCCAGCGACATACTTGGTTTGCCAAGTTGATGCCTTGATCATCTTTTCCCTTCCGGAGTACCCATATGCATTGCACATCATATCTTGCATTCCATGCCATGTCTTGCATCATTGCTTGTGCATTGCACCGTGATTGATTGTTGTTCCGTTGCCTGTGTTCTTGCTTTGGGTAGAGCCGGGAGACGTGTTCATGAATTAGGAACCTGTTGAGTACGCTAACGAGGAGCAAGCTTTCAACAACTCTGAGAACTTTGCAAGCAAGATGACCATTACCCTCGATATCACTTCTATCTTTGCTTGCTAGTTGTTATTTCTATTGCTTTGTCGTGCTTCCTACCACTTTGTTTATCATTCCTCCCATATTTCCATGTCAAGCCTCTAACTCACTTTCCTAGCAAACTGTTGTTTGGCTATGTTACCGCTTTTGCTCAGCCCCCCTCTTATAGCGTTGTTAGTTGCAAGTGGAGTTGAAGATTGCTCCATGTCGGAACATGAACATGTTGGGATATCACAATATCTCTTATTTTTAATTAATGCATCTATATAATTGGTAAAGGGTGGAAGGCTCGGCCTTATACCTGGTGTTTTGTTCCACTCTTGCCCTAGTTTCTGTCATACCAGTGTTATGTTCCTTGATTTTGCGTTCCTTACGCGGTTGGGGTTATGGGACCCCCTTGACAGTTCGCCTTGAATAAAACTCCTCCAGCAAGGCCCAACCTTGGTTTTAACATTTGCCTACCTACCACCTATACTTTTCCCTTGGGTTCTGCAGACTCAAGGGTCATCTTCATTTAACCCCCCCGGGCCAGTGCTCCTCTAAGTGTTGATCCGAGCCGAGTAGGCTGCGGGGCCACCTCAGGGAAACTTGAGGGTTGGTTTAACTCATAGGACGTCTCATCCAGTGTGCCCTGAGAACGAGATATGTGCAACTCCTATCGGGATTTGTCGGCACAGTCGGGCGGTCTTGCTGGTCTTGTTTTACCATTGTCGAAATATCTTGTAACCGGGATTCCGAGACTGATCGGGTCTTTCTGGGAGAAGGAATATCCTTCGTTGATCGTGAGAGCTTGTGATGGGCTAAGTTGGTGCAGGGTATAAACTTTCGAGAGCCGTTCCCACGGTTATGTGGCAAATGGGAATTTGTTAATATCCGGTTGTAGAGAACTTGACACTTGACTTATTTAAAATGCATCAAATGTGTGTGTAGCCGTGATGGTCTCTTTTTGGCGGAGTCCAGGAAGTGAACACGATTTGGGTTATGATTGAACGTAAGTAGTTTCAGGATCACTTCTTGATCACTTCTATCTTTACGATCATTGCGTAGTTTCTCTTCTTACTCTTGTACTTGTATGTTAGCCACCATTTTTTCTTAGTGCCTGCTGCAACTCCACCTCATTACCACATCCTACCCATAAGCTTAAATAGTCTTGATCTTGCGGGTTTTGAGATTGCTGAGTCCTCGTGACTCACAATTACTACCAAAACAGTTGCAGGTGCCGACGATACCAGTGCAGGTGATGCTACCGAACTCAAGTGGGAGTTCGACGAGGACCTTGGTCGTTACTATGTTTCGTTTCCTGATGATCAGTAGTGGAGCCCAATTGGGACGATCCGGGATCTAGCATTTGGGGTTATCTTCTTTTCATTTGTATTTGTCCATAGTCGGACTATGTGTGTACTCTGAATGATGTATGAATTATTTGTTCATGGTGTGAAGTGGCGATTGTAAGCCAACTATTTATCTATCCTTGTTCTTGTACATGGGATTGTGTGAAGATGACCCTTCTTGCGACAAAACCACAATGCGGTTATGCCTCTAAGTCGCGCCTCGACACGTGGGAGATATAACCGCATTGTGGGCGTGACAGCAAGTCACTGACTTGGCGGGCGCGCGGCTCTTTCATGCCAAAATCGCTCGCCCCGGCGCCCCCGGGTGCCCCTAGCGCGCCGGGTTCGGCCTGGGTCCGCTGGCGCCAGTTTCGGCCTAAATCGGCGAAAAACGGCCTCCTGGGCGCGCGACAGGGCCGATTTTTCTGGCGCCGACGCTGAAAAGTCACTTGGGGAGGGCCTGTTGGGGGCGCGGCTGGAGATGCTCTTAGGTAGCTGTTAAGGCATATCCCTCTCGATGTAGTTTTGGTGATTGATGACAACACATTTGCGGACTAATCATGCGCATTGAGCATTTCAGAGATTCATCGTTTGGCACGAGATGATTCCTTCCCCTCGGAGTTTTAATGAAGACGGTGTTGCTCTTTCATTTCTATTTTGGTGAACTTGTTTTGTAGGAGTCACCGTACTATCAAGAGGGGGTTCGCTTTGGTAAGGCTAGGGTGGAATCAACACGTACACATCCTTTTCGCACCCACTGAGCCTTCCCGCTTTGATGGAGGTTTCGTTCCCTTACTATGAGTGTGATTTGGTCCCAGCAGTAGTACCGCGGTGCCCAGCGGTAGTACCGCTCAAGAGCCACAGTTGACAGTACCTCTCTACAGCGGTAGTACCGCCTGTGGGTCCTCAACCGTAGTACCGATGCGGTACCGGGCTCCTACCGCATCGACTCGAGGGGGTCGCCCCTCGTGTTGGGTTGTGTGGCACTAAGCAGGCAGTAGAAGCGGTAGACCGCTCAAGAGCGGTAGTACCGTCCTACCACCATGGCAGTACCGCACTGGGTCCGGTTCCTGCTCATACGCTAGCCCTCCTAGACTGCACGACAGTACTGCGAGGGGGAGCGGTAGTACCGCTGCCCCGTGTGGTAGTACCGCCCTCTGCGGGGCTGTTTTGGGGGGTAACGGTTGGATTGTTCCCCCCTCTATAAAAGGAGGTCTTCTTCTCCAAAGTTGACTCACCTCTTCCCCCAAAAGCTCCATTGTTGCTCCAAGCTCCATTTTCGCCCGATATCTCTCCCTAGCCAATCAAACTTGTTGATTTGCTCGGGATTGGTTGAGAAGGCCCCGATCTACACTTCCACCAAGATAAATTTGATTCCCCCCACTAATCCCTAGCGGATCTTGTTACTCTTGGGTGTTTGAGAACCCTAGACGGTTGAGGTCACCGCGGAGCCATAGTCCATTGTGGTGAAGCTTCATGGTGTCGTTGGGAACCTCCAATTAAGTTGTGGAGATTGCCCCAACCTTGTTTGTAAAGGTTCGGTCGCCGCCTTCAAGGGCACCAGTAGTGGAATCACGGCATCTCACATTGCATAATGGCGTGAGGAGAATACGGTGGCCCTAGTGGCTTCTTGGGGAGCATTGTGCCTCCACACCGCTCCAACGGAGATGTACTTTCCCTCAAAAGGAAGGAACTTCGGTAACACATCCTCGTCTTCACTGGCTCCACTCCTGGTTATCTCGTGCCTTTACTTGTGCAAGATTATTTGTGTTGTATCTCTTGCTTGCTTGTGTGCTTGTTGTTGTTGCATCATATAGGTTGCTCACCTAGTTGCATATCTAGACAACCTACTTTGATGCAAAAGTTTAATTCGGTAAAGAAAAGATAAAAATTGTTAGTTGCCTATTCACCCCCCCTCTAGTCAACTATATCGATCCTTTCAATTGGTATCAGAGCCTCGTCTCTTTAATAAGGAATTTGCCATCCGAAGAGTATGGTTGACACCGTAGACGGTGAGGAGGAGCACTCCAGTGTGAATCTGAGCTCGTCTACGGCTGATGGGGGAACCGCGGTCTCTCGTGAGGAATTCAATGTGGCTTTGGACACATTGAAAACCTCCATGACAACCGAGGTTGAAAGCATGTTTAATAAATTCTTAGAAGGACTTAAACTATCTACCTCGCCGATGAAAGTGGGTGATCCCACTAACAAGGTGACGGATGCTAACTCTGACAAGGGGGAAGCTACTAGTGAAAAGGGTCCTTCTACTAGTGGTATAAATGGCAGCGGCATCTTTGCCCATGTGGAACCTCCAATTTATGGAGGACCGATTCCCTCTACTCATTTAAATCACGCCAACCCTCCTCCTAAGATTGTGAAAAATGAAGATTTTGATGCTTGGGTCTATCGCTTTAAGCGTCATTTAAAACATGTTAATACTAATCTTTGGAGAATTATTGAAGAAGGTTTCTATCCGCATGACCCAAGCAACTTCACTCCACGAGAAGCCGCGGATAATCAATTCAACGAGAATGCTCTCTTCATCATTCAAGATGCAATTCCACCCGAAGACATTGCTCATCTCCGACCATTCACCATGGCCAAGGAAGCATGGCACCATGTTGTTTCCCTCTACAAGGGAAGTGCTAGCATTCAACGCTCCAACTATGAAGTGGTGCAAGATGAAGCCGATGAGTTTGCAATGAATGAAGATGAAGAACCTCGTGTGCTTTACCGGAGATTGACCACTCTCACGGTATTAGTCCGAGATCATGGGAGTAAGGATATCGATTACAATTGGATCAAGCACAAGTTCCTCAAGGCCATGATGCCCTACCATAAGGCCATGTCCTCCGTCATCCGTCAAAGATCGGACTTCCACTCCTTGTCCTCAAATGAAGTGTTGGATGAGTTTGTGGCAATGAGGATCTTGGATAAGACCGCTGACAATGTGGTGTTGCATTCTCAAAGATCAAAGAAGCCCAACCTTGACTTGAAGGCCAAGGTTATTGTGGAAGAAGAGGAAGAAGAGGAAGATGAGGAGAGCAACCCCGAAGATACAAAATATGATTATCATGAGCACATGGCTCTTGCTTCAAGGCAATTTTGGAGCAAGAAGAACAAAAGGCCCAACTTCAACATGAACAACTCAAGTGGTTTCAAGGGCAAGCAACGTGTGAGAAAATGTTACAATGGTGGCAACGTGAGACACTTTGTTGTGGATTGCCCTTACGAGAAGCGAGAAGACAATGGTGGCAAGCTCATCCGAAAAGACAAAGCCAAGTCCTTCCCCAACAAGAAAAACTTCACCAAAAAGACTCCTACTCGAGGGTTGGTGGTTAAAGAAGAATATCATGAGGATGACGATGAAGAAGAAGATGGTGAAGCAATGACCATGGCCTCCGTTCGCATTGCCACAACTCCATGGGTGTCTCTCTTCGATTCACCCAATGAGAACATCACCGCCAAGTGCCTCATGGCTAAAGCCTCTAACAAGGTAACTCCCAACATCAAAACCACAATCATTACTAATCCCTCCTTGACGGATTGCATTGATGAAAGTGAGGGGTCTAATGAGGAGGTGAATGAATTTGAGTCTTTTATGAGTAAGCTCAAGGGAAAATCCAAGAAGCACTTCATTGCTCTCTTGGAACAACTTGGTGAAGCCAATGACATGATCGAGGCTCATGAAGAAAGCATCTCTAATATGGAAGGTTATAGTCGTGACTATGCTGATGAGATATTGGATCTCTCTAATGCTCTTGAGGAAGAGCGTGGGCATCGTTTGGCTCTTGAGGAGTCACACAATGATGACCATGCTAAATTAAAGAAAGATCTTGATCATGCTATTGTTGTATCTCGTGTGCTATATTCCGAGAAGGCTAAACTTGGGGTTGACCATGCTAGACTCAAGGAGGAGTTTGATTTACTCGACAAGGCCCACAAGGTCTTGAAGGGTGCTCATGCTAGCCTCAAGGAGTCTCATGATCAAATCCAAGTGAAGCTAACCAAGGAAAAAGGCACCTTTCCTCATATGGTATTAATTGATAATGAAAATGCCACTAACCCGTGTTGTGAGCATGTGCATCTTGTGGAGGAGAATGCCAAGTTAAAGGAGCAACTTGAGAAAGGCCTTGTGACGTGCATACAAGGTGAGAAGAACCTCAATGACCTTTTGAGCAATCAAAAGGAAGTTGTGGCCAAGGAGGGAGTTGGGTTCGCACCCAAGCCCAAGAACAAGAATAAGAACGATAAGACCAAACGAACTCCCCCTCTCAAGCAAACTTTTGTGTAGGTGGGAGAGAGCACTCCTAAGGAGAAGAAGAACAATGTGAAGGGTGATGATGCCAAAAAGGGCAATGCCACTCATTCCAACAAAGCCGGCGACTTTAATGTTGGGGAACGTAGTAATTTCAAAAAATTTCCTACGCACACGCAAGATCATGGTGATGCATAGCAACGAGAGGGGAGAGTATTGTCCACGTACCCTCGTAGACCATAAGCGGAAGCGTTATAACAACGCGGTTGATGTAGTCGTACGTCTTCACGATCCGACCGATCGAAGTACCGAACGTACGACACCTCCGAGTTCAGCACACGTTCAGCTCGATGACGATCCCCGGACTCCGATCCAGCAAAGTATCGGGGATGAGTTTCGTCATTGCGATGGCGTGGTGACGATGATGATGTTATACCGGCGCAGGGCTTCGCCTAAACTCCGCGATGATATGACCGAGGTGGAATATGGTGGAGGGGGGCACCGCACATGGCTAAGGAACGATCTTGAAGATCAACTTGTGTGTTCTAGGGTGCCCCCTGCCCCCATATATAAAGGAGCAACGGGGGGTGCGGCCGGCCCGAGGAGGAGGCGCGCCGGAGGAGTCCTACTCCCACCGGGAGTAGGACCCCCCCTTCCCT